>NC_090923.1:1461885214-1462188244 GCF_040938575.1 Ambystoma mexicanum | reverse complement strand
AAAAAAGAAGAAAATATAATGGTTCTGCAATGTGTGTCTGTTCGACAAGTTCAGCATACTTCCCAACATGCTACAAACCTGAAATTTGGCATGTCGATAGTTTCCATGATGTCTACAATATAACATACATTTTTTTTAAACAAATTGTAAAGCTATCTGCAATGCTTATCCCGTCATATATGGATGTTTGTGTGTGTGTGTGTCTGTTTGAAATTTTCAGCATACTTCCCAAAATGCTACATACCTGAAATGTTATGTGAGTAAGTTCCATGGTGTAGACCATGCAAACAGTATAAATGATAAGCAGTATGCAGTGCTTATCCCTGCCATATGTGGCTATTTGTGTGTCTGTTCGAAAGGTTCAGCATAATTTCCAACATGCTACAAACCTGAAGCTTGGCTTGTGGGTATTTTCGATGGTGTAGAAGATGTAAAAAAATACTTCTGCAATGCTTACCGCTGCCATTTGTGGATGTGTGCGCGCGTCTGTTTGAAATATTGTGCATACTTCACAGCATGCTACAAACCTGCATTTGGCTTGTGGGTATTTTCTAAGACTATGTAATATATTTTTAAAAAATCAATGTTGGTTTTATAAGCCGTCTGCAATGCTTACCTCTGCCATATTTTAATATATGTGTGCGTCTGGTCGAAATGTTCAGCATAATTCCCAACATGCTACTAACCTGAAATTTTCCATGGTGTCTACAATATAAAATCTAAGATTTTATATAAAATGTTTTAAAGCTATCTGAAGTGCTTACCCCGCCATATATGGATTTGTGTGTGTGTGTGACTGTTTGACATTTTCAACATACTTCCCAACATGCTACAAACCTGAAATGTGGCATGTGGATAAGTCCCATGGTGTAAACAATGTAAAAAGTATAAGATATACATTTTTCTAAACAAAAAGTTATGCTGTCTGCAATGCTGCCATATGTGGATATGTGTGTCTGTGTGTGTCAAAAATTTTCAACATGTTACAAACTGGAAATGTGGCATGTGGCTAGGCTCCATAGTGTAATATATGGGAAAATGAGTGTTTGTGTCTGTTCAAAATGTACAGCATAATTCCCAACATGCTACAAACCTGAAATTTGCCTTTGGGTATTTTCCTTGGTGTAGATGATGTAGAAACTATAATATAATATATATATATATATATATTGAGTCTAGGACTTTCTCACTCCATGAGAAAGTAACACTACACATCGCTTGTCACCAGATTCTTTGGAAAAACACTTTAACACAATGGTGGACAAGCAGCAAAGCAGAGATGCGGAAGCTTCCGCTTTGTTCAGTGAAGGTATCAACCTCAACAAAACCACACAACAAGCACAGACTGGTCAAACCAAGTCAATACAGCAATCAATGTTATTATTGGAAAAACATACACAAAAAAGAAACAAATAAATCGTGGGAAATAAAATCTCTACAAAATTATATTGATAACAAACAAATTCCAAGGGGCCTAAGAAATTTAACAATTCCGACTTATGAAGATCCGGACCCCCAAATGTTACAAGAATGAGGAGATGCCACCAATGAATGCTCATTCAAAATGCTAACGACCCTAGTAAAGTATGCCAAAAGTGACAGATTGAAATCCCTGAATGAAATAGAAGCCCTTGAGGCAAATGTTTATACAGGAGCAGAGTCCAAAACTGCAAATGATCTAAAGGTACGAATGCACAAAAACATCAGCAAATATGAAGAAGAAATAAGCGAGAAAGCAGAGGAAGTTCCTTCGTGACAAAGAGGACTATGCTAGTGGAAGAATATACATTTTCTCTAAATAAATATGACTCAGTTAGAAAGGGAATACAAAGTCAAAAGCAAAATCCAATTCCGGCCATCTCAGATGTAGATTCGGAGACTGAAACAAGTGCAGGTTCATCAACAGATACCTCAACCTCAACTAGTACCAATGAACCTCTTCCCAAACTGAATTTTTTAGAGGAAATTAAACTCCTACATCAAGTAGGGAAAAACATGCAAGGCAGGAACCAGCCGAGGTACACAAGAGGAAGAACAGACTGGGAAGCAGAGGCCCAGGCAAATCAACAAAAAAAAAAGAGGACAGTCGGGAGCCCAGCTGACACGCTCTGGCAAGACCAAAAAACAGAAACAGTAATGACGACTCAAAATTCACAAGTTGTCAATCTATCTGAGAAAACATTAACTGATATAGAAATTAAAGTTTTGTCCAAAGGGCTGTCTTTCTGTCTAACCTCCAACTTTGATTATGCCCAATGTAGAGTGAACTTGCATTTGTTTGTTAGAAAAATCAGATTGGCCACATTTTTTTTTTGCCAATATAAACAACACTGAAACATCCAGCAATATAAGAACTGAAGAACCCTCTGAATTAACCATTAGAGACATACCAACACTATGTACTTTAACATCATTACAAGAATATGATGATGCCACGACAGGACCAAATCCGCCTGAATCAGAATGGAGTTCTAACATACCGGAGAATCTATCCACAAGCAGGCCAGCACCTAGTCATCTAAGGAAAAAATCGAAATGTATCCCTCGAACTAACAATATGGCACACATAGATTTCTTTGAGGACTTAATCATAGATGATTTGAAGAAATTTGCCTCCACGAACTACAAAATGAATCACAATGTAACCTCAGAAGAACGTGCAGCAATAAACAACTTGAAACAAGATAAGTCAATTGTCATCCGCTCTTAGGATAAATGAGGAAACATTGTAATCCTAAATACAAACGATTACAAACGGGAGGCCATGCGTCAACTCAAACAAATCAACAACTATGAAAAGTTACCTGCATTTCCATACAAAATATACAAAACAGAATATGACCAAAAACTGTCAAACTGGCATGCAATGGGACTATTAACCTCACAAGAAATGACATTTCTAGTAAAAGATTTTCCAATTTTACCAATCATACACTTTATACCCAAGATCCACAAATGTATGAGACCACCACCGGGCAGACAAATAGGTGCATCAATTGATTCTTTGCTTGAAAACACATCTAAATATCTGGATCAATTTCTCTTCCCGTTTGTTCAAACATTGCCATCCTACATCAAAGACACGTCAGACTTTCTTCAGCAAATTGACCAGATACCATGGAAGCCAGGATATTTGCTCATAACACTGGATGTTGTTTTTCTTATATACGTGCATTGAACATCAAGAAGGCATGGAAGCTGTTATAAGGTACTTATCCACCAGATCACTAAGCTTCAGAGACCATTCCCAGATGGTACTAGACATGCTACTCTTTTGTCTCACACACAATGCCTTTATGTTTGATCATTACAAGCAACTATGTGGGACTGCCATGGGCACAACAGTAGCACCCACCTATGCAGACCTTTTCATGGGAAGCTGGGAAGCAAAACTTTTGCGGAAGAAACCATGCATACACATACCAACAAGGTGGCCCTATGGCATTGCTACATTGACAACCTATTTATAATATGGGAAGGCAGTGACACAGAATGGATGTGTTTCTTCAATGTTTTAAATGCACAGGACAGCAATCTCAAATTCAGCAAGCAACACGACTCAACAGAAGTGGTATTCTCAGACATCAAGATCAAGGTAAAAAATGAAGTAATTACAACGGAAACTTAACGCAAGCCGACCAGCACTAACTCATTACTTCACGCAGAAAGTGCTCATCCAAGATGTCTAAACAATAGTATACCGTACAGTGAATTTTTGAGAATGAAAAGAAATAGTAGTGAGAACAAAACATTTGAAGAGAATGCAATTATAACGGTGGCCAATTTTGCGGCAAGAAGCTATAAAAAGTCAACAATCAACAGCGCATTCAATCAATGTGCCAAACAAACTCAAGAAGACATCTTAAGAAAAAACAAAGAGAAAAGCAAACTGAAACCACAGGAAACCAAATCTGAAAATATACAGTTTATTACAACCTATAACAACGGGGCTAAAGAAATTCAGAAAATCCTTGCCAAACATTGGTCTTTACTACAGAGAGGTCTGGATATCAAAAAATGCATTCAGATGAATGCCAGTGTGACATTCAGGAAAGCAAAATCATTACAATCAGAGTTGTCGCCAAGTTTCTTCGCAACCCTTGTACAATCTACGACTCAATGGTTAGCGAGTAATCAAATCGGTATTTACAAATGCACAAAATCCAAGACCCAAGACTTGTAAATATGGGGTATCCCTTAAACATTATATACATCCACGAACTCAGAGGAAAGTAACAATTAGCAAACACATCACCTGTTCAACAACTTATGTTATCTATGCAATCACATGTGACTGCAATCTTTGGTATATTGGAAGCACTAAGTTAGAAGTGAAACTTTGTGTGTTGCAACACCTCCGAGCCATCAAAAATAGAGATCCATCGTACCCCCTCGCTAAGCATTTCAAAGAAAAACATAATGGGGGCATATCATCTTTGAAATACTTCGGAATAGACAAGATTTCCCCACACCCGAGAGGTGGTAATCGGGAACGAAGACTGAGACCAACTGAATTCAAATACATCATTGATTATCAAACCAAAAACCTGGGAGGCCACAACAAAGATGAGGAACTCTATACCTTTTGTGGGAGACTAGAACACTCTGGGAATAAGCTGTTGTAACATAACTATTATCCCATGCTTGGAAATATGAAACTATAATACCATCTCTTGAATTTGATACTTTCTTAGCATACACTTTTTACATACTTTTTAACATGTAAGGAGCTTTTTTAACATATTGTACTATATGAAATAATCACAGGTATTCCCTTTTTTGATTTTGGAGGCTGAATAACCATGAAATTGTAAAAATATGGCACTTCCAAACATCTGCTTTTAATCCCCAAACAATCTAAGGGTTGCCTAATGAGATTGATCAAACATACTGTACATTTTACGTGATATTTTTACATGGGAATTGACCAAATTTATTATGCATTTTATTGATATTTTTACATGGGAATTCAATGTATTATGGAATGCACAAATTGTATGTCATTGAATTGGTAAGCACTATGCACTTTATTTTATTAAGGCTGCTACAAACAATAGCGTGCTTTCTTGCACAAACATTTATTTGGGAAGACGGACAAATATATCGGCCCAACCAATGGGGTATTAATCACAATGGCATGTCATACTTTTTCTGAAGATCAATAGTTACCAACTGCATGACATATTATATAACTATAATTTTGTCTTGAATTTGCTAGCACTATGTACTTTATCAACATAATTATGATAAAATGAATATATGTGAAACCCAACGACTTCATGCCATCTGCAAAAGATATTTATGTGAGCACTATGCACCTTATGAACATCCACATATGGCAAAAACGAATAACCAGTGAATTTAAACGGAGCCAAGTGTAGAAAATACTGTGTAACGGCTGTTCTATTGTGGGCACTATGCACTTTATTAAAGCACTAGGAACCTTAGCAACACTAATGGGATCCTCATATGGCAAAAACGAATAATTAGTGAATTCAAATGGAGCCAAGTGTAAAAAATACTGTGTAACGGCTGTTATATTGTGAGCACTATGCACTTTATTAAAGCACCAGGCACATTAGTACCACTAATGGGATATGGCCATAATGTCGGTATAATCTAAATGCTGGGTGAACATGTGTCAAAATGCAAGCATTGGTAAAAGATGGAATTATCAAAGATATATTTCTATTTGTATTAGGCTTGTTCCAACCTCGAAATGGGTGCGCAATATGTGAATAAAGTAATAATATCTTTTATAATAAAAAAAACACTTCCAACATGGCACCCATGTATACAGGGAATGGCTCCAAATACACTGTTTAAGTGAAAGTAAAGAAGGACAACATCACTTGTAAAATGTTAAAAAAGAGAAACCTGTCTTCTATGTTTACAATCTGACGAAGCCCGTAAGGGTGAAACGCGTAATTGTTTGTTCTCTCCTGAGCTGCTTGTCCACCGTGTTTTGCAAAATAAAGGACGTTTGATGGAGATCCTTTCTTTGCATCTGGCTGATTTTTATCTGTGAGGAGAGTACCGCCTAAAAAGCTTTAACCAGCTTTTACCTTTCTTTGTTTTCGATAAATATTTATAGGTTTTTCTATTTTGTTTTTTTAAGCCATCCTCAATGCTTACCCCTGCCATATTTGAATATGTGTGCTCGTCTGGTCAAAATGTTCAGCATACTTCCCAACATTCTACAAACCCGAAATTTGTCATGGGGATAGGTTCCATGGTGTAAACAATGTAAAAAGTATAAGATACATTTTTCTAAAAAAAAAAAGTTAAGCTGTCTGCAATGCTGCCATATATGGATGTGTGTCTGTAAAACATGTTGAACATGCTACAAACCGGAAATGTGGCATGTGGGTAGGCTTCATGGTGTAGAGAATATCCAATATTTACAAGGGAAAGTGTGTGTGTGTCCGAAATGTTCAGCATAATTCCCAACATGCTACAAACCTGAAATTTGGCATGTGGGTAGGTTCCATGGTGTAGACCGTGCAAAAAGTATAAAGGATAAGTGGTCTGCAGTGCTTACCCCTGCCATTTGTGGATGTGTGTGTGCATCTGTTTGAAATATTCTGCATACTTGAATATGTGTGCTCGTCTGGTCAACATTTTCAGCATACTTCCCAACATGCTACAAACCCGAAATTTGTCATGGGGATAGGCTCCATGGTGTAAACAATGTAAAAAGTATAAGATACATTTTTCTAAAAAAAAGTGAAGCTGTCTGCAATGCTGCCATATATCGTGTGTGTCTGTTAAAAATGTTGAACATGCTACAAACCGGAAATGTGGCATGTGAGTAGGCTCCATGGTGTAGAGAATATCCAATATATTCAAGGGAAAATGAGTGTGTATGTGTGTGTGTGTGTGTTCGAGTTCGAAATGTTCAGCATAATTCCCAACATGCTACAAACCTGAAATTTGGCATGTGGATAGGTTCCATGGTGGTGTAGACCGTGCAGAAAGTATAAACGATAAGTGGTCTGCAGTGCTTACCCCTGCCATTTGTGGATGTGTGTGTGCATCTGTTTGAAATATTCTGCATACTTCACAACATGCTACAAACCTGAATTTTGCTTATGGGTATTTTCCACGATGATGTAATAACTATAAAATATATATTTCTTTCAATTATGGTTTATAAGCCGTCTGCAATGCTTACCCCTGCCATATTTGGTATATGTGTGTGCGTCTGGTCGAAATGTTCAACATACTTCCCAACATGCTACATACCTGAAATGTGTTATGTGGGTAGGTACCGTAGTGTAGACCATGCAAAAAGTATAAAAGATAAGTGGTCTGCAGTTCTTAACCCTGCCATATGTGGCTATGTGTGTGTGTCAGTTCGATATGTTAAGCATAATTCCCAACATGCTACAAACCTGAAATTTGGCGTGTGGGTATTTTCCATGGTGTAGACAATGTAATAACTATACAACATAATTATTTTTTTTAATTTTGGTTTTGTAAACCGTCTCCAATGCTTACCCTTGCCATTTGTGGATGTGTGTTTGTGCATCTGTTCGAAATGTTCCACATACTTCACCTCATGCTACAAACCTGAAATGTGGCTTGTGGGTAGGTTCTATGGTGTAGACCATGTTAAAAGTAGAAAAGAAAAGTGTTCTGCAATGCTTACCCCTTCCTTATGTGGCTATGTGTGTGTGTCTGTTCGAAATGTTCAGCATAATTCCCAACATGCAACACACCTGGAATTTGGCCTCTGGGTATTTTCCATGGTGTAGATGATGTAAAAACTATAATATATATATTTATTTTCAATTATTTTTTTAAGCCATCTCCAATGCTTAAACCTGTCATATTTGAATATGTTTATGCATCTGTTTGAAATGTACAGAATAATTCCCAACATGCTATATAGCTGAAATTTTGCACGTGATTAGGTTCCTTGGTATAAACAATGTATAAAACATATATTTTTATAATTAGTTTTTTTAAGCGGTCTGCAATGTGTGGATATATGTGTGCGTCTGTTCGATTTGTTCAGCATGATTCCCAACATGCAACAACGGCATGTGGATAGGTTCCATGGTGTAGCCCCTGTAAAAAAGATAAGCGTTCTGCGATGCTTACCCCTGCCGTGCGTGTGTGTGTGTGTGTGTATGTGTGTGTGTGTGTGAGAGAGATGTTCAGCATACTTCCCGACATGCTACAAACCTGAAATTTGGCATGTGGGTAGGTTCCATAGTTAGACCCTGTTAAAAGTAGAAAAATATAAGCGTTCTGCAATGCTTAACCCTGCCATATTTGGCTATGTGTGTGTGACTGTTTGAAATGTTTAGCATACTTTCCAACATGCTTCAAATCTGAAATGTGTCATGCGGATAGGTTCCATAGTGTAAACAATGTAAAAAGTGGAAAGATTTCTAAAAAAATAAAGTTAAGATGTCTGCAATGCTGCCATATGTGGGTGTGTGTGTGTGTGTCTGTTCAAAATGTTAAGTATAATGCCCAACATGCTACAAACCTGAAATTTGGCCTGTGGGTATTTTCCATGGTGTAGATGATTTAAAAACTATAAAATATGTGTTTTATAAATTATTATTTTTTTAAGCCATCTACAATGCTTCCAACTGCCATATTTGAATAGGTGTGCGCAACTGGTCGAAATTTTAAGCATAATTCCCAACATGCTACAAACCTGAAATTTGTCATGAGGATAGGTTCCATGTTGTAAACAATGCAAAAAGTATAAAACATTTTTCCCCAAAAAAAGCTAAGCTGTCTGCAATGCTGCCATATGTGGATGTGTGTGTGCATGTCTGTTAATGTTGAACATGCTACAAACCAGAAATGTGGCATGTGGGTAGACTCCATGGTTTAGAGGATATCCGATATATGGGAAAATGAGTGTGTGTCTGTTCGAAATGTACAGCATAATTCCCAACCTGCTACAAACCGTAAAATTTGACCTGTGGATATTTTTCATGGTGTAGATGATGTAAAAACTATAAAATATATATATTTTTCAAATTTTGTTTTTTTAAGACATCTGCAATGCTTACCCCTGCCATATTTGAATAGATGTGCGCGTCTGGTCGAAATGTTCTGCATAATTACCAACATGCTACAAACCTGAAATTTGACATGTGGATAGTTTCCATGGTGTAAACAATGTAAAAAGTAGAAGATAACTTTATTTTATTTTTACAAAAAAGTATAAGCTGTCTGCAATGTTGGCATATGTGGATGTGTGTGTGTGTCAAAAATGTTCAACATGCTACAAACCAGAAATGTGGCATGTGGGTATGCTCCATGGTGTGGAGAATATCCACTATATATTCAATGAAAACATTTTGTTAAAGGGACGTTATGGTTAAGTTGCACTAATAAAAACCTTTGAAATTCACTAAAAAAACTTAGTTAAAGGAACGTTTTGGTTAAGTTGGACTAATTAATTTCATAGGTTTTTATTAGTCCAACTTAATCATAAAGTCACCTTAACAAAGTTTTTTTCAGTGAATTTCATGCATTTTTACCAGTGCATGCTATTTTCCTACAACTTACTAATATCATAGTTGCCCAATATAGCAATATTTGTGTCCAATTTGTGAAGTGTTTCCCACCTTCTAGAATCATTTTTAACACTTCTATACACTTTTTGCAACTATTTCAACTAGTTTTGCATCCGTAGACGTCTACGAACATCTGACTTCATTGCGGACCTTCCAGACAGTGCCACATGACCATACACTGGTGCGCAGCATGATGCCGTGTCCGAGAAGCCGTCCGCTCTTCACGATAAGATCCGTGCTTCACGTACAGTTCGGAACTGCATTTTCTACTGATCTAGGAACTTTCAACTTCCAAATTTCCCTTGCACAGCGCCAATACCGATTCCTACTGATTATCCATTACCAATCTAGTACACAGTACATACTTTTAGCAAAACTGCTATTTATCTTAAAATGGCATCAGCTAATGCCATCCCTCCTCCCCAAGAGCCACCACCACTGCTGTAATCAAGAAGCATGAGAAACACTGCCCCCTACCTTAGAAATAACACGCGCGCAACATATTCCCCTGTGCACCTATCCCTCCATATTAGTGTTTGGTGCCTCTTCCCTCATTTCCCTCCCCAACTTTTGTTCTTAGCTCGCCAAGCAAAAATAAAAAAATGCATCCAAAAACAACAAAACAAATGTTCCTTAAGGAACCACCTTTCACAGTTAAAAAATAGAACTAGAAAAAAACGTATAGACTCCATCTACTTCATATTTCTCAGTAAAGTACATAGAATCAATAAGATTTTCCAACATTTCCATTTGCATTTTCTGTTATGCTAAAGGGAATATTGTGATGTTCATCCTCCGTTCCAGGGACTGGAACAGTGGAAACTGGCCCGGCAGCCCAAGTTATCGGCCCAAGTGAAGCAAGGGTGGATAACGAGGTCTCTGGACCATTATCCCCCTATTCCAGCCCCTGTAATAGGGAATGAAGGCCATTAGCGCCCTAGGTTCCCAATCGGGAACTGCCTGCGGCATCCCGGTGTAGGAAGGAAAATCCTTTTCCAAGATGGCCACCATGGAAAGGGAAGGCAGGGTTGCATGCAGGGCCCCTCTTCGCTTTCCATGGCAGCCTGCAGAAGGCGAAAAGAGAACCCTATGACCATATTCCCATGAGCCCATTTTTCTTCCCTTTCAAACCTATCCCAATTTCGAATAACTTTACAACAAAGCCAGTCCCAGGTGGACATGGCCACTTTAACCCCATGTTTTGTCCCTCGTGCTCATGGCCAGTAGCCAGATTGTCCAAATCATGACCTTATTCCATGACCCGGACAATCTGGCCCATGGCCACAGGCTACACCTCGGTCACCAAAGGTATATCATTATTTGGTGTACCTACATTATGACACTCATCAAAAAATAAAACACGGGCACATTTGCAAAACCATGCTTTCAGGTCCTTGCCAATGCTCCTTAAAGGGACGTCATTTCACCAAAATGCCAGGGGTAGCGGAAGTGACATCACATGGCCCTTGACCCCTTGATGACATCACTGGAAGTGATGTAATTTGACCCCACCCCGAAGTGATATCGCAGGAAGCGATGGAACACGACCTTTCACCCTTTGACAAAACAGGAAGGGGCATCACATAGCATTGTACATTACAAAAAATATGGTCATGATATCACTATAATGTGATGTACATTTCATACAAGAATGGATCGTCATATGTATACTTAAGATCAGTGTGTAGAGGCCCATATTACCAAATTAATATGAATGCAAGCAGACGTCCATGACCAAATGATAATGATGTGTTATTATATAGCACTTACGCTTAAGCGCTTTATATAGAAATAATATACACCCAATATCACCCAACCTGTGTTGGTACTCATTTATCGACCTCAGAAGGATGAATGGCTGAGTTGAGGCGTTTAAGAACAGACTAAATCAGTGACTCACCCCCGGAAGTGTGCCTGAAATGAACCTTTAATGAGTCTAGCAATTATTGTATAGAATTCCAGAAAGACACATTATTTGGTATTCCTATTCTTTCTTATTTAGGGTCAGTGCTCAAAGTGTTAGACTTGTGGCACTCCTGTTCTTATTTTTCTTCTTTTTTTTTAAGGGGACTGAAAAGAAAGCGAGGCACCCAGGAAGTAAAGAGCCACATGGTGCTGTCCACAGCCCAGGAGCTTGCATTACAAAAACAAAGAAAACCCTTTTTTTAATTTGATTTTTAGAGGTCGCAAGGGAGACCTCAGAGGTCGTAGTTGCGACCTCTGGCGACCCCTAAATGACGTCCCTGGCTCCTTACACAAGTTTGCTGGAAATCCACCTATGTTTTATTTTTTCAAAAGTGTCAAATGTATGCACATACAATTGTCATATAACCTAGCCCCCACTTGACAAAATCCATCCAGACTTTACGAAAACATTTATGTCTAGATCTATAATCTTTTTGCAAACCTTTGTGTAGATTTGTCAAATGGCACCTCATTTAAAACCTTTACATTATTTTGGGACCCCCCTCTAATTTTTCCCCCTCTTCACAGAATCCCACCAAACTTTGCAAACTCATTCGGAATCAGGTCAGAAATATAATTGCAAAACTTCATGCAGTTTAAGTAAGTGGCGCCAAAGTTATAAGCCTTCCAAGAACTGCTTTTCACCAACCCTGTAATGCTGAGGTATCCGCAAACTTCTCAGGACTGTTGGCGAGCATCCGAACTGTTTGCTGACTTGTACGGCGAAAAACACAATTTTCTTGCTTTTTTCAGCCATATCCCATTCCATCCTCATCACCCCTCACCTCCCAGAGATTATTTGATAAGTTTGACAAGTGCAATGTTGTGTTTTTAATATGTTTTTACCGCGATGTGCGCGGACACCGGCCGCTGTCCACGAATCCAAGATGTCGAGCATTTCCAAAAATCTTTTCACCATCCAATCAGTGGGCGTGTCCAATGTCCGTGGACACCACGTTGCCGTCTAAGACAATCCTGTCCGCAGACCGAACAGGGAAGTGTGTCCACAGAGCTGACATAGATATCACTAATTTTTGGAGACTACTTTTTGGTTGTTTTAAAAGAAATTACTGGATGGATTTCCACCAAATTTACAAAAGCATGATTTCGGGACCAATCCGCCGCTCCTGTCGCAAATTTGGCGAAAATCTGTCCAGCGGTTTGGGCTGTAGGCGTGAGCAAAGTTTTTTTCTCCTTCAGTCTATGGGAAAAAAATAAATTTTGGGACCCCCACTATAATTTTGCTCCCCCTTGACCAAACCTCACCAAACTTTGCAGAAAAAATTCAGAGTGGGCCATATACTTTTTTTGCAAAGCCGCCCAAAAAGTGCTCTTCCTATGGGTTTAGCAACTTAAACATAACTACATGCCCGCTACCGCAGGCCATGTAATATATATATATATATGAAAAGGAGTGTGTGTGTCTGTTCGGAATTTTCAGCATACTTCCCAACATGGTACAAACCTGAAATGTGGCATGTGTGTAGGTTCCATGGTATAGGCAAGATATATATGAAATGGAAAATGTGCGTGCGTCTGTTTGAAATGTTCAGCATACTTCCCAGCATGCTTCAAACCTGAAATTGGCCATGTGGATATGTTCCATGGTGTAGGCAAGGTCAAAAGTATAAAATATAAATGTTTACAATTCGTTTTCTTTTTTTTTTAGAGCGGTCTGCAATGCTTACTCAGCCTAATGTGGATGTGTGCGTGATTGTCTGTTTAAAATGTTCTGCATACTTGGCAAAATGCTACAAACTTGAAATTTGGTGTAAACAATGTAAAAAGTATCAAATATAAATTATTTTAAGCTATCTGCAATGCCCTGCCATATGTGTGCATGTGTGAAATGTTAAGCATACTTCCCAGCATGCTACAAACCTGAAATGTGGCATATGGGTAGGTTCCATGGTGTAGACAAGACCGATCTCTTTTTCTCTCTCTCTCTTTCTCTCTATCTCTCTCTCTATCTCTCATGTGTGTGCTGTGCGCCTGAAATGTGGCATGTGGGTAGGTTCCATGTTAAAAGTATAAAATATACATTGTTAGAATTTAGTTTTTTTTAAAACGGTCTGCAATGCTTACTATGTGGATGTGTGTCTGTTTTGAAATGTTGAGCATACTTCGCAACATGCTACAAACTTGCAATTCGGCATGTGGGTAGGTTCTATGGTGTAGACCATGCAAAAAGTATAAAACATATGGCAGGGGTAAGCATTGCAGACCGCTTATGTCAACGAATGGCAAGTGACTAATACTAGTATTCAGATTATCGTACTGGGGGACTTAAATGCTTGCTGTCTCTCTATTCAGTTGGTGACGGACCTGCTATGTTTTAGTTCTGGGGAAAACATGTAGGGGAGCGAGGGGTCCCCAGGCCCCCTCGTGTCGTACGCTCCTCAGTACAAGGCTTGGACCACCTGCCTCCGGTAGTGGGATTGCCCCTCGCCCTTATGTAAAGTTAACCACGGTTGACCGCTACATAGATGAGACTACTGAGCAGGACACAGGGCATCCATCTTTTGTGCCCCCTTTCGACTCCATCTTGGGTAAACAGGCCTCACTGCGATAGTACAGCAATGCTCAGCTCCCCTTCCACCGCAGCAGCCAAGGACAGAGACACACACACAAGGCGCGCAGGCAGGTGCTGGCCCCCACCCTTGCACTCCCCCTGCGAAGGAAAGCTCTGCGCTTCCATTCTCACGCAGAAGCCGGAGAAAGTTGCAACAGCCAATATGATCGTTTTCTTCCTCTGAGATCACTGCTCGCCTGAGAACCAGCATGTGAACCAGAATGAGCTAAGCACTTTCTGCTCGATTCATCCCCATAAACGTGCCAGCCACCCATCCCCATTTTAGAACAATTTATTGCCATCTTGACCCTGCGTTCCCTGTAAGGTATTTCTTTCAAGTGCCAGACCCTCGCCTGTGCTGCGAAACCCACCCAACACACTCCTTACTAACCTTAGGCATTTTTACTACTATATATATATATGTTTTTATTTGTACTAATGGGTTTGAAACCTAGGAGAGATGCGAAACACAGCCTGATTCTTTTACATGCACAATAAGGTCAAGGCCCTTAATTACAAGCCACGAATGACCCAATTGTACTGACAATAATCATTGTGTGTGATTTATGTAGAAATGTGAAAAGTAGCATAAAATGTTTTAGATCATTTGTTATTTAATGTGTAACATATTAGCTTAGGTAGTGACCACAGTGATCGGACCCTGACCTGCGTGGAGCACAAGATGTTTGACGTCCGTCATCTCGTCAGCCACTCAGCCAACCAGGAGAAAGAGATGCCACCCACACCTACAGCACCATATCGCTTGGCCAATCGGGTCCATTTAGCATTTTTTGTTAGAGTTACTTTAATTGATATAAATATAAGTGTGATGTGAATGAGGAGGTAGGGAGTTTTTTGGGTTATTTCCTAGCTGGAGAAATAAACCATCCTTTGAACTCTTGCAGCCGGGTCTCAGTGCCTCCTTCCCCGACAAGGGGTTGTGTCGGTATTTTATTTTCTCTCACACGTAGTAAGCCGGGGAAAGGCACCTACAAACATCATGGCCAGGTTTGGATGAATACTTCAGGCAATTTATCCTAGACAAATGACTTGGTCCAATCAACCTTAGATTATATTTTTAACAGTAGGGGCCTGTATTATAGATGTACTCATCTTTTTATCATCCCAAACGATTACAGTGGCCATATCTACTTGTGAATTTAATCAGTTTAAGCAAGAGCAGTCGTCATCTATTTCCCTTAATGTAACAGTACATTCAGGGGGTAATTGAGTAAGCTGGAATGGGGGCATTATATGAAAGACCAATGAGACTGCCTCAGCCTGTCTGATTGCCTCTTCATTAGATTGGCAGTATTCCACCTTTATAGTAGACAATTATTGTGACTACATGGTGGATCTCCTTTCATACAGCCTGCGTAAGTTTCAAAGGAGGGTGGGTCCTTCCAGGTAGTAACTTCATGCCTTTTGATCCGAATGTGGTTAATCCAAAAAAGGCCATGCGTTTACAGCTTAAATTCATAAGATCAAATGTGTCCGTTAGGCCACCTTCTAAGATTTTGCAAACCAAACGAGTAAAACAATCGCATAAAAACTGGGTGAAAAATAACCATGCTTTTAGTTGAGAAAATGCTATCACTGTTGAGGAATAAAGATGTGTGGGATCATTTTGGTACATGATAAATTACCTCGCCCATTCTCAGTCTGAGAATAGAGTTTCCTCTGTTTTAGAAACTCAATGGGTCACCCATTTTGGTAAAATATTTAGTACTCAGAATGAAACAGTTGTAAATATGCCCTTCTCGATCACAATCCCATCATGTGCTAGGTCAATGGTCATCAATAAGGATCAAATGTATTAAATGATACACAAACTTAGTTCCTTGCCTGTCTCTGGCCCCAACAACGTCTCCAATATTTTATTTAAGGGGGATCCTGCCACTTGGTCAACCATATTGCATGTTCCCTTTGACAACATTGTAGCCACTTGCACTTTTCCCAAATCCTGGTCCAAAGCATACATTTTACAAATCTTTAAAAGGGGTCTGCACTCCAATCTATTACATTTTTCGTCCAATAGCAATCATGGATGTGGACAGTAAGATTTTTCCCACTTTGCTACTTCAACATCTAGAAACCTGGCAAAAATCAATTAATAGAATCCCCCAATGGCAGACAGGTTTCCGGAAACATCATGGGACTACATTGAATGGGGTTTTATTGAAAGCTATTATTAGTCAAGTGCAGCATCACAAATATGAATCGGTTTACATGGCCACAATTGACTTCTCTGCTGCATTTGACGCAGTCGATCAAGGTCTCTTGTGGACCAAGCTGCAGAAGTGGGGAATCCCGAAGGGCATCTTAAGGCTCATCATCGGCCTTCATTCTAACTCAGGTTTTATTAGATCATGACAGTGCATTGTAAGAATTATTCCTACTTCTCGAGGGGTTAGACAGGCCAGCATACTCGCACCTGGTCTATTTAAGCCTTACTTGAGGCACTTCAGTGAGTACCTACATTCTGCAGCCCTTAGCCACTTCGAAGATTCAACCTATTAAACCAATTTGGCTTGCATATGCCGATTGACTTTTTAATCTTCGATTACAACTTCTTCTGTCAGATTTTTCTATATTCGCTAAGCTTCATAAATGAAAGATTAATTAAGAAAATATACAAATAATTCAATGCACCAGTAAACAAATTGTTAAATCTTCTATTTGGTGAATTGAAAAAGTGCCCTTGGAAAAGTGCAGGGTTTTACATATATGGGATTCCCCATTTTTGCTAAACAGAATAAATCGCTTAGTTTTCAAGTGGATCGGCTCAAAGCAATCAATTGGTACAGGTGGATTCTAGGTGCAGCAATTACTCCATTCTACATTGTTTGAAATTTTATGAAGGGAAAATAGTTCACAATATTGTATACAGTATTGAGCTTTTGCCTTTTTGGGCCCTGGGCCTGCTTCCTAGTATTCAGGGTAGGTTGGGGAGAAGGGTGATTGAAATTTTGCATGGCACCTCTCTCCCCGCTATTCGGTATGAACTTGGTTTCTTATCACTTAAAAGTAGGGCTCTGTGGAATTGCCTATCATTTTATTACAAATTATTATGTCCAACGTGCTTACCTTCATTATGTATGGAACTCAGTATGGTGTTGGTTTTTGTGTGTGAAATTACAGATTTCTGAAACCGACTGCTTGCCGATTTGGGTCCTCATCTGGTCGATCCATTGAGGGTAAAAAGATTACTCTATAGGCAATATTGGATTGACAAGACTGATTTAAATCATTCTTATGATTAGCTTTAACACTAAATCAGTCGGAGTTGTAGCCCTTTATCTTGCTGTGTACCCTCAAAGATCTGTGAGAGGACTATTCATAAGTTTCCATTGGAACAAAGTACTCACAAAGGCGACATTCATTCATTTTAATATGGCGTGGGTTGAACAGGGTTCAAGCAGGTTTTGTGGAACCTGCAATTGTGTTGAATCCCTGTAACATTTAATAACATCATGTCTTAACCGTCAGAGCCTACGAGAAGCACATTTTAGGCGATTTTAGCAATGATGGCCACAATGTCGTGTGACTTTCATGCAATTTTGATTAGCGGGTAGAAACACTTTGCTGTTCATTGCAATTACAAGTTTTTCAATATCTTTGAAACTGGAGTGATTTGTTTACATCATGAACTGGTTGTGTTTTAATTGTCTTATTAATAACTGAAATAATGTCGTCAGTATAAGGACTTACATTTCACAACTCATTTTATACGTGTTTCATTGTCACTTGAACTCCTTTTTTATAGGCAACATTGTCTTTGTTTTGATTATACATTGTATGATGGCTTGAGAAAGTTTTTAGTTACTATAGTGATTTCTTTGACATTTTTTCGTTTGCTCGTTCTAGGTAACATCATCATTTAAAGTTTTTTTTGCATAGTATTTTTTTAATTACATTTTTAATATGGAAATGTTATATGTACTCCAATATTTAAAGTGAAATGTTCAGCATACTTCCCAACATGCTACAAACCTGAAAATGGGCATGTGGGTTCCTTCCATGGTGTAGACAATGTAAAAAGTATAAAAGATAAACGGTCTGCAATGCTTACCCCTGCCTCATGTTGGGGGGGGGGGGGAGGTGTGTGTGTGTTCGAAATGTTCAGCATACTTCTCAACATGGTACAAACCTGAAATTTGCCATGTGGGTAGGTTCCATGGTGTAGACAATGCAAAATGTATAAAAACTAAGCAGTCTGCAATGCTTACTTCTGCCATATTTTTGAATATGTGTGTGCGTCTGTTCGCAATGTTCAGCATAATTCTGAACATGCTACAAACCTGATATGTGGCATGTGGATAGGTTCCATGGTGTAATCAATGTAAAAAGTGTAAGATATACATTTTTCGAAAAAAAAACTTGGGGTGGTCTGCAATGCTTACTCCCTGCCATTTTTTAATATATGTGTGCGCCTGTTCAAAATGTTCAGCATACTTCCCAACATGCTGCATATCTGAAATGTGAAATTTGGATAGGTTACATGGTGTAGACGATGTAAAAAATATAAACATTTACATTTTTAGAATGTTTTTTTACATGGTCTGAAATGCTTACTGCTGCCATATGTGGATATGTGTGTGCATGTCCGAAATGTTCAGCATACTTCCCAACATGCTACAAACCTGAAATGTGGCATGTGGGTAGGTTCCATGGTGTAGACAAAATCTATATATATATATATATATATATATATATATGCAGTTTATTCTGAAACCAATATGCTGCTTATGTTTGCTCTTTTGCACCTCATTGCATCCTGCACTTTGTAATTTCGAAATAGGATTCAGCATTATGCACTTTATTGTTATAATAGATGCTTACATTCAATAGTTTTTACTCTCGTCTCGGAACAACTAGCAGTATACATACTGGCCTCTTATTTAGCCTTTATGGGGTTTTGTCCACTGCTTAGAATTTGATGCACGGGGCACTGCATTGATAAATGTATATGTGATTTGTAATCACCACATCAACGCTGCATTTCCTACAGGAATATTCTATTTTTACTATGCATGTCACCCTTTCTGCAATCAATATGCTGCTTGTGAAAATCTCTCACGGAATCGCACTGTGCACTTTAGAACTCAAATATGAGATCATATGTCAGGAATCTGGTGAACTCATCTTGATTACTGCATACCTCATAAATCACATGTTTAGGCTTTTAATAATACGGTTTTTCGGACGGCACATGTTAAGGCTGGTTTGAAATGTTCCACTTTGATATGTCTCTTGAGGGATGAACAGTGCAGTATGCCGCACACTATGCAAATGATGTGCTTTACTTGACAAACTGCGGAACTGCATAGATATACAGAAATTTCATTTTTAAACTGACATGTGCTCACATCGAGCGTTGCCTTTTTAATACATGAGGTTTCTAGGCACTGAGATATATTTTCTCGCAGCGTTTTGATGCTAAATAGTCAGATAATGACACTACAAAATGTCTGCTTAATTAAAGCTTGATTCTGATGTCTCTAAAACCACGAGACATATCTATCGTGCAGAAACCATAGAGTTGTTTATCGTATTAATGTCTTACCTTTGTGTCCGCTCCCCCATCTGTGATCAAGCGGTCTGTTTACGGCAAAAGTGTGCTTCCCTGTCCACAGTACTTTCAATAAATTACTTTGAAGTGGAATTTGTGGTGGCAGACTTTGTGCGGACTGAAGGATTTGCCTCGCTCTGCTGCCCTTGGAGTGCTATTCACACAGCGTACTATGGTACCACTTTCTTACATGTGTAGGAAATGTTCAGCATAATTCCCAACATACAACAAACCTGAAATGTGGCCTATGGGTCGGTTGCATGGTGTAGACATGTAAAAACTATAAAATATAAATGTTTTCAATTTTATTTTTATAAGCCATCTGCAATGCTTACCCTGCCATATTTGAATGTGTGTGCGCGCATCTGGTCGAATGTTCAGCATAATTCCCACCATGCTACAAACCTGAAATGTGGCATGTGGGTAGGTACAATGGTGTAGACTATATATATATATATATATATATATATATATATATATATATATATATATATATATATATATATATATATATATATGAAAATGTGCGTGCGTGCGTCTGTTTGAAATGTTCAGCATACTTCCCAACATGCTACAAACCTGAAATGCGGCATGTTTATAGACAATGTAGAATATATAAACATTTTATTTTTTAGAATTAGTTTTTTTAAGCGGTCTGCAATGCTTACTGCTGACATATGTGGATATGTGTGTGCATCTGTTAGAATTCTTCAGCATACATCGCAACATGCATCAAACCTGAAATTTGGCATTTGGGTAGGTTCTATGGTGTAGACCATGCAAAAAGTATAAAAGATAAGCGATCTGCAATGCTTACCCCTGCCATATGTGAATATACATATGTGTGTGTGTTTGTTTGAAATGTTCAGCATAATTCCCAATATGCTACAAACATGAAATTCGGCATGTGGGTAGATTTCATGGGGTAGACAATGTAAAAAGAATAAAATATATATTTTTAGAATTATTTTTTTTTAATGCTGTAATGCTTACCCCGCCATATGTGGATGTGTGTGCGCGCATGTCTGTTCAAAATGTTAAGCATACTTCTGAACATAGTACAGACCTGAAATCTGGCATGTGGGTAGGTTCCATGATGTAGACAATGTAAAAAGTATAAAATATAAACTTTCGTTAAAACATTTTTTAAGTGGTCTGCAATGCTTACTCCTGCCAAATGGCTCTTTGCTCCATAGTTCTACATAGTGTGGAAAGCTTAGGAACAATGAACTGCTGAAGTCTATTAGCATTCTAGCTGACATTAACAGGACTCACCTTTGAAGTCACCGGGGTGACACAAAACAGTGTTTTTGTAGTAATGCAGGTAACGGGAAACTGCATGTCTCTTCAATGGTGTTCGCAGCAATGTTGTCCGTCACATCGTGACAAATCTCTCATAATAATTACAGGAACTTAATTTCCCAAGGATGTTGATGAATGTATGCCATCTCAACAATATGAAGCTTCAATGCTTCAGCCGTACACAGGTAAGGTACTACAAGCTTACCCACTTCAAACCCAGGAATTACTGTGCAAAGCATGAGAACACTGTTTTTAAAAATATATATACACACAGACACTAAGGGAAAATGTGTGCATGTCTATTCGAAATGTTCAGCATACTTCCCAACATGCTACACACCTAAAATGTGGCATGTGGGTAGGTTCTATGGTTTAGACCAGCCCTACTGATAAGGGAAGGATCAACCACTTTTACTCCCTAAAATTGGCAAATACTCCCAAAAAATAAAAACAGGGAGTAAAAATACTCCCAACAAAAAATAGGAAAAAGACACCCTCACTGCTCCATGGATATGTTTCGATCAGTAGTGCACATAGCACCACAGGAATAAACTCCTATTTTAACTGCCTGATTGGAAGAAGTAAACATGTATCTTTTAATGTGCGTGTATGATATGATAGGTTATTTATAACACGCTCGCTTAATACCCAGAGGTATCCAAGCGCGGACCCGGGGTTCGAACCTTTGTTGCTCTGTGTCGTCTTGTTTCCAAGGCGAGCACGTTGCCTCTGAGCTATCCTCCCGATAACTAGGTGTAAAGAAATCAATATTACAAAAACACTGACTAGATCGTCCAGGGCGGTGGGCTCAAATAATCTTTCCAATAGGCTCGTTAAAATGGCCCATGAAATTTGGTCTATGATTTTGTTAATATTTAGTACGCAATCTTGGGAAACTTCCTATGTCATACTCAAAAGGTGCAATAGATCATGAACAGGTTAAGTCTGCATGTAGCATGTAACTTCTGACTGGATAAAGTCTAAAGAAGCTACCCTCCTGCCAGGATCATAATGATAGAATTCTATTTCATTAGACAAACATGTTGACACTTGAGTATTTCTACTTTTTGTTAGATGTTGGTTGTGTATACCTTTTCTTTCTTTCTTTGCCTTTTGTAATATCGAATTTATAATATTAGGGTTGTGATCAATAGATACCTTTTTGAAGGTGTAAATATACATATAAAAAACAATTATTTATTAGAGAGGATTTACATATTTCTTTGATTTAATGCATTATTTCTAAGCTTCTTTACTCAATTCTACGATTCACGCAGGTGGTTTAATCTTGCAAATTGATCTTATTAAGCGTATGTATTGCCTCTAAATATTTCATTTATCTCATTTTATTTTTTTGCCTTTGGGGTGGCAGGTTAGGGTAGGAAAATGGTAATATTATTTTACTGAATAGATCAGATTCCCTTTTAAAGGGCAAATGAGAATTTGGCAACTCCTGAATGTTCTTTGAAAGTTAATGGTAACCCCACCTTACAGACGGTAGAAGAATTGTCTGCCTTCATTTTTGACTGGCACTCCCAAGGTCTTCTTACAGACGAGTAGAGGGCTTTTTTTATTACATATAGCGCGGTGAACCCGACAATGTATTTTTTGCCCAAGATACAGAAACACTATCACCATCTTCCTGAGGTTCAACCAATACTGAGTTGGCTGGGGTGGGCAGCAGAAGGCCTGTTGCAATACATAGATAGAGCAATCAAGGAATTGGTTACCCTGATACCTGCATATCTTAAAGACTCCACGCAAACTTTTAGCATACTCAATTCAATCAGTTGGCAACCCCAATATTATTTGGGCACTTAGCACTATACACATCGATTCAACACCAGTTGGCTCTAGACACCATACACTTTGCATTTCGGAACCACTCTGCTTCACACACTAAACATATCAACATGATCAAGCCATTCTTGAATTTCACCCTCAACCTCAACCAATTTCTGTTCAGCAAACAATATTATGCTCAGACGAAGGGTATAGCCATGGGAGCAAAGTATGCCCCTTCCTTGGCTAATCTGTTTATGGATTTCTTTGAACAGACTTAGCATTTACAATGCTCATTAATTCACCAGAGAAATCCATCTGTGGAAGCAATATATAGACTATGTTATGCTAGTATGGGATGGTTCACCGGAACGCTTTGATATCTTCTTACAATATCTTTTCTCAAACACTTTTGGAATTGTGCTCACTCAGTGGTGACACCCTAGATTTTCTAGATCTTAAAATTCACATTGACAATGGCACATTACACACCAGGACACATAGAAAGCCAACAGAAGTTAATTCAACTCTTCATGCTACTAGCTGTCACAAAAAATCAGTCATCAATAATATACTGGTGGGGGACTCCACCAAGCTAAGATAAACTGTAGCTCCAAGGGAGCGTACGAACAAGAAGGGTAATTTCTCGGGCAGAGGTTTACGCAATGAGGGTACACATCCAAGTGTATTAAGAGGGCTCTCATTAAAACTGACCTCCTCAACAGAGATTCTACATTACACAAGCAGTCTACTTGTAAACCAGAACCCCCACATTAAGTCAGCTTAATTACGAAGTATTCTCAGGACAGTGATTGCCTATATAGGATACTTAATAAACATTGGCATCTTTTGAAGCTAGACCCTGATCTATCAAGATACATTACTCACTGTCCCAAACTTATTTTTACGAATAATGTGACTCTTAAAGACAAATTGAGTCCCTTTGTTCCTTAAGCCGAAGCCAGACTCCTTGCCTAACTCAAATTGGTTGAGAAACCTGCTGTCTGGTTTCCACAAGTGTGGAAACTGCAACTGCTTACTCCAATGACGCTTTTTAAATGCCATGATGGATTGCAAACAAAAATACATGATTTCATCAATTTTACATCTAAATATGTAGTTTATGCTATAGTGTGTGTTTGCAAAAGAGTGTCAATTGGAAGTACCATACGTGAGCTACGTATTAGGATACGTGAACACCTTTCCAGCCTCAACAATCAGGATCCAAAATTACCACTTGTGACGCATTGACAAACCGAACATCAACTTGTGAAAAAGGAGGACATCTGTTTTGTAGGCCTACAGCAGGCACATGCTCGTATTCGAGGAGGTGATCGTAAATTACTTTTACGGTAATTGGAGGCATGCATGATTTTCAAATTGAGATGTATTTAGATGAACAGTGAACACAAACTAAATGTATTTGTGTAAGGCAAAAGCATTTCTGGTACCTAGACCTTTGAGACTCTTTAAGTCTTGACCTGGGTTTTCCCTTTTTCATTGATGCGACCCGTTTTACTTTGTTTTTCATATTGTCCCTTCTCCAGGAAGTCTTCTATTTCTCTGTAAATTGCAACTATTCTTGTGCATTTGGGATCAGTGGAAGATGACTTTTGGCCAAATGAATGGGTAAAGTAGGTATGGCGACCAATGCATGGAAGTAGTACAGGATGTATACCAATTGGAGCATGTTTTTTATTTGTATTTTTCTTTTTTGCCAAAATCTGTGGCAATCGTATGATGGGGTGCTATATACAGCTCAAGGCAGGAAGTAACTGAGCAGGCTAATTATTCTTGATGGATCTCTTTGGATGTGTTTATCTGAGCGGATGTCAACCGGATTTCTTATTTTTTATATTTATTGACTTGAATATTGACCTTAGTAAAGCCAATCTTTTGTGAGGCTAGTTGCATTTAAATTTAGGGCATTATGATGAGTTGTTTAATTATTAACTAATTATTCAACAATAAAGCCCCACTAGGTATTTTATTGGTGTTCCATTAATGATTAAAAATAAATTTTGCTATTCAAAAAAAGATATTGTGAACGTGTCAATAAGCTAACTTATAACTGTCAGCAAACACTGCTCAAGCTTGCTTTAGAAACAAGCAAACTTTAGGAGTCGACGGCCTCAGACAAATCAACCCGTTTCATAGTGCTTAAACAGCACATTATTTCAATGGGAGGAGTCACGTGACCAGGTTGCGGTCACCTGACTGCGTTCCTACTGCTTAACTCACAGAGAAGCTCTCAGACGCGAGCATAGCCCAATGGAGGACAGCAGTTTGCGTATACATGGAACCATTGACTAATCTAAGGTAAAGCTCTCAGAAAGTATCTGTTATGAATGCGCAACTATAACCATTGCTTGAATAAATTGTTAATATGAATTGCGGCAGTTAAACATGCACATACTACTTAACATTTCAGGAAGCTCTGAATATAAGATTTATATGAAGAGGTACATTTGTACATTACCTTTTGGGAAGCTAAATGCAAGGCGGGCTCACACGCGTAGCGACTGCCACGATTTTTCAGGTACTTTTCCTTTGAAAATGTAACATTATTATATTTACATGTGGAAATCATGCTCGGACAACAAGGTTTAACACAACTTACTTTCAGCACAATTTTTCGTTGTTTTTTCTTCTCTAGTTGCGAGCTTAGCAAATCCATTAGCTCACACACTAAAAGCTTGCCAAGTGGAAAACAAATTTGTAGAGGTATTAACATTTGATGTTTGCATGGAGGTGTGATTAAACACACTTTGGCACAATGTGGCGCACCTAACACATTTTTTTGGCACGCAAGGAAGACCGCAAACAAAAATTCACTGGCACTTGCATGGGCATTTCATGAGATTTATCTGCTATTTTCTGTTCACAACAAATGATGGTTTACACACAGTGTGGACTCATGTCACTTATCATTAGACTCCATTATCATCAGAAATAATTGAATAATTTTTTATCTCAAGAAACCAAATCTAAATTTTGTTCATGCACTGCGTTAACCTTCCTAGTTCCCCCTTCATATAGGCGTTTGCTAGAAGCTAACAATGGTTAACAATTGCTCATTTGAATCCTATACATGATTAATCATGTGTGGAGCAGCGTTTAGATGGAATTAAGACATTGAAAGTTTAATTAACCAGACTTTGATTATATTTGAACTGATTGTTTATGACCAAGTGACGTCTTGTCAAAACGGTGGTGGTTGACCTGTTTCAGTAACATTTTACATGAATTTTCTTTTGTGTGGCTCACTAGAGTATATACAAGGAATGGGATAACATCCCAGTGGTGATTGGACTTTGTGAAATTGATAAGTTGCTCTGATAACTTCTGCCTCTTTTCCCTCTTTTTTTCTCCTTTTCTCCCTCCCCTATCTCAGTTTTTTATTAATATACATGTTCATTGTTCTTTGTCATCCACCTTTTGAATCTTCATGTTATCATTTTTGCTTTATTACTGACATAGGGTCTGTGTGTACCCATGGATTACTTTTTTGGCTTTTGTATTAGTCAATGGTATATTTTTTTCTCATTTTTATTAATTTAATAATTTTTTGTTGTGACTATTACAACAATGAATGTTTATACATGAAATGTATTCAAATGTGCAATACAGATTTGTAATTTTGCCATTAAAAAGACCAAATTTGTCAAAACACGTGTCGGCAGGCAGATACACCATTGAACATGGAATAAAATATCAATTTTATCAGTTTCTACTGGACTTATTATAATATATCATGTAACGGTGCATGTTTATGGAACACAAGTTTGTTTTTGTGTTTGTAACTTAGGTTGGGGTAACCTAAGGTTCCATAGTAACCGCAGCAGTCACTGTTACTAGATAACTTTATCCCATACATTTTCAGCCTCAACACGCCTTTTCTGGTCACCCCACACATCTCTATATAGGATAGGAAAGCATCTGTTATGACATTGAGCAGATAAATTTGTCCACGATTGCACTGGTGAATTCCATGTACTCCTCCTTGCTACATTTCCAAGTAGATGTATCTAAATTGAATGGCAGTATCTTGGACCGATGTGACGGGCGTTCCACCGGTGGACATTGGTATAGCAAATACTTGGGAAAGCGCAATACATATTGCTCTGCTTAACGGATTGCTGGTGGAAAATGTTCATGTGTCTAGATTTGATTTATTGGTGCCACAATCGGTCGAAGATTATGGAATAATTCAAGAAATCTACTGCTGTCAAAGAACTTTGTACTGAAAGGATGTGCTATTTCTTTGGTCCAGAGCCTCTGAGGGTTGGTTGTACAGCATTAGTAAGGACTAGGATGAGGCTGATGGACTTGTGAGGATAATGCCTAAATGAGGCATGGCGATCTCTGATACTATTAGTTCTGTTTGTCACTAACATTGCTCCTATCTCTAATTGAACTCTGGCTTGGATATTTTGGGTAATGTTAGGAGCAAGATGTCAAAGAACAGCATTGTGTACGCTGTGTGCAGTCATTTGATTAAGCAATGGATTTTCTCTGGGAGGTGGTGAATCCTCATTAGAAAGGAATGTGACAAGGAGGAGTAGGACTAGACAACTGGGATTACCACACAGTATCTAGGCGCAAAACTCAATTTGCAGGATCTAAATAGAGGATTCAGATGTGAGTTTTTTTTAAGTGATTCAGTCCTTTTAAGGTAGTGCTCAAAATCATTTTCAATGAATGTGTTTACACCCTTCTGCCCTTCGCTATCTACTACTGTTTTTCCATACCTGTAAATCCTTTGGGTGAATCCCTGACATTGTCTTAATAGATGGGTATTTGTTTCTCAGTGATGGGTTTATATTTTCAGATAAATATTGAAAACAGTTTTCTTCAATAGTACCCATTGGTCGCTTGGGTTTCAGGCTTTACCCAGTGTTGTATAAGCCCACTGCCATGGAAAATGGAGAGGGAGGGTTTCTCCTGGAACCCTGACCAACATTTTCCTGATGGCCATCTATAGTTGTAGTTTTTATTTTCACAGGGATATTTGGAATTTGGGTGAACGGGAAAGCTCCTTATAGTCATTTTCTCCCCTCAAAATAATTGCCCTTATTATCCTGGGTATCACCGAGGGTGCTAATGACGATAAGGCCATCCGGGACATGCTTCACTTGTGCTGTACAGTGCGCTCCTTTAGGATTTATTGCCAAACCTTTTGTTTCAGGTGATGCTGTGACAGTCATTAAGATGCACAGAGTAAATCGGAGAGAGAGTCTGACAAACTGCTGGTTTTTGGAAAGCACGTAGTGAGTTACGTCCTTGTGGTCAGTTAGTTGATGCACACTATTACATTTTAGCTCCATTAGTTGGTTCTGTTGTAGTTTGTCTTTCTGCACGAGAGACATTATTATGTGATTGAGCTATACCATTTGTATCTTGCAGCTATGAATAAATGGGGCATTCTCCATTGTACTTTCTTTAGACTTTACAGTGTTAGACAGAATCTGATCACACCAAAACATTTTGGGTCACTCTATGTAGCCCAAACAATTTGAAATGTTCAAATTTATGGATGTGTATAGATCATAATTTTGTAGGTCAAGCATTTTGATAAGAACTGGCTTTCTGATCATAACTGCTATTGCTTTATATTTCCTAGCGGGCAGAATTGGCAAGCGGAAGGCTGTAGGTGTTTGTGATACACAGAGGCTTCAGGAATCTGCTGTTCACCTCATTAGCAGTCACCAGGACTTGAGTGACCTTCTGACAGAGGTAAGGATTGCTCAATTTCCCTGTATGTGCTACAGGCTAAGGTGCTGAATAAAGCATTTTTGTGATTCAATGATAAACAGCCGGGTTTCTGAATATTGGAGGGTTCCTAACCTTTGTGTAGGAACTATCTGACATTGGAAAATACACTTATTGATGTGTCCCCACATATAGTGCAACACTTGGCAGACTTTCTAATATTTGTGGATTTGTCTCTGCAACAGCCCTGGAAAGGAGGCTAATTTGACATTAAACTATTGGTCCCTTTTGAAGGTGTTGAATGGAGGTGATTCCCTGGTATTTAGGAATGTACCAGCAATCAAAATAGAGAGCACCAGGTTGAGTCCTCATCCAAGGTGCCCAGTGTTGCACTTCAACACTCTAGTTACTTGCCTTGCCATATCAGTCACCCATCTGTTATTGCCCTTTAACCAGATATATGGATTTTGAAACGGTTACTTTGCTGGCCAGCCCTTATACAAACCTCTCACTTTTGTTGTTATATCCCATATGCCAGCTTATGCTACAGGTGGGTTATCCTGCCAAACAGCAGCTCTCAATATCACTCTTTATGGGGCCTTTCAAGCCAACTGTGTGGAGCAAAATATAATAGTTACCTGTTCAAATTTAAAATCTCACCTGAACTATCTGCAGAACCTGATTTCTTGCTCTAAGTTCTCAACGCGCCTTTAAAAATACTGTTCCCAAATACCTTTTGTGCTCCTTCCCTCATAGCACTAAGCTAAGTCTTTGAATAACCACTTTCTTATAAATTGTTACATTTAGAG
Source organism: Ambystoma mexicanum (assembly GCF_040938575.1). Taxonomy (NCBI): domain Eukaryota; kingdom Metazoa; phylum Chordata; class Amphibia; order Caudata; family Ambystomatidae; genus Ambystoma; species Ambystoma mexicanum. The sequence continues at coordinate 1,462,158,982 of NC_090923.1, read as the reverse complement.
GGTGTACATTGGGGTCCCTGAGGTTTGACAAAGCCCAGACGTATGTGAAAATAGTCCAGTATATTTCACAAGCCATTCTGATTGGTTGCTCTTGAATCACTTTTGAATTAGTTCTCTTCCAGGATCTTGAGTTTTTTTCCAACCTTTTTGGACCCCCTAGGGTCTACTCGCATTTCCTTTGTTCTCCCAGGCAGCAGTAAAGAAACCTATTTGTGCACCAAATATGTGCTTCCATTCAACGATCAACTGATTAGCTAAATGCATTTTTAAGTTGTCTCATGTTAGTTTGTTTTTTGTATGTGCACACATTGCTTAATGTTCTGGTACTTGAACTTTTGTCTTGGCTATTATTTTAAATCAAGCATGCTGAAAAAATATGGTTTGGAAGATTTCTGACAAAAATGTAATTGGTTATGATGCATCACTTCCAGCCCTCATTATTCCGTGCTTCATTTGTCACTTTGGTATGGGTCCTGAACTTGCTATACCTATGATTACAATGTACATTTCATTGATGATGCCCAATCAGGTAGAAGCCTATATGGGGTTGCTTGTGGTCTTGTGGAGGAGTAATGTGACTTTTTACCTTTAAGGCTAGATTGTCCCTTTGGAGTGGTGAATAAGGCTTATTGCATTTGGTTGTTCCTTTTATCTGATGATTTGGCAGGCTAAAGTACATTGGTTTGGCAAATTACATTGGTTTGGCAAATTACTCAGAGCAATAACAGTGGTCCCGATTACCGCCATTTCTCTTCAGTTTTGCATTGCTTTAAAGTCTGACTCAAAGTACGGTACTTGAAAGAAACATTTGAGTTTACTGCTCTTTCTTTCCATACGTAATGCCTATTTCATTGACGAAGTTCTACAATTTTGCCTTGCAAATGTTCCCTCTGATGTGGGCGACTCCCTTGAGAGGCACTGTGTATCCTTTCAGCATTGGGTATCTCCTTGTTATTCTACAGAGCCCCGTGTGTTAGCACATTAATATCTCCTTGTTATACTACAGAGCCCCTTGTGTTAGCACATGAATATCTTATTGACAATGTATGAAGGCATCCTGTTGTTAAAGTATGCTCAGATGTGCTCAGGGATGCTTCGTAGCCAGAGTGTGGATGGACCGAGGGTTAAACTCCCGTCGGAGAAGAGAATGGCCCCACGATCTGTAGGTACAGCATTCCTCATCAATGCTCTCGTATTTTCCTAACGGTTATTGTAATAATGTTATTTGCACACATTTCAATCAGTATTCATTAAGAGCGATCACTTTTGAAAAGACCAGTTCCGCTTTACCAAATAGCATTGTTTCTACTTTTGTTATTTTAGTCAACTTATTTTCTCACAAACACTGCTTTGACAACCCATTGACTTATTGTATTGCTTGCAAATTGTATGTACCATTCTGGTTAAAAAAAGGTTGTGTGTATGTGATGTTGCTTTTTATTCTGATGATTGTCTTGTTTTTAATTCCAGCTTTGCCTACAGTATTCCTCCATAACCCCTCACGCAGCTGCTTTGTTTAGTGGCTCATGTATGGCTTGTCACGGTGCATCTGTCCCTGTCTGTTTTTGGGCTTGAATGACCATGGGCCATTGGCACTTGAATTTTAAATGGAGTTAGGGTACAGTGATGAACTTAAATACAAGCTGATAGATAACCGGTTTTACTGGCAATCTATGTACTACTCGCCAAACCAGCCAAACTTTCCAAACGTATCCAGCTTTCACCAATATTGTGTTTTGACTTGGAGGTTCTCACTACAACTTCAGGAGATTACAAAGAAATCCCACTTTTAAGTGAACATGCTGAAATAGCCTCCCTTTCTTGACCATGTCGCAAGCAGTGCAAGTGACATAGAGCATGGTAACCTCACTTTTTGACTTCTTCAAAAGTTTCTACCGGCTTCTCTCAAATCACCTTACCCAACCGCTTCAAAAATCCTGAATAAGGGCTTATCCAGAATTATAAACAAGACACAATTGTCTGTAATAAACTCTGTGAAGATATAAGTTCAGTTTTCAGTATTTATTAAGTCTTCTGACGTAGTGGTACATTCAGCCGACACGTCTTTCGACACATTGTCTTTCTCAAGGCCTTATCACTGAGGAAAGGTGCTCCCTGTCCCGTTATTGTTTCTTATTGGGTTAGGTAGTAGTCGTTTTTCAAATGTTCTCAAAGTACTTAATATGATGTATTCCAAATACTAGTTTTATGGCCGTGTTGGCCGCTGCGGATTAAAAACTCAAATATCGACCTGATATAAGGTTAGAAGCACTGTAAGGAGGCCTCTACAAAGGCAGCCCATGTGTCTCATTAAAGACTATTAAGGTCTTGAGAAAAACGCTTTGTCGAAACACGTTTCGGCTGAATGTACCACTAATTCCGAAGACTTAATAAATACAGAAAACTGAACTTAAATATTTAAGGAGTTTATTACAGACAATTGTGTTGCGTTTATAATTCTGGCAAAGCATATGTTACTAGTACAATCCTATAATATTGTTATTTTAGGTCATGGGTAGAACCTTTTGTATTAGTTCTTCAGCTTGCCAATAGTATGATCTTTAAGGTTATAGTGCACTGTTGATCCGGTTTACCCAAATAATTATTTGTTCTGTCCAGAATAAGGGATCCTGATTGATCCACCGTCCGAAACCATGGGACCATATCACTCATGCTCTGCTCCCTCTACACTTGCTACCGGCAGCAGCTAGCTTCAACCCAAACTATATCTGACACAGCCAACGGGGACATGGGCCTTGCCTGTCTCAAGCAAAAGAGGTAACTTATTAGACTTCTTACGTCCACCAGCTCTAAGATCCTTTTTTCGGGGACCTTGAGAAAATGAGGATGGTGGGGTTGCCCTTTGGAATGAGCTCCCACCTGTCCTTAGAACCATGGATAATCACCTATGTTTATAATTATATAAAATAAGATTTAAAAACCTTCCTTTTCAAAAATACATTTGCACTTGAGTCCTGAAAAGGTTTCCTACTAATTTGGTCTCCCTTTATGCACCCATGCCGCCTTGTCTCCCTCCTACATTCTTCTTTGGTTTTGTTACCCCTGTAGTCATGCACTCTATTTTGAATTTTTACTTGTTTAGTCACAGTTTGTATTTTGTATTTGTATTTGTTTATTTATATTGCGCAGCCTGCCCAAGGGCATCAGGGCGCATGTTTGGAAGGGTTACAATGAGAAGTTACAGAAAGACAGTTCCAGGAAGGCAGTTACATATTACAAAGTATAAATATACATAAGGCAAAGAAATATACATATATTTACAAGGTAGTTCTCACCAGTTTCTTCTCTGTCCTTGCAATTAACTGAACTGAATGTTTAAAAAGGCTCGTGAATGATCAAATGTATGTACCCTTGCCTTGGGGTGGTACAAAGCGACCATGCTTGCACCTGGTGTTTTAAGAGATTAAGCAAAATAAAAATTCAATGTGTAACCGATCTCATAGTCCTCATCTGAGATTACCAGATGACTCCATGTCACCGGGTATATGACCATGTCTCAGCCCTCGCAACAAGACCAAGTAGTTCCTGTTGGAGATTATTATGGCATAAGTCACAATAGCTATGACTTCACTAGTCAAACCATGAAATATAGCTATCTTTCATTCATTCCATACTGGAGAACAGAAAATACATCAAACGTTTTTATTCTACCATCTGCCTGCTTTGATGAAATTCAATGTCAAAGCCAGTGTATGTGACGGGGGAGAGCAGGGCCGTGGACCACCACACACTGTGAAGTAGACTCTGTTGGAAGTCTATGATACTGTATTCCCTAGCCCATTCCTACCCTTCTGTGTGAAAGTCACTCTACACCCAGTGATCGCTGTGGAGAAAGATGCATATGAATGGCAGAGCTACTTTTCTGCTAATACTGTGGCCGGTCTGCAAATTCGCTGCCCTGGGTGCACATGGACTCCAAATACTTTGGAGTGAAAGTTGACACTCCTGGCAATTCTGCCAAAAGTCTTTTACTAGATCTACAAGAATTCTTCCCCTGTGGCCCCCAGCTTGTTGATTGATTGGACTGTTGACATGTCCATCCGGAGGAGACAGCTCGATCCTTCAACAAGCTATATATGTCGAACAACCCCACCAGCAGTTCCAAACAGTTAATGTGCAGGGACCTTTCCTTCAGGAACCATCTGCACCACCTGGAGGCTCCTCAGCACAAGGAACTGTCATGGGTCTCGATCACCTTGTCCCAAATGCTCCTGATCATTGTCCTGCTCTTGCAGGTTTCTTTGTAATAGTCAACCAGACCATTCCTTCTCTGCCCCAAGGAGTGAAAGAAATAAGATCACAGTAGGAAGGCCAGCCGGCAGATGCTGAGCCTTGTGGTACTGTAATCTGACAATCCTATTAGGCTACGCCCATTAGTGATTAGGAGGGGCTCTTGAGGTATACCTCCTCCAGGGGTGTCATCACTTGATGAGAGGATTACCCTAATCAGAAGAGCCCCTCTTAATTCCTAACTGGGTGTTGCCCAAGGTGACTGTCATGCCGGCGCATTACCGCGCTTTATGTCTAGTTTTATCCTTCAGTCCCAGCTTATATTTGTATTTCTAAAAAGGTGGCAATTATCGATGCACACATTTTACCTCGGAAATCCCAGCCTTAATCCAACTCCTCTGTGAACATTTTCCAGTTTCATAACCTGGTTCCTCCGTAGGGATGCATCACTGTCTAGAAGAAATGGTGTTTTATTATCTTCTAGTACAGGGACTTAATACATGGAGAATATAGTGGCAGGAAATATGGTTTTACAAACTCTTGTGTGAGTGCCATCCAGGTTTTCCATCACCCTATCCCCCTTCTCCTCCCCCTCATCGTGAACCAGGGGTGTGAGAATTGTAATGTGAAAGCCTTAGGGTATAACTGTAACCTTGAAATGCCGAAACCCCATCTTGCATTGATCTGAACCATGCAGTACTACAGAACTTTGGTACTTTTGCGAGCTCCACATAACCTATACAATCCAGAATACTTTTTGTTTTCACGTTTTTTTGGTAAAGAAACTGGAAGAGAGCCACACCTGTAAAGACATTTCGGTAAAGCTCATATTTATTATAGCATTAACCTTGCCCCGTACGGATACGTTTATAGGGCTCCAATGTTCATAGGAAACAGCCAATTGTCCCATAAAGGGACACATTAATTTTTATCAAATCATGCACTTCCCGACTCAACTGGATACCAAGGTATTTGAAACGTTCTCTTGCCCACTGCACATCCCATAGATTAAACATAACCTTAGAGCAAGACAAGATCAGTGGGCATGCTATTGTGCTACTCTGCTGTTTCCACAATGGTCACTTCCCCAAAACACTACTGTGCCTCCTATGTATCACTCTCACTTCCTACCTCCACCCTTAGATTCTCTCACACTGGTTACTTTCCTATCGTGTCTCAATTTCCTCTTCTCTCGACTCTCTTGGATGGCTTTCCTTTCATTTCCTGCTCAAATTCAATTTCCTCTGTCTAGTATTCAAATATCTTTATGGTCGTGTTCCCGATTACCATGCTTCTCTTCTCTCATTCTGTTCTCCTCCTCAGCCTCTCCGCTCTGCTGGACTCTTCCTACTTACTGTTCCTCGTGCCCCTTGTGCACAATATCACTTTCGATCTTTTCAACTGCTTGCCATTCTTCACTGGAATCTCCTTCCTCTTTCTCTCCGCTCTATAACCTCCTACTCTCTGAAATAAGTGACTTTTTAAGGAGGAGCGAAACAGTCACCTGCCTGATTGTTACTGGCTGATCTTGAACACAATTGTTTATGCTGATTTTATTGTCCTGCTGATTGTTCTTTGTGAAGCGCTTTGGTAAAACTTGCTATATGAAATATAATAAAATACAAATAGATGATATCTTCTTTCTTCCTCTCACTTTCCTCCTCCTTTACTCTTCTACCCACCACAGCCACTACTGACCTACCGTTGCTCGGTTTATAGTGATAAATTCGAATGACATTATGTTGAAAGTCATAATGTCTAAAAAAAAATAAAAATATTCAAATTTCTTTTTTGGTTGCTTTTTGTTCGAAATGGGGGAAGAGTTCCCCCCCGCAAGCCACCTTTTTTTTATTTTATTTTTTGTTTTACCCCTTTTTTTTAACCTCCGGAACACAAAAAAAACAAGTAATTAAAAAAATAAAACATTTGATTTTTTTTTTCGACATTTTTTTTTCTACATTGTCTTTCGACATAATGTTTTTGACTTATTCACTGCACACCCTGTTGCTCTACTAGTTCACCTACTACTGTCTCTTCTACTACAACTCCACAAACACTTTGCTTGTTTACCACTACTATCGCCACACTGCTACCGCTACTTCAACCTTGGTACTACCGCTTCTCTTACTACCACTACTCCCTCTCTCTTCTAACTACCATCCACTACTGCCACTAGGACTACCACTCTTCCCATTTCCACTTACACCCACTTTTTTCTCCACTCCACTCTACTACTGTATCACCTACTTCACTCACTCCTCTCACTCATGCACAACCACTTCTCTACTCGTTCCAATCCATCCTCCTCTGGTCTCTCGGTTGTCCTCTTTCCACCTGACATCACACTACTAACCCACACTGAAACACTTCAGGTTTCCTGTTGTATAAATGCCTCCCTCCGTCTGATTGGCCAGTTCTCCCTAAACTACCATCTTACCTGTCTTGCAGGGGGCGTGACTGGGTAGGACTGGGGAGGCATGATCAGGGCTTTAAGCCTTGCCTCCTTTTCCACACTTCCCTGCCGTGTTCCTGGCCTGGTCAATGCAAGGGAAGTGCAGTTCCCTGTTGACTTATCTGTTGGCCTTTTTGTATTACAGCAATCCCTGGAGGTTTGGTAGATTATCTTAATATAGAGATTGACTGCTGTGCTAGTGCAGTGGCCTCTTTTGTGCGGACGACGGCTGGCGTTCCTTGCCAAAGCCCCACTGCTCTGAATAGAGCTTGGAATTAATTATGTTTTGGGAATTGCTGTTCTCATCCGTGTGCAATTTCATCATACTACCCTTCTGCCCCCATGCCTCCTCCTCCCTTTAACCACCCTCATTGACCAGAGCTATCATTTCATTTGTATAGTTTCCCCTTTTATTTCCAGGCAACATCTCTATGCAGATATGGTTTAAATATCTGCTGCAGGTTCTTATTGCAGTAATCCAGGAACGGTGCCCTTGTTGCATATATTTTGCAAAGTTTCTCCTCATCAGCGCTGTTATTTTCTCTGCTTCCATCATCTTCCATGTTTTACTCCACTACTTATTTATTATTGGATTGTTCCAACACCTTGCTTGGGCCTATTTGGCAGCTGACGGTAAATGAATTGTTACATTTGTGGTTACTCCTCCCATTGAATATATTTCCTCTCTTGCATCCCCCAAAACTACCACCAGCGGTTCCATGCGTAGTGAAACCCCAACTATATACTTTATTTTCGCCTGGACCTCCTGTATAAGAGTATATCTTCCCAGTTGGGCATGACCACATATAGGCAAGTTTTTCCTCTATTCCACACTTTCTCCAGCATAAGGGTGGTGTAAGTGAGGGTTGATCTTATGCAGCCGCCTAGGAGTCATGTACCAACTGAGGCACACTTCATATTCACACTCCTGTTTGTGGTGCATTGTGAGGATTTATGTATCCTCCTCCATATGTTACTCCGAGAGGCTTTATCAATTGTCTCTAATTCTTTCTCCCAGTTTTCCATATATCGAAGTTTGTCCGAGTTGTAGCCATGAGTTGGAAGGGAAAATGTAGGAATTCAAGAAATATACAATCTCTGCTCAGGACCCTATTAATTTCCCAATAAGTAGCCTTCAGGTGGATTTCCGGCAATTGAAGGATCGATTTGACCAAATCTACAGAGAAGCGCAATAAGTCTAATATTGGGAAAAGGATTAGCCCTGATATTTTCTCCAATCTTGATTAACCATATGTCTTGAGGGATCTTGCCAAACCACCTTTTGGACAAGGAGACCTGACACATGAAAAGCATGGTGATCGAGTAGCTAACAATTCGGAAGCCTCTGGCCCGAAGAGCCGTGACTATCGGTTTCAAATGTTTGGTGAAACAAGGAGTGGAAAACGGCCCTAATGGCAGACAAGGCTACCTCCATATGCAGCCCCTTCAGAAAAAGAATGCAGAGCAACCTCGAGGGATTGAAAGGGGGTCTTTTCTGCCTTTTAATGCCATTTCCGCAATCTTTTGACTAACTGAAGGGTATTCCTCCCAAGATGATGGCCTAGGATAAAGAAGTGATGTCTGGAGGTCAGGGGAAAGGAACTCTGTGATTGATACTGACTGCTTGTAGAACCTACAGGTCCACTGTATGTTTGTGTTTTTTTTGTGAACTGAGCAAACCTCCCATATCACCCTTGACTGTTTTGAGCATAGGGTTAAGACCGAACTACAAGCTGTGCAGGTTGTTTTAATGCCTCTTTCAGGGCCTACACAAGGATGTTGGCGGGAGGAGGTTACAAGTCTAAGTCATGTTGATAACTTTCTTATCGTCAATAACCTTATTGCCGGAATCTCTAGGAACCTTGATGAAACAAATAAGTCTGCATTCCTTGGTTGATCTCAGTGAAACATTTTGACAGAACACTGTTTTGCTCTTCACTCGGGCTCCATCCATGAATATAAACGTGGTTACAAATGTATACAAAAGCATGGCTGAACAGAAAGCTGGTTGCATTACGCTTGGTTTCTGAAGATGCAAATTCACATAACCTATGCCCTATCTTTATCAAGAGACCCTTTTGTTGCTTGTTAACAATGGCCGTATTCTCATTCCAAAGGGAACAGTGTGTACATAGACCAACCGCTGGCCGTCTTGGAACCCAGAGGGTTATGTGAAAATCAAACTCCTTCCACCGCCTGCAGAATCTTTCTCAATCGCTCAAAACATCCACCAACGTATCATGACCTGAGTACCATGTCTAGTCAGTTCCTTTCTTAGGTTCAACCTTGACCAACCACTGAAAGAAAGCATTGCAGGGTCTAATTTTGCGGTCAGTCTCTAAATTCTCTATTGGTGATCTTGCGCCCTGTGCCTGGTACGAAATGCCATGTATTGCTCCACAAATGGATACAGTATGCTATGAAGGGCACCATTCCGATGAATTTGGGTGCACAATACCCATGTGCAAAATATGAACTCCACTAGCCTATTCAAAATGTAATCTGTGTGGTTCACCTAAACTGGGATGGAGACCAAGAGGTCATATGCCAGTGTGCGCTTCATTTATTTTATCCCTACGTGCAGGCATGTTTAGTAACAAACCAAAAGTCCTCAAGTGGCATTTGCCAGCTGCAACAACCTTTCAATTTCTATAATCTGCAGTTTGTAGACAGTACTGCTCAGTCAGAACTTTAATCAAACTGTCATCCTCCAGACTGATGCCTCCAATGTCGCAGAATGAGCAGTTTATAAGATGATTGGGTAGAGTAGGAGAAGTGTATAATTTATATCGATGGAAAGTGCTTCTTTTGAGTATTTCCTCATTGGAAAAGGGTGCTTGACAATTAAATGGGCAATGTAAGCACTCTGGTTCTAATTGACAGGCTTACTGTTTACACTTGTAATGATCATAACCATGACGGTGCTGTGTTGCATATGACTTTCTTGTGACAGCTAGAGTGATACTTAGTTGGAGGGTTCTGAATGTATCCAAAAGATAAAGACAGCAATACATGTATTCTGGATGATTTTGACTCTCCAAATCTTTGTTCTACCATCAAGGATATCAAAGGAAAGAATCGTCTGAATGCCAAGTTCTTGCCTTGCCTCTTCCTTTTTGGGGTGAAAAGGAGATCGAGAGAGTGTGTGAAAAAGTAGCGGAAGTTGAGGAAATGCTTCCCCCATTTGAATTTGTCTGTCATGTCCACAGTGATGCAACCACTCCCATGAAGCTGCCACATTTGAAAACCGGAGCTTCAACACATTGCACTTGAAGATGTAGTCTTAACCAAGCTGCCATCCTAGGAGAGATGAGGATATACCCAGATGTTGGGGATGCAGACTCAATATAGGGGCCTGCCGAAAAGGTTATATGCAGCTTCAATAGGGACCAGAAGGAACAAACAGCGACACCAGTGTGAGCCTGCTAGAGAATGTCAGTGGCTGGAGTGCACCTTCTGCATGCAGAGCCAAAAGTATCCAGAGAATCCAAAGGACAAAGTGGAAAACATAAGAAGGGACGCTAAGGCATAGGACAATGCAGCCCTTACAATATGCTTATGTTTGAGGCAAGAACTTCACTTGGCTGTTAAATATTGCAGAGGAGCGGACAAGCTGTGAAAGAGTGAGAATAACTCTTGCACGCTCAAAGGAATGAACTATGTAGAGACTGAGTACCAGAAAACGACATCCTCAGAATCGTAATGCAAGCAAACTACTTAGAGAATAAGAAATGGTACCTCCTGCCACAGCAGTCATTCAGAACAGACCAAACCATACTGACCCCTCATTTGTTTCATAAACCCTTGACAATATACATATTGTGAGTCTGATTCACAGGGCCTTATTAAATACTGTGGGACAAATCTACCATTCTGTTAAAATGTTCTCAAAATATTTTTTTACGTTCCCCCAAGCTGTCTTCTTTTACCCACAACTGTTATATATTTTTCTGAGGCTTGTGGAATCTACTTGGATCACATGCTATGCATAGGCCGACATCTAGTGGAAGCTGCAGAGTATTACAGTTGTTTTCATAACTCGAAACAGGCACGTCGATAGGGCGTGCCAGTAATACTATGAGTCGAGGTCCCTCAGATTGGTGTTTTCCGCCATTATTGTTGAATGCTAATAGCAGAGTTCTTTTCCGGCTAACGCCATTTATTATACACAAAAATTGAGCTAGTTACTCTTTCTGTCCTGTTATAGCCGTCTTCGACAGCAACTTCGACAACAGGGTCGAGGACAAACTTTGTCGGATGCAGAACCTGCCTCAACGAACTTCCACATGGCCTTGGAAGGCCGCTCCGGGCCTCGGCCCACATAGCAGGGAGAGTGGGGGGTTGATACATATGCATTCTCTTAGTTATGTAAGATATTTTCCCTTCTCTCCTTTCTAATCTCCAAGCTGCCCTTCCAATTAAAATACACCTTTAAAATGTTGTCCAACTTGTAACAAGAAATTTCCCTGGAGGGACTTGCACCGAGTGTGCATCCTCTGTCTTGCGAGGGATCACAACGAGGGCCACTGTAAAGCTGGCAAGCTTTTCAAGCCTCAAACCTTAACGACTTCAAGACCAAGCGCTGGGCCCACCATGCCATGCAGGCCAAGGTTGCCATAGACGTGGAAGGGTGCTTCTAGCGACGTCAACATCAGCGTCTTCAGGGACGACAACAGCGAAAGGGAATCTTCGGATTCCCATGTGCAAGCCCCTGACCTCACAAGACAGGCCGGCGGCGCTGTTACGGGGACGACACCCGGCGGCACAAGCACAGACAAGTCACCCCACACAAAACACACAACCCAAGGCTATAAGTCGACGGCAACACAGACTACAAGGCCGCACACGGCGTCCAGGAGAAGGTCCACAGGTTCCCTGTCATCTGGGCATTTGCGAGCACGCTCGCCTCATAACAAGCCCCGAAGTCAATAGAGAAACCCGATTCGGATGTTGTGTCCAAAAATACAGCCGAAACCCGAATGTCGAAAGACGCAGCTCCGGCTCGTTCATCTGCCGAAAAACGGCAGTCGGCACACACGTTGAAATCGGCTAAATCCATGCAGACTTAGAAATTCTCATCTTGTTAAGAAACATGTCAGAGACACTCCTGAAAGGGTGGACATTGAAACAGCACACATCAAAGACCCACAAATCCCATAGGGAAAAGCAGCCTTTTACCCAAGTGGGGGGGGTGTGGACTATATCTGAAGCTTTGAAGAACAAGAGGCAGCCCACACCTGAACTGCCTACCACTCCTGCAACTATCCCAAGTTCGTCACACTGGTCTGTTAAAGATATAGACCAAGTCATGAGATATGGCCGATTATTTTGGAGAAAAACCCTCAAGCTCTAGAAAGTTTGCAGAATACATCACGAGCTAGTGGGACGACTCTGTCACAACCCCCTGCAAAACGAGCCTGGCCAGATACCCTTCAAGCAGACACCCCTCAACAGGACCCAGACCAGTTTGATCTCTATGAGCCCAACCAAAGCTTCCAGGAGACTGGAGCGTACACGGATCCTGAGGATCAGGGGGAAGTAGAGGAGGTAGAACATTATTATGATGACGAGGAAGACGTTTGTCTTACCATCTCCAGATCATGTAGACCCGCCAGTGGCTGACTCACCAGTAGATTACCAACTCCAGTTCAATGACATGCTCCTAAAGGCAGCTTATCACTTCCAGATTCAAACACAAGAAACACTAGTCGACAAGGATTTTGTCAAAGACATACTGGGTAACAAGAAAACAGCAATCCAATTTATTCCATTATTACAATCCATGCAGAGAATACAACCCTCTCTAGTAACCCCCAACCTAACGCAGGCAGTAATCCCCCTCTGAGAACAAATGTTCCAACCAGCGCCCTCTGACCCCCCCTGTACATCAGGGGTCAATTAAAACTTGACTCGTTGGTCGTTAACATGACAAGTAAAAGGGTGGGAACACCTCTTGCATCATCGGAGGCACCCCCCGATAAATAAAGCAAAAACATATATACTTTCGGTAGGAAAGTGGCCACCGCTGCAGCATATTAGGCAATAATTGCCAACAACACCACTCTGCTGGCAGGTTACAACTGCCACACGTGGGAGGAAATAGCCACATTAATGGCCTCAGCCCCAGAGCCCTTAAAATCCCAACTCTCCCTCTCAGTAGCAGAAGGGAAAGCTGTGTCTAACTGCATCTTCAAAAATAATTTGGATGCAGTGGATAATGCTGGAAGGATTATCGCAGAGGGCACTCTTATAAAGCGCCATACATGGCTGCGCCAGTCTGGCTTTAAATTAAAGACACAGGCGACCCTCCGCAATATGCCGATCGAGCCTAATGTTCTGTTCGGCAAAGCAGTTGAGGATGCTCTCAAAACTGCAAAGGAAGAGTATGACACAAAAGTCACTTGGTAAACTCGCAAATAAACCATCAGGTCAAAGGGGAGGACATATTTTTCATTGTTTCAGGAGACATAATTCACAAAGAGGTTCTGGATACAACCAGGGTCAGGGTTCTACTCGAGGCCAGTCCTCTCAAGGCTTCCAGAGGGGCCAGCAAAGATCTCGCGGAATGGGCAGATCCTCCTCTTCCAGAGGTGGATCCGCACCCCCAAAGCAATGACCACCCGCTTTAGGTCCCCTCCCATATCACTCCAGTAAGAGGAGGTATAACACACTTCACCCACCCATGGGAGGGAATCGCCTCAGACAAGTGGGCGCTTTCTAGCCTGGCGGGCGGTTATTGCATAAACTACCACAAAGAAGGAACAGTGCATGCTTCTGGAAGAGGTGGAAGCGCCGTGTCAAAATCGTCCCGGTGAACCAGGTAAACAAGGTATCTATTCAACCTACTTCCTTGTGCCCAAAAAAGATCAAACAATGCGCCCTGCAAACACCTATGTCAAGCTACATAAATTCCGCATGACAACGCTACAGGAAGTAACCCCACTGCTAAAGCAAGGGTACTACATGGTAACCTTGTATAGGAAAGATGCCTATTTTCATATTTCAATTTTTCCAGTGCACAGAAGTTTCTTGCGTTTCAAGATAGCAAACAAGCACTACCAATTCAAGGTGCTACCTTTTCGGAATAGCATTCACTCCAAGGGTATTCACCAAGGTACTGACAGTGGTGGCAGTGCACCTGCACAGGGAGGCAATCCCAGCGTTCCCCCTACCTGGATGACTGGCTGATCATGGGAGAAACACCTGTAATTTGCAAACAAAATACACAAGAACGATGATCAACCTTCTTTTCCAAATGGGCTTCTCGATAAACGGGAAAAAGTCAAGCCGTGTACCAAACAAGAACAAACAGTTCTTAGGAGCTGTTATAAAGACAGAGGAAGGGCTAGTCTTTCCATCAAAGGAAAGAATCCAAAACATATTGCTGCAAATGCCTCAGTATCAAGCCGTTCACCAGATAAGCGTACGCAAAGCTATGCGTTTGCTCGACACAATGGCATCTTGCATTTATGTGGTCCCACACGCACGTTTGCACATGCACCTGATGCAGGAGTGGTTGGCGAATCAGTGGTCTTAGGCAAGCGGTCAGTGGGACGATCTAGTGGTCGTTTCGCCAACCCTAGTACAGGCTTTACGCTGGTGGACAAAGGAGAATCTGTTGAAGGGAAAACCCTTCCATGACCCGGCAGTTCAAGCGGTAGTTACAACAGACGCATCACTCTCCGGGTGGGGGCCTCATCACCTTCATCTCACATCACATGGTCTGTGGACTCAAATCACAGCACAGAACCACATCAACTTGCTGGAACTTCTAGCAGTATTCAAAGCGCAACAAGCCTTCGAAGTGCACCTGACAAACCAGCTGATATAAATTCTCACAGACAGCACCACTGCAATGTTCTATATCAACAAGCAGGGTGGTACACATTCTCCAACCTTGTCCAGGTTAGCACATAAAAATATGGAATATGGGCACTCAAACGGAGGATGTTCCTGACTTCCTCAACACCATAGCAGACTCGCTAAGCAGAGATCCTCTCACAGAAATGACGTAGATCACATTTTCTCACAGTGGGGTTACCCCATGCTAGACTTGTTCGCTTTGAGAGAAAACAAGCAATGCCCAGACTTCGCATCCAGGTTTCCCCCAACCAGACTCCAAGGGGAACGCCCTATGGATGAGTTGGTCAGGGAAATTTGCCTATGCTTTTCCACCAACTCCACTAATGAACAGGGTGGTGAACAAGATTCACAGAGAACAGATGACGCTCATCCTGGTTGCTCCCATGTGGGCGAGACAACCCTGGTATCCACATCTGCGCAAACTGCCGATGTGTGATCCAATCGGGCTCCTGTGCCAGACCAGCTTGCTTTCACAGCACAGGGGGACATTACACCCTCAACCTCACTCACTGAGCTTGGCAGCATGGCTCCTGAGGTCATAGAGTTTGGACATATCAATTTACCCCAAAGGTGTATAGATATCCTCAAGGAGGCATGCAAACCAAACACCAGACACTGTTATTTTGACAAGTGGAGAAGATTTGTAGTTTGATGCCAGTCAAAACGTATAAAAAATATTGAATGTTCTCCAACACACATTCTCCATTACATGCTCCACTTATTAGACTCATTGTTGGTCTTTAACTCTATAAGGGTTCACCTGGTGGCTTTATCCACGTACACCACCTCTCACATTAAAATATAATGGTGGAAGGTCCTGTAATGAAGGCATTCATGGAGGGAGAAAAGAGACTCCACCCTCCTATATCTAACCAACCGCCAGGTTGGGACCTCAATGTAGTACTTGGAAAGCTCATGGGACCCCCCTTTTAGGCTTGACTTATGCATAGACTCAAACACCTCACATATTTCTGGGTGGTGATCACCTCCATAAGGAGAGTTAGTGAACTTCAAGCGTTGTCACTCCAAGACCCTGTCTTTGTTATCCACAAAGACAAATTGGTATTAAGAGCGCACACTAGGTTCAACTCTAAATTTCATGTAAACCAATCCATCAAGCTACCGACCTTCTTTCAGAACCCAACAAGCTCAGCTGAGAATAAACTCCATACACTACATGTAAGGAGTGTGGTCCTTTAATATGTAAACAAGACCAGACCGCTTAGAAAAACAGATCAAATGTTTGTCTCCGTAGCACCAGGCAGAGAAGGAGACCACATTTCCAAGAATGCCGTCTCCAGGTGGATAGTCAGATGCATACTGCTCTGCTACTCTTTATCAAGCAAAACACTGCCTTTCACACCAAGAGCTCACTCCACAAGGGGGACAGGAGCTACTCTAGCTTCTATTGCAAACGTCACGCTCAGCTCCATTTCCAAAGCAGCTACATGGTGCTCAGTACATATCTTCACTCAGCACTACTGCATTGACACACGCGCTACAGCAGATACCCAGGTGGGGCAAGCGATGCTAAAACATTTATTTGCCGCTGTACCTTCTCACAACCCACCACCTTCTCCAAACACTGCTCTCTAATCTATGCATAGCATGTGATCTAAGCAGATTCCATAAGCCTCAGAAGAGATACATTGCTCACCGTAATCGTATTTATGATGCTTGTATCTGCTTAGATTCACATGCGCCCACCCTTCCTCCCGTTGGAGTAGAAGGTGCATAGATGCTATTTTTCTGGGTTTTATCTGATGCATATCTGCTTTACCACACCTGTACTCTCGTTACACTTTATGCAACCTCATGTCAGAAACAAAACAATCTGAGGGACCTAGACGCGTGAAGGACCATGGGTACAGTGGACGTCACACTAGGGATAGTATTACTGGCACGTCCCTTTTCGAGTTTCAAAAACAACAACTGTTATACTATGCAGCTTCCACTAGATGTCAGCCTATGCATAGCATGTGAATCTAAGCAGATACAAGTATCAGAGATACGGGGGCGAGGCTACGAGGGCCATGTAGGAGGACGCGATCTGGAGGAGCTCCCGAGATCCTGCAACGATCCGGGTGAAAAAGTGCGTGATTACGGGCCGTCAACCGCTGAAAATACACATGCCGGTGTGTGAAAGATTGGGCAACGCGTGGTGAACTTCTGGATGGTGCAGGAAGAACGGCGGCGGACATCGACGCGGAAGAGATAAAGAGCACCGGAGACGAAAGACGACACAAAATGGCCGACCAATGTTCGGAACAAAGGAAGAAGCAGGCCGCACGGTGACGTAGCGAAAGGGGCGTACTGAGTGCAAATTTGTCACTTGTGCAAAATACAGGTCCTCTGGGTCATGTCGAATAGAACGGTGCAGCCGAAGGCGAAACAGCCCACCTTAGACGACTTCGCTAAGACGTCCCCGGGTCAAGACATTACCAAGAGCAGGGACAAGCTGCCTGCAAGCGGCATGACGACTTCGGGCGCCAACCAAGAAGTCCTGGCTGCGATTGCGGACCTAAGGGCGGCCTGGGAATCTAAACTCGAACTGGCCGTCACTGAACTAAAAACGGCACTGGACCTCAAGGTCGGAGAGGTGCAGGAGGACGTTAACCCACTCCGACAGGATGTCAGGGCCTTGGCGGAGCGCACGGAGTCCCTTGAGAAGGAAGTTAGCCCGAATACTGCGGATTGCGCCTCCCATAAAGCCGAATTGCACGCCCTGATACAAAGAGTGGGCAACTTGGAGAGCAGAGTGGAGGAGGCGGAAGGACGAGCCCGACAAAACAACATCCGCATCGTGGGCCTGCCGGAGGGATTGGAGGGCCACGATCCCACTGAATTCATTGAATCCATGCTACTGCAAGAGATACCCGGAGGAGCCCTATCCCAAGGATTTGCAGTGGAAAGGGCACATAGAGCCCTGACAAGGAGGCCGCCACCGGGGAACCTGCCTAGGCCGGTGATAGCCAAAATTCTTAATTACCGTGACCGGGAGAGGATATTGGAACACTTTCGTAAGGGAGGAACGATCACACGAGGAGCGGCAAACATCACGGCTTACCCGGACTACACCCTGTCGGTGCAGCGTAGCCGCATGAACTTTGGGACGGTAAAGCGGAGATTGAGAGAGGCGGGCCACAAATATATGTTACTGTATCCGGCAAAATTGAAAGTCATTCCTAAACATAAAACTTTGTTTTTTGAGACCCCGGAGGATGCCATGGGATGGCTCGATGCGCAGGGATGTCCCCAGGAGTCAGAAGTTCGGACGGAGAAAGAGCTCGGAACAGATAAGTGATGCACGAAGAAGGTGCCGCAAGATGGCGCGGCACGTGGGACTTGAATATAGCCGCTTGCGCAGCCTTCAGTAGAGAAGGTCAGACTTTTGCACTATATATCATAAGCACTGTGGTTAATGTTGAATTAACGGGAGCCTTACGGAGCGATTCTCTTTACCCCACAACAGTTTTAGTTAAGTGGCCATTAGGGCGACTTCACCCTACTGAGCTCTGTGCATCGTTTGGTGCTTGCAGGGCTAGATGTGGGGGTGCCTGAGCTCCGAGAATGGAGCTGGGCAGCAGTTGGGGTGTGTGATGTTGGGGAAGGGACGGGTGGGGGGAGGGGAGAGGAGGGGAGTTGGGGATTTATCGTGTACATAGTTGTGGGGAGTTTGAGCTGGTACGAGAAGCTACAAGCAAAAATGGAGGGCTGTATCTGTATCATGTGGGCAAAGGGGAGTCGCTACATGGGAGGCAAGAAGACACTCATGAGCCATGGGAGACCTTAAGATCGTAACATGGAATGTCAGGGGACTTAACAGCTACTTAAAAAGAAACAAAGTCATGATGTACTTGAAAAGACAGAGGATTGACATTGCGCTGTTGCAGGAAACACATCTGACCCAGCAAAAATTGGAACTGGTGGGGAAGAAGTGGAGAGGTACTGTAGTGGGCTCTCTGTACTCTGCCTACGCCAGGGGAGTGCTGGTCTGGGTGGCACCGCACGTTCCGCTCCAAATTACACAAGAGGTGGTGGACACGGAGGGTAGGTTGGTCATATTAAAGGCCTTGGTAGAGAATAAAGAGGTGTGCATTATAAATACATATGCCCCCAACCAAAACACTGCTACGTATTTTAGAACCCTATGCACTCATCTGGGCACGTGTGTGGGGGGGAGCGGTTATCTGGGGAGGGGACTTTAACTGTGTGCTCGACCCAAAGGCAGACAGATCTGATGGGAAGATTGATAGGCCCACCCCAGCGGCCAGGGTATTACAGACATTACTAGATGACTTTGGGCTGGTGGATGTTTGGAGAGTGAAACACCCTAATGAAACACAGTACTCACACTACTCGGCTCCGCAGCACCTGCACACGAGGCTGGATTATTTTTTTGCCACGCCACATGTGATGATAGAGACCACCCAAATAGAATATAGAGCGAGGGTCCTGTCGGACCACTCGCCTCTGGTGCTGACCTGGCAGCACTGCCGCCCCAGGGCGCGGATACCGACGTGGCGCCGCTGGGCGGAGGTGCTCAGAGACCCAGTCTTCAGGGAAGATATCAGGGATGCGATCTCACAGTACTTTGAGGTAAACACAGGCAGCGTAGTTTCAGCGTGCACACTCTGGGAGGCCTTTAAGGTGGTGTTGCGGGGTGCTGCTATTGCTAAGTCAAAAGGCCTACAGGGTGGGATCCTAACAGAACTAGAGGAAGCGGAAGAGAAACTGGAGCGCGAAAGCAATAGGGCAGGAGGGGACGCAGAACTTCTACTCGAGTTGCAGCAGAGGTGCGCGGAGCTTTGGGAAAGGCTCTGCAACCTTAATTACAAAAAGTATGTCGAGAGGCAACATGCAGGTGGGGACAAAACCGGCCGCTTGTTGGCGTGGTCATATAAGAGCGAAACCCCCAGGCTCCCGATTAGGATAATAACCAGAGAAGAAGGGGAGGTGGTTGACACCCAGGAAGGAGTCAACGAGGCATTCTTGGACTATTATAGAACATTATATGAGGACAGAGGAGGGGACAATCGGGAGGAGATTAGAGAAACACTAAAAGACATGGAATTACCTAAGATTAGTGTTGAAGAAAGGGAGGAACTAGACGCACCGATTACCCTGGAGGAATTAGAGGAGGTGGTGAAACAGCTGCCCACCTGCAAGACCCCGGGTACGGACGGATTCCCGGGCGAGTTTTTCAAAATATATAGAGCAGAAGTTCTCCCCCCCCCCTATGCTAGAGATGCTCAATGAGTCTTTTGAGAAGGGTCGGCTACCGGACACACTTAGAGAAGCACTAATCGTGCCGCTCCCCAAGCCCAACAAGCCAGGGCATTGCTGCGGCTCCTATAGGCCGTTGTCAATGTTGAACCAGGACAGCAAGATCTTGACTGCGGTCCTGGCTAATAGGCTGCGAAGGGTCATCAGTAAACTGATACACCCGGATCAGACAGGCTATGTCCCCAACAGAAATATAACCCACAACCACAGGCGACTCCACCGGGTGATTGAAGAGGGAAACAGGAGCGACGGGGAAATGGCGGTGGTGTCCCTAGATGCAGTCAAAGCTTTTGATTCAGTGAGGTGGCCTTGGCTGCTGGCGGCCCTGGAAGAATACGGGATGGGGCCGGGTTATGTTAGGTGGGCGAAATTGTTGTACAGTGAACCACTGGCCAGAGTGCGCACAGGATCGGTGATATCTGAGAGGTGGCAACTCAGTAGAGGCACCAGACAAGGGTGCCCCTGGTCCCCGATGTTATACATTCTGGCCCTAGAGCCCCTGACAGTGTACCTCAGACAACAATATGACATGGTCGGTATTGAAACACCTAATATCCTTATATGCTGACGATTTGCTACTGTATTTGAAATATCCGGAAGAAAATCTTCAGTATATTCTAGAGGTCATGGAAAAGTATGCAGAACTGTCCGGCATAGCGGTGAACCCCCAAAAATCGAGCACGTTCCCATTGGGGAGCTACAGAGGAGCCCCTCTGGAACGATTGCCAGTGTTGTCCGTACCTTGGGCGGCTGATTCCTTCCGCTACCTCGGAATAGATGTATATCATACTGTGGAGGGGGAACACTTGCATAACACCGAAGTGGCTGTGAAAAAAATCCGCACAAATATGAAGTTTTGGGAGAAGCTGCCGATGATGGGACGGGGGGCGATGCTCAAAATGGTGGTCCTGCCTAGGCTGTTACATTTCTTCAGTAATATACCATACTTGATACACAAAGTTTTTTGTCAAACTGAACAGCATGTGTAGGGACTTCCTATGGCACGGCACTCGCAATAGGGAGGTGCTATGGAAGCCACAGAACTTCCATGATAGAGGGGGCATCAAGCTGCCGAACTTCGAGGCCTATTATGTAGCCAGTCAGTTGCAATATGTAACCAAATGGCTCTCTGATGAAGAAACTCCTGAATCTAGGCTGCTTGGGCGGGACTGCACCCCGTTTTACCTAAAAGAGATTATCTGGGTGCCTAGACTTGAAATGAAAGAATGCCCGGTTATGCTGCTGCTTGGGTGGAAGATGTGGCACAGAGTATGCCAACTGATGGAGAACCCATGCCCGTGTTCCCCACAAGTGCCACTAGTTGCCTTAGCTAAGGGAGACAACCAGCTCAGGATGATAATCAGGACCTATTGGGAATCGGTTGGGCTGGTCACATTGGGAGACATATGGCAAGAAGGGGCTATTAAAGATTTCGAAGAACTGGGAGAAGAAACAGGCTTGCATGGAGGCCAATATGTCACTATCTTAGGCTAGTGCAGACTATTCGCAAAACCTGGCCAGAGACGGTACTGGCGGAAGAGCCAGACGTTCTAATGGGAACAATATATGACATATCAGAAGGAGGGCACGAGATCTCTAGACTATATGAGATGGTGATGACCCGGGTGGGGAAGGATTTGACTCATCTGAGGCTGGACTGGGAAGCAGAGGTGGGGGCACAGATGACCGATGGAATGTGGGAACGTGCTGTAGGATACCACAAGAAAGTGTCCAGAAATGCTAGATTGCAGCAGATACAGTTATACATAACGCATAGAGCCTATATGACCCCAAAGAGAATATCTAAGTTTGCAAACGCAGGAAGACGAGCATGCCCAAAATGCGATGAGGAAGACGCTGATATAACACACATGTTCTGGTCTTGCCCAGTGATTGAAGCTTTTTGGGGGGAAGTGGCACGGAAACTAGCGGATAAAGGGGTCTCGCTCAACATAGATACAGCCTGGGCCTGCCTGTTGGGAGGGTTTCCCAGACCACGGAACACTACACACCTTGGGAAACTGAGGGACCCGGCATATGTGCTTGCTAAAAGAAGGATAGCTATGGGCTGGAAGCAATGCCACAAGCCACGGGTAGAGGCATGGTGGCGGGACTTGCAAATATGGGCAGAGGCTGAAACGGTGGTGTGGCAGGAGGCATGTAGCAAGTGCGGGGAAGAAGATGTGGGTAACCTGATGGCTTGGAGAATGTTAATAACAGGACTGTTTGGCACAGTAGTGGATCCTGCAGCTTCGGAAGGAAGCGATACCCAGCCACACGCAGCGGATACAGAACTAGAAATGCAAATAAGCTCTCGAGGGGGGGGGTTTGGGGAGCAGTAATGATCGTTAATTGATGCTCACGAGTTTATTGTAAATAATGCTGTAAGTTTGGTTTGTATTGTTTATTTTTCAATTTTTTTAAAGAAAAGAAAAGAAAAGTATCAGAAATACGATAACGGTGAGTAATGTATTATATACAAAAACAAATTTTGCCAAAATAGTGCTCTGCCTTGCTTGTAGCTGGTGCTTAAAGGTAAAGGTTGGCTAGATACCTGTAAATGTATAAAAACACATGCTTCTAGCATGTTGTAACACTGCAAAAAACCTGTTAATGAAGTATGTAACAAAGAGAACCCAAGCACTCAAGACCTTGCAACCTTTTACATAAAACAAGTAATCTTTATTTTATCATTTCCATGCAACACACAATAATTAAGCTAAGCATAAATGACATGCCTACCCACATGACAGTCAAGTCAGTAAAAACACTCACTCATCAGGGTGGAAAACGCCACGCGTTCCGCTCGATCTTACGAGCTTCCTCAGACTGATACTATCCATGGTTGTGACAAACACCAACAAGTTTAAAGGGAGCCGGCATGAGCAGCATGCTCCTCCTCCAGGTCCCGTACATTGCGATCACATGATCGCTACTAGTAATGTTAATACATTGAAAAAACCGCCACCATATTGGAATGGCTGTCTTTACATAGATACAAGGTTAAATAACCCCATATCTCCATAGTAGTACAAATCCACTAAATTTAGCGAGTAAAATGGGATACCTGGGTGTGGGCATTCAACTCTTCGCCTTTTCCCTTCTACTTGTTTACAATCCCAGCATTTTTGGTGTTAAATGCGCCAATGCGCTCTTAATATTAAACACTAATTCAGCTCCGATAAAAATAACAGAGCTGAATTATACGCCCTGCAGGGGAGCGTTTAAGAAACCAAGGTGGGCTGCAGCAGCATCTCTAATCGGGATTTCTACTTGCATGTATTTAGTAAATCCAGTCATGTGGGGTGTAGTACCCAACCTGGCCACACAACAAATATCTGATAGACAAAGTCACAACAATATAATGAAGATGACTTGAACGGTAGTATTCATATAAACATGCGAAAGTGCAATTCCTTATGGAGCAACGCGTCATTACAACAACAGATAAAATGTCCATGACTGTGGACATTTGTCTTTGTTATAATGGATGGATTCATAGACTTGCAAAACTAGACATGGTGTAGCCCCCCACCTCACATTGTTTCAACATCTTTTTGTACTTTGCCAAGTAGTGGATACATGAGATATCTTCTGGCACATTCGATTGTTGAAACGGGGGAGACCGACTAAGCACACCTCAGCCACAGATTATGCAGTGTGAGTGTAAAAAGGAGAGATTTTTTTTAGATTAAAGCATCTCCTTGCTCAGGATATTGCTACCTTTTAGTGCAACACACACACATTTTTTCTGACCATCATTTAGAAGGTCAGACAAATGGCAGAACAAGTTGAAGCCAAGTGGCGGGCTGCAGCACTAATCCTCTTTAATCAGGACAAAGCAGCAACTGCAACAACGGCAGAAAACGGTTTGCCAGCAAGCCTCACAGTGCAACAAAAATTTGACAAACTGGAGAAGATAAAGAAAAAGGAAATCTCTAAATGGTGGGAGTCAATGACCTTACAAATGTATTTAGAAGTCCAACGAACCCTGAGAGGACTTAGAATTTTGACAATCCCCACATTCGAAGATGTAGACCCCAAACTCATAGAGGAATGGACTGATCATACCAACACCTGTGCCTTCAAAATGATTGAGAGTCTAATCAAATTTGCCAAAATAGACAAGATAAAACTTCTCAAAGATATTGAAGAGATGGAGG
The DNA here is from genome assembly GCF_040938575.1 of Ambystoma mexicanum. Classification (NCBI taxonomy): domain Eukaryota; kingdom Metazoa; phylum Chordata; class Amphibia; order Caudata; family Ambystomatidae; genus Ambystoma; species Ambystoma mexicanum. The sequence continues at coordinate 1,462,134,967 of NC_090923.1, read as the reverse complement.
AACAACTTTTTGCCTCTGAAGATGGGGACGAATGTAAGAAAAGAGTGTCTAGAGTGGAAGAAAATTTGGAAAGACATGAAGGGGAAATCAGGACAAGGGAACAACATAAATTTAAACTAGATCACTTGGATTATGACCAAGGAAGAATATATCTGTTTGCCAGGAGGTTTGATGCCAACCAACCAACAAAGCCCCATTACGGTATCAGAAGAATCGAGCAGCTCAGAAGTGGATACATCCGACACTGATTGGCCAACTTTAAAAAAGCTCAACTTTTTAGAAGAATTCAAATTGCTTCATTTAGACAGCAAAATGGACAAAAAGGGAAGAGGTCAATATGCCGGACAAGGAAGAGGAACGGCAGGAAAGATTGGAAAATCAAAACGAGAAGGGGATGCCAGCACAAGCAACCTGTCCAACATGACCACACGATCTGGCAGCAATCCAAGGGGGAGGCCGAGAGGAAGAAAGATCTTGAATTAAAAATCTTTAACATCTTTACTAGAACATTAACAGAAAGTGAAACATCGGTACTTTCCTTGGGTCTATCCTTTAGCCTGACATACATTTTTGATCATACGTCTACTAGAGTGGACTTATTTAAGTTCACGAGGAAGCTGAAACTGACCAAGTTCTACACTACTAAAGTCAATGAAGGGCAAAATAGGAAGAACAAGATGGACAAAGAACTATCTCCCCTTACAGGAAAATATATCTAATATGTCTAATATGTCTTGCCAGCATGCAACAACAGTTTGAACCATGTTCAGAAGATATCATTGAATTGGACAATGAAATGCTAAAAGAAACATTTGGGATATCAGCGGAAATAAATTGTCCCGGCAACTTTAAACCTAAATCTATCTTCTGTCCCAACATAATATGTGGTTCTATAGACACTTTTGAAGACATGGTCATGAAACATCCGAAAAAAGTACCTACCAAGATTTTAACATCACAAACAAATCGGAGTTTCCTTCAGTTTAAGGCACTGGATAACCTAAGAAATGATCATTCCATAGTCATACGTCCATCTGTTAAAGGTGGTGGGATAGTGGTGATGAAAAGTGAAAAATATGAAACGGAAGCTAGAAGACAATTGAGCAATGTTAACAACTACATGCTAGTAGAGAAAGCGGTACTAACAGACACTAACGTACTCTACTATTCTATGCTTCGCAATTGGTGTGATCTAGAATTAATGGAAGACGATAGTATTGTTTTCTTACAAACACACATCCAGTTACACCATTAATCCAATTTCAATCCTAAAATCCACAAAAGCCTTATAGACCCCCCTCCACCCCTCCCCTCCAGTCATCAATTTTTTTATAGAATGCAGATCTGTTACAGTTCTGTCTAGAAGAGAACTACTTTCTTCATGATACCTTAATATACAGGCAAACCCAAGGTACGGCCATGGGGTCTTGTATGACCCCAACCTATGCCAACTTGTATATGGGGTGGTAGGAGACTCAAGCAGCATGGACTGAAGAAATGGAGCACTTCACAAAACACATAGTTGTATGGCATCGTTTCATTGATGATTTATTCATCATTTGGGACGGTACAGAAATAGAACTAAACAATTATGTTAACATCTTGAACAATTAAATGAATTGAATTTGGAATTGACATTGAGTTTTAGTAAATCAGAATTGGTCTTTTTAGATGTACATTTTGTAGTTGAAGATAATCTAATGCCATATAAACTATATAGAAAAACAACCAGCTCCAATTCAACTCTCCACGCTAGGAGCCATCACCCCAAAGCTCTAAAGAACTCCATTGTTTATGGTGAATTCCTAAGAGCTAAACGAGCCTGTAGCAGAAACTCTGATTATCAAACTGAAGCTAGGCATATCGACCAAAGGTTTATAAGAAGAGGCTATACGAAAAACACAGTGGCTGAGTGTTTTAGTAAAGCAGAAAAAACTAATAGACGAGATATGTTTAAAATCAGTAACGTGAAAAAGAATGACATGATCAGATTTATTACCGGTTTCAATCATCAAGTTAACGAGATTAAATATATAATGAATAAACATTGGAAAGTTCTCACAGATTCAGATCTCAGAAACGTGCTTGAGGAAACCCCTAATGTCACGAATTGGAAAGCTCCAACTCTAAAAACCATGCTGTCACCAAGCATGGTAGTCCCCCAAAATCGACACACCTCAAAACGTCTTTATAAAAGAACAAGTTGGTTTCCGAAAGTGTGCTAGTTGTAAAATGTGTGACTTTGTGTCCAAAAAAAGTTTGTTAGTTCAGATGGTTTGAAGTGGAAGTACAAACATAAGTGACAAAATATGTAGTATATGTTATTACGTGCACATGTGATTTGCATTATATTGGTTCAACTATGGGGCCTTCAAAGCTGTGGACGCTACAGCACTACAGAGCAATTAAACATGGGGATATAACATGCCCTCTTTTGAGCCATTTTCTTCAAAAACATAATGGCAACATCAAAGCAATGTCATTTTTGGGCCTAGCACATGTACCTCAACACAAAAGACTGGGTAACATAAATCCTGATGAGAGAGGATGCTGAAGCCCGCCTTGATTTCTTAAACTCTCCCCTGCAGGGCGTATAATTCAGCTCTGTTTTTTTTATTAGAGCTGAATTAGTGTTTAATATTAAGAGCGCATTGGGACATTTAACACCAAAATTGCTGAGATTGTAAACAAGTAGGGAAAAGGCGAAGAGTTGAATGCCCATAGCCAGGTATCCTGTTTACTCGCTAAATTTAGTGGATTTGTACTACTATGGAGATGTTTTTTTTTTTAAACCCTGTATGTATGCAAAGACAGCCATTCCAATACGGTGGCGGTTTTTTCAATGTATTACCATTACTAGTAGCGATCATGTGATCGCAATGTACGGGACCTGGGGGAGGAGCATGCCACTCATGCCGACTCCCTTTAAACTTGTTGGTATTTGTCACAAACATGGATAGTATCAGCCTGAGGAAGCTCGTAAGAACGAGCGGAACGCGTGGGTCTCGTTTTCCACCCTGATGGTTGAGTGTTTTTCCTGACTTGACTGTCATGTGGGTAGGCATGTCATTTATGCTGACCTTAATTGTTGTGTCTTGCATGGAAATTATAAAATAAAGATTACTTGTTTTATGGAAAAGGTAGCAAGGTCTTGAGTGCTTGGGTTCTCTTTGTTACATACTTCCTTAACAGGTTTTTTGCAGTGTTACAACCTGCTGGAAGCATTTGTGTATGTATGTATGTATGTATGTGTGTATATATATATATATATATATATATATATCTCTCTCAAAATAAGTTTTTATTATGAAATATGAATATTTATACCACTCCAGCGCAGCACACTATGTTGTGAATTCACTGTGATAACATATGGGGGTAGTGAGCCGCTAGGGATGGAGGTGCCGTTGGAGGGTGATTGGAGAGGGCCTCACTGGAGTATTGTCTCCTTCGAGAAAAGGTGTGCAGTTTGTTAGCGGAGTCCATGCAGCTACATTCGTCAGCCACCACTATACCGTACTACATCACCCAGCAGCCCCCCCCTGTCCTGGCTGTAGAGAGGTATGCTTTCTCTGTGTATAGGGTACAGGATCACGTACGCTCACTAAAAGTTACAAAGTCCAGATGGCTTGTCTGGAAGAACAACCTTGTGCCGTCGTACATCCAGGACTCCATTTCCCAGAATATACTGCAATGTATTTGACAGACCTGTAGTATAGGATATGAAAATAAGCACTGGGACGTGTGCCATCCAGGCCTTAAAGCACCCAAACTAGGGGAAATGCTGCACCAAGCAGGAAAGACTACAGTGCTGCCAAGTTTAAATGAACCAACTCCAAGATTACCCTGCATGATGCAGACACCTTAGAAACCTCTTGGTTGCAGGCTATAGGAATTGGCTGCATCAATTGGGCAACATCAAGAACCAATTGTTAAGGAGAAAGTAAGGGGAAATTAAATAGCTACCAAGTTTAACAATTCCCAGCGAGTGAGCCAAAGAAGCCTATGAAGTAACGAATCAGAGTTCAATGCGCCAGAGCCCCATAACGGGTTGGGCCAAGTCAATGTGTCTCAGTCCCAGAGGAAGTAAACTTGTCATCTGATGCTCCCTTAATATAAGCAGAAACTGCTGGAAGGTCTGCTGGAAGAACTGTTGCCTGGAGGAAGGTGTTTGACCCTTGAGAGGCTGAAAGGAGAGGGGGAGAGCTGGTATGTCCTAGAAGCGGTTCTCGTACGGGTGTGTTCTAAAGCAAAAGATATAACCTAACATAAAATCGCACCTATGAACAAGATTGCCATGTGGGCAACAAGCATGTTTGAATGGATAAATAATGGAACACGTGGTGGTTTTAGTTTAACAGATTTATTTTTCATTAAGATATGCTACACTATACTGTAAGCCATCAGTCTCCATACACATAGCAAGTCCCCATCTGTAACTCACTTTTAGAGCAGAGTGTGCTCCAAATGAGACAGCTCCTTCTTGGGCTGACGAGTTCTGCTTAGCTGGGCCTGGCCGTCTCACTCGTATGCTTCTGCTGCGCTGCTCTGCACCCCTCTCCAACCCCTCCGGCTTGAATTGACTGGCAAGTCTGCTGGGCTTCTTCTTTCCCCTTTTTGTGCTGGGCTTTATATGTATCAAGTAACATGGTTTCTCTGCACATGTGCATTTGTCATATCCGCTATTTGGAAGAGGGAGGGCTACAGCTAATGTGTCACTGTTATTGTTCGAGTTTGGCCTTCTATGAGAAACTACATTGGGTGGGTTTTTGCACCTCACAGTGAGATCTCTGCTCCCGTCTAGTAAATGCATGCACTGTACTCTCTGGCATTCGTGAAGCTCTGCAGCATTACGCATGCTATGTTTCTGCAGGCTACTATATTAGTCGGCTGTCTGTTATCAAGAGACATCTCTCTCACTTGTCCCTCAGTACTTTGTATGGCACCCTATGGGCTTTAACGGCGAATGTGCACAATGTTTATGTTCGCAAATCCTTATCAGATGTGACACTGGTGTGAAGTCAAACGGCTGCTCTCAGATAGCACTTAACGGTGTGTATTCAAAGCTAACACCCAATGGTGTAAAGTTAAAACAGGCTGTTAGGTGTCCCTTTGTGGTTGGCTCATCTGATAGAACAGGATAGCACAATTTCCTGGATGTCGCCTGATCTTGCAGAGCCTACAAATATTTGTTTAGCAATTGTTGCACACTAACCTTCTGTGTTGAAGTGTGCTGTATGTTTGAAGAACATTTTTCATTGCTTCAATGGATACAGGCCGCATGAGATATGAAAAGCTGTCTTAAATTAGGCTGAGTTTGTTTGTTTATTAGGTTTATATAGCGCTTTAATCCAAAGCGCTTTACAATATAAAAGCAAGATACAAGAATAATGAAAGAAGCATATTTACAATCATGAAACAATATGTAGAACAATTTACCTAGATGGAAGAAGGTGAGGGGAAGGTTGAGGCAGAAGGTAGAAGAAGAGGTGGTCAAGGGAAAAGATTACATTTCAAATTTCAAGGGTGATAGGAGGAGGGAAAAGGGGAGGGTAGGAAGGTGGGTAGGAGGGAGAATAGGGAAGTAGGAGAGGAGTGAAGGTAGGGAAGGAGGTCGGGGGAGTGGAGAAGAGATTTCAGGGAGGTTTGGAAGGAGGAGTAGGTGGGGATGGAGAGGATAGAGATAAGTAAAGAGTTCCAATGTAGGGGGGCCAAGAGCAGAAAGGAACGGAAGCGTGAACAGGTGCATGGGGACGGGGGAACGGTGAGTAAGAAGAGATCATCAGAGCGGAGAGAACAGGAGGGAGTATACGATGAGAGGAGAGAAGGAAGATGGGGGGGGGGGGGCAATGTCATGGAGAGATTTGAAAACCAGACGGAGGAATTGGAATTTAAATTGGGAGTGAATAAGAAGCCAGCCATGGTAAGAGAGTGACGATGAAATGGAGTTGCAAGGAGACAAAGGGTACGGATAGAGGAGTGGTAGAGGGATTTAAGGGGAGCTAGGTGAGAGGCAGGGAGTCCAAAAAGAAGAGAAGAGCAATAGAAAACGTGAGAAGATTAGGGAGGAGATTAAGAGTTTAGATGCATGGAAGGAAAGGGAGGAATGGATCTTGCGAATATTGAAGAGATGGTGGCGACAGGCACGAGAGGTGAGAGAAATATGGTGGGAAAAGGATAGGGAGGAGTCAAAGTGGAGACCTAGATTGCGAGCATGAGTAGAGATGGGGAGATTAGAAGGGGGAAAGTGGATAAAAGGGGGGCTAGGGGGAAGTGTGCTAAAAGGAAAGAAAAGGACTTCAGTCTTGTCAATGTTGAGGGAGAGAAAATGGGATGACATCCAGTTCTTGATAGCCGTAAGGCAGGAAGATAATGTATGGTAGAGGTCAGGAGTGAAAGAAGAGAAGGAGAGGAAAAGTTGGGTGTCATCTGCATAGAAATGGTGAGAGATACCGAAAGAAGAGATAACTGGGGCAAGAAGGGAGGTATAAAGTGAGAAAAGAAAAGGGCCGAGTACAGAGCCTTGGAGAACACTGTAGTCCAATGGGATGTTGGAGGAGGTGTGGCCGCCCCAGGGGACAGCAAAGGAACGATTGGAGAGGTAAGAGGAGAACCAAGTGAGGACAGAGCATTTGAAGCCAAAGGAAGAAAGAGTATTGAGGAGTAAGGGGTGATCAACGGCAGCAGAAAGGTCGAGGAGGATAAGGACAGAGGATTGCTTAGTGTAGCGAGCGGTAAGGAGGGAATTGAGAACATAAGTGAGAGCAGTCTCAGTGGAGTGTTTAGGGCAGAATCCAGATTGAGAGGGGGGAAGGAGAGTGAGTGAGTGGATACAAAAGTTGAGAGTAGACGAGGCGTTCAAGAAGCTTAGAGAGGAATGGGAGGAGCGAGATTGGATAAAAATTGGAAGCAAGAAGAGGGTTAGCAGGTTTCTTCAGGATGGGGATGATAGTAGCGTGTTTGAAGGCTGAAGGAAAGGTGGTGGAGGAAAGCCAAATGTTGAAGAAAGTAGTTAGGTAGGGAATGAGGAGAGGGTAAATCTTAGGAATAAGGTGGGTGGGAAGGGGAACAAAGGGGGCAGCAGTAGGGTGAGTTTTGGACAGGAGAAGGTAAACACAGGACAGATTGACAGGAGAGAAGCTAGACATGCAAGCAGAAGGGGGAGATGAAGAGGAGGGAGGAGGGGAATAGGAGGGGGAGAGTAGGATGTTTTGGCATAGGGAGAGAATTTTGGATAAGAAGTCGTCAGCAAAGTCGGAAGGAGAGAGAAAGGAGTTGGCAGAGGGGTCAGGAGTAGGAGGGGAGAGAGGTCATGTAGTAGGAGGGAGTTTATGTCACACCCCTCAAAGATTTGTAGCACTGTGAAGCCATCATTAAAACTTCTGGGAGCTATATGTGCAAAACAGCCTGTCTATTTTGGTGGCAAAAATCAAGTCAAAATACAAAGGGGGTTATGTCTCGCAGGACTTCTGCATATACAATTATTTCATAGTATATAACAGGCTTAGAATGGGTGGCTGAGAGGGAGGCGGAATCAGAACAACATAAAAACAAACTTTATATTAAATTCTAATTTTCAATTTTATTCACACAATAACGATAAAAAACTATTGATCTAAATATTCTATCCATAGTTCATATAAAACCTCAAATATAGAAAAAGTAGAATGCAGGGTACCATAGAAACCAGTGCCTAAACTCGGACAAATATGAACCTGTTATGCAATCTTTGCCAATGTTCAAATGGCCAAGGCACAGATCTCCCTCCTCATGAAAGGGGATTCACGGGGAAAGAGGCTGTAACCTCTTGAAGTATATGATGGAGCAGCACACAGATCTAAAGAGTTTAGATCAAATCTGAAGATGCATCAAATAAATTAAAGTGCATTACATTTGAAATACATTAAGTAGTTAGATCGTACTTTCCCTAAGACTGGCCTTCTGCTGGCGACCTGAAAATGTGTCTGGTATTTTTGTATGGTTGGTTTTGCCAATTGTAGGTATAGTTGGAAGATGTTGTCGTGTCTTCCCGGAGTAGGTTGAGAGAAAGCCAAACACCACCTTAATGTGTACAGGAATAAAAAATAAACTCTCCTGGGGACTAGCGCCAAGTTGGGTAGTTCGTCCAATTGTTAATTCATCACAATTGCCCAAATGCCCTTATTGATGACACGTATTTCGGCTTTTTAGCCTTTTTTGAATCAGGGCAAGTACACTTTCGTCCATAATTGGTTTCCAAACGAATTTCAGATGCTTATTTCATGGGTTCGATCCCTGTGCAACGTATTAACAGGGAAGATTCTGCATAGCTCTTCTGAAGGTTCAAACACGTGTCATCAATAAGGGCATTTGGGCAATTGTGACGAATTAACAATTTGACACCACAAAAGGCAGTTGGTTAATTGTGACAAATAAACAATTGGATGAACTACCTAACTTGGCGCAAGTCTCTGGGAGAGTTTATTTTTATTCTTGAAATACATTAAGATGAATCAAATACATTGAATCAAAAGTAAATTGAATCTAAATCAATCTAAAGTTCAACACATCTAAGGTGCATGAGTTCATCTAAAATGCATTAAGTAAATAAGAATACATTGAATTGATTCAAGTCCATGGAATCTAAAGTACATTAAATCTCAAATCAATTTAAAGGGCAATAAGTCTAAGGTGCATTGAGTCAACAACCAGTTCTGGGGACACAATGGCAAGATATGTCGCCCAAAAAGAATCCTTGGATTGGTAGTTTCGACGATTACAGGAATCTAGTCTCAAAGACTGATAATAGTCTTCCTCAGGACGAAGCACTCAAAGTAAAAAAACAGCAAGATATATCACATTAAAGCTAATGATGGTTACCACTGAAGTGTCGCCACTTGTTGTTGTGTAGCTTTTATTCTTCAAACGGCAATTTGGTGATGAGAAGAAAACACATGTTCCCGTTGACATAAAGATAAAAACACAACACATTAGGAATCTAAAACGCCTAACCCAGCCAACCTAGCTTCACAGCCAAGCTGAAATTCAATGAAATACAAAACAGAGGGAAGAACAATATATACCCTGGTCTCGACCCAAAAAGGAGAAACCGGCAAAATGTCTTTCGTGTCTTTCGTGTTCCGAGCTCAATCCAAACAGACATGAATAAATTAATCTGTGGAGACGAAAAAAGAAAAAACAGAACTGGGATAAGTACAGGCCCTAGTTCAAAACAAGTGAAATACTCAGCAACAACCACCATCTCAACAAGGGGACTAATAGCATAGACTCAAACCTTAATTAAGAAGAATAAAGGCACTCGCCTATCTGGAAGAGCCAAAAGTGTCTTAAATTCGGAAAAGCAATATACAAGCTAACGGGGCCGTCTGTACGAGAAGCCATGCTATGTCAGCTCGCTTTCCGAGATGTATACAGATAATACTTTGGCTATCATCTTTCGATCGAAACATCCGCTGCAACGGTTGACCAATAAGTGAGCATGACTTTATTACCTTGCTTATTTTACTTTCGAGCACAGCCGTATTTCTCAGTGCTTTAAACATCACAAGCCTTCTCAGAATTAATTACTCGCAGACTTTGTTATTGCCAGGCGCGCGTGTGTTTATTTACATTGCTTTGGCCACACTGAGTACCCCCACAGAATTATTTCTTCAATGGTGCGGATTGGCACATCCTATGACTAAACTTTGCCAATGGCTCCCTGTGCTGCTTTCCCGAATTTAATGCATTATGACACTTTTGGCTCTTCGAGATAGGTGAGTGCCTTTATTCTTTTCCATTAAGGTTTGAGTTGATGCTATTAGCCCCTTGTTGAGACGGTGGTTGGTGCTAAGTATTTCACTTGTTTTGAACTAGGGACTGTGCTTATCCCAGTTCTGTTTTTTTTTGTCTCCACAGATTAATTTATTTATGTATGTTGTTTGGATTCAGCTCGGCACAAGAAAGAAATGTTGCCGTTTTCTCCTTTTTGGGTCGAGATCAGGGAATATATTGTTCTCCCCTCTGTTTTGTATTTCATTGAATTTCAGCTTGGCTGTGCAGAGAGGTTGGCTGGGTCAGGCGTTTTAGATTCCTAATGTGTTGTGTTGTCAACAGAACGTGTGTTTTCTTCTCATGACCAAATTGCTGTTTGAAGAATAAAAGCTACACAAGAACAAGTGGCGACACTTCAGTAGTAGCCATCATTAGCTTTAATATGATATATCTTGCTGTTTTTTTACTTTGAGTGATTCGTCCTGAGAAAGACAATTATCAGTCTTTGAGACTAGATTCCTTTAATCGTCGAAAATAAATTCCAATCAAATGATTCTTTGGGTGACATATCTTACCATTTCCATTGTGTCCCCAGAACTGGTAGTTGACTCAGTGCACCTTAGACTTATTGCACTTTAAATTGATTTGAGATTTAATGTAGATTCCATGGACTTGATTCAATTCAGTGCACTTTAAATTCAATGTATTTTTATTTATTTAATGCATTTTAGATGACCTAATGCACCTTAGATTTATGGAACTTTAGATTGATTTAGATTCAATGTACTTTAGATTCAATGTATTTAATTCAACTTAATGTATTTCAAATTTAATGTACTTTAATTTATTTGATGCATCTTCAGATTTGATCGCAACTCTTATATCCTTGCGCTGCTCTATCATATACTTCAAGAGGTTACAGCCTCTTTGCCCGTGAATCCCCTTTCACATGGAGGGAGATCTGTGCCTTGGCCATTTGAACATTGGCACTGGTTTCTATGGTACCTTGCGTTCTTCTTTTTCTATATTTGAGGATGTATATGAACTATGGATAGAATATTTTTATCGATAGTTTTTTATCTTTATTGTGTGAATAAAATAGAAAATTAGAATTTGAATATGTTTGTTTTTATGTTGTTCTGACTCCGCCTACTTCTCAGCCACCCATTCTAATCCTGTTACATACTATGAAATAATTTTATTTGCAGAAGTTCCACGAGACACAGCCCCTTTTGTATTTTTGCTTTAGTAGTTTCCCCCATGTTCGCGATGAAGGGGATACCCATCTATTTGTCTTGGCAAAAATAAAGTATACACATCCTAGCAATGGTGAGTAATGATTAATGCATGCAAAAGTGAATGAGTTGCTTGGTGAATACATGAGCGCGTAGAAACATATTGTAGGTTCTACAAAAAAATCTAATGAATAAATACATCACACTTCAAAAGCGGTTATGGCTAGCACAAGCATAAATGAATACATTTATTTAGCATTGAGGCATTCAGGATAAGTCCAATATATTGTTACTGGAACCAGCTAAGAATGCATGAATGAATGCACATATTTAATGTGAGGTATTTAGGATAATTCAAGCTCCTTGCTGGCAATAGTTTCAAGGTAAAACAAGGGATTCTTTGAGAATCCTTTATAAATTAACAACCATCATAGCATGGGTCCTGACTTTCTGACCCAATGCACTGTAGAACATGTGATCTTGAGCATATGACCACACGTGTAAACCTTCCAGTTTAATTTGGTGTTCCTTAATGTAGACCAAAATGTGAGTGCCTCTGTTACCTACAGTGATTTGCAAGTGGAGGTCATTTATATTTGTATTCATTTATTTGTAAAGCGCAACCAAGCCCTGGGGCATCAGCACGCTGATCAGGGCATCAGGGTGTCATCCAATAGGTACGTATGCTGTGTGCACAAACTTGCACCTTGATGTATAATACAGTATATTCTCAGCTCTGTGGACCCTGATTGTGATGCCAGCAGTGGCGGATTTGGCAAAATGTCATGCTTTCTGAACTGTTTGCTTCCTAACGCACATTAAAAGAAGATTAGCAGCAAAGTGGTGAAGGAAACACAATTTGCATGTCAGAGTTCTGCCTGGACATGGGCATTGGCTCTTTCTGCAATGCACCCCTGGAACCAGGGGTATCCATCACTAGTCTCGACTGTGGAAGCTCCCTGGGGCATAGGGTTTGATAGTATGCATGTTTCATCTTATGTCTGGCTTAAATCAGGCTTTGCTACTGGAGTCTCAGCTGTTTCACTTGCTGGTGTGTTGGTCTCACGGGAGACATCTGGACATCGTCGTCGCTTTCGTCGTCCTCTGAGTGGTTTCCTTTTCCTTGACATGCCCCTATTGCGAGCTGTGGCTTTTGCATCATAAAAGAGAAAGTCCAAGTATTGGCAGCAGTCCACACCACAAAGTACTTGGCGAATAAGTCAGTGTTTGTGTCCAGTGTGTTCAGCCCTTTTTGAAGAGCTTTTGTGACTGTTAGCTGTCGATTAGAGGGTGCATGCCCTCTTCTATTGTATCTTCGGAGGCTAGTAGAGATGCAGTCTGTTTGACCCCCTAAGGAGTGTGCAAGACTCTTCTTAGACGCATGTTTTGCAGGTGTGCCATATGCAAGTTAATTTGTGGAAATTCGAATGGTCGTAACTTGAGACTAGGCCTTTATAGAAATTTGAATTGTGATGGCCTGGTGGATTCAGAATAAACCCACAACACTTAACTTGTGTACTCGCGGAACCCCAACTGCAACATGACAACAGGACTCTGAATTGCACCAGATATGAGCTACTAGATAAGCCGTGTACCTGACTGTGAAAAAATGCAATTGGTGTAACATGAAGTGTGCATTTAGTGTTACTGTCACAGGAATTCACTGGCACAGCATGCTCAGCAACTATGCGAGTGGAGCCTTTGCATTCACTTTATTTATTTATTTATTTATGTATTTGTAAGGCGCCGAAAGCCTGCAGGCATCGGGGCGCCACATAAAGACATTGACTTACACATGACATGTTGACTAAATAGGAGCAGAACACAAGACGCTTGGAAAGCCAAGACACAGAAGAGGATAAGTACTGTTCAGGGATGTCTGGTTCATTTGAATAGGAAGGTTTTTAATTGCTTTCGGAATCTGAGGCGGTTGGATTCCGCTCTTAAGTTCAATGGCAGTTTATTCCATTGTTGAGCTGACCGGTTGGGGAAGGCTTTGCCTAACCCATTTGTTTTCCTATGAAGATTAGTTGTAATAAGCCCTTTTGTCTCAGATCTAAGTGTGCGGGTTGGGGTGTAGCCCATGATATTGGACTTCAGGTATGCCGGAGCTTTACCGTATAGGCACTTGTGTAAGTGTCATAGATTTAAAATTACACAGTCTTCGACAATGGGCCAGTGTAGTTCCTTTCGTGCTTCACTGATGTGGTCAGTTTTTGATTTCCGCTTAATTATCCGAACAGCGTGGTTCTGAATATGCTGGAATTTTGTCAGGGATTCTTTACTGGCCCCAGTAGTAGGGCATTACCATAGTCCAGTCTAAACAGGATGGTTGCTCTGGCAATGGTAGCACAGTTTGATTCACTCAGAACAGGTCTGATGGCTTTTAGCAGTCTTAAGTAGTACGAGCAATTTTTGCTGGCTTGAGCATCTGAGCTCAGGGAGGCTTGTAGACTCATGCCCAGGGTTTTTACACTAGTCACTACTTGGATATGGGACTCTTTTATCATGGAGTTTAGCCCTGGCTTGTTTGGACCCGAAAATCATCAACTCTGTTTTTTTCCTGTTCAAACAAATCCAGTTATGATCCATCCATTGTTCGATGATGTTGTAGAGTTCATTTACCATTTTATTGTCTCTTACGTGGTCTCCGCTCAGTTCCACTACCACCTGAGTGTCGTCAGCATAGTTTGTGAAAAAAGCATTGATGTTGTCTAAGACCTCACACAGCAGGCGCAGATCTAAGTTGAAAAGAAGTGGCCAGAGACTGGCTCCCTGGGGGACGCCACAGAAGATGTAAAACTCGCTTGAGAATTTGTCCCCACAGTGAACTCTGGCAATTCGGTCTGCTATGAATGACGATAGCCAGCCTATAGCTTCACTAGAGCAGTTGGCGATTTTCTCCAGTGCTTCCCGTAGTAGTTGGTGGTCTAGTAAATCGAACGCAGCACTGAGGTCTAGCAGAATCACCAGACCAGTGTTGCCCCTGTCTATGATACTTAGCATCTTTGTCTGTAGGTCCAGCATCGCAGTTTTGGTGCTATGTGCAGCACGGTAGCCCGATTGTTGGTGATGTAATATTTCATTTGTTTCTACATGAGCTTGCAATTGAGCAGTTGCAACATTGTCCATAACTTTTAGAATTAAATTATAGTTAGTTATGGGTCTTAAGTTTCCTGGTTCTCGTAGGTCTAGATTGGGCTTTTTGACCAGTGGGGTGATGGTCACCTTTTTTATATTCTTGGGGACCATTTGGTCCTGGATGGAAGTATTTACCATTCTACTTAGTAAAGGTATGAAGATGTTGGCATTTTCGAGTAGATTTTCGGAGGAAGTATATTTTCTGCACATGATGAAGGCTTCATCGATGCCAGGGTGTTACGCATGTCTGCCGTTGTGATTTTTTTAAAACAAAATTTACCAAGATGATCTGTTTCCTTTTTCATGAGTGGTTGTTGGTACTTGGCTTTGTTTAAGTTGGGCGCTCGCTATTACTTCTCTTGCTTTAGTGATCTTATTACAGAATGCGGCTTGCGTGTTTTGACATTCTGCTTGGGACGGAACAAAAGCCGGGATCAGCGATTCTGGCTTGTCGATTGATTTTAGTATCTCGAACAGTTTAGCTGGAGCATTGGAGGCGTTCTGAATTTTTGTATTAAAGTAATTCTTTTTAACTTCTACAAGCTTCTTTTTGTAGCACCTCTCGAGTTCCTTCGAACTGTCCTTGTTGCTAGTGGTAGGTTTTTTTTAACCATCTGGCTTCAAGCTGTCCTTTTTCATTTTTTTGGGCCGCTAAGTCTGGGGTATACCATTTCTGATGATTTGTATTAGGTCTAACTAGTTTAGGGCAGAGAGGAGCTATTTGGTCAATGAGAGATGTGGTATGCTGTTCATATTTAGATATGATTTTCTCACAAGTATCGTCCTCGCTAAGGTCTGCTAGAATGTTGTTGACACAAGACACAAGGTGTGCCCTTTCAATTTTCTTGAAATTTCTGCATGTCGTTTTCTTGGGTTAATTGGGAGTTTTCTAGAGAGGAATGGGCAAGGACAGTGTGAAGGATATTTAGTTGTGGTCAGACCAGATACACGGGGTGGTCGAGTAGGTATTGCTGGCTAGATTGTTTGTTTGTGATGATCCAGTCTAGCTGGTGACCATTGTCCAGTGTGGCTTTGGAGTTTTTAACTTGGAAATCAAGATCGATTAGAACCTTCTCTAGGTCTATCGCTTTTTTATCCTTTGGGTCACCCCGCCAGCGATTGAGATCGCGTAGGACCAGTGTGGATGAGTTGGGACTTTTAAGTAGATTGAGCTGTCCAGTGAGCTCCTCATTGAAGTCAGACATAAGAGATGGTGGTCTGTAGATGAGGACGAAGTTCACACAATTGGTGTCAGTAGGGCAATGTTTCAAGTGAAGTGTTTTGCAGCCTTGGCATGTAACGGTAGATAGAAACATAATTAGTGAGTCTCACATTATCATCGTTACCCCACCCCCTTTTCCTGTGTCTCTATTGGTGTAATGTATGGTGTAGCCTGTGGGGACCGCGATGGTACAGGTGGGACCAATCGGGTCTTGTAACCATGTTTCGGTGAGACACATGATGTCAAGGTTCTCCTCTAATATGAAATCATGTATGTTTTGTGCATGTTGGTTTAGGGAACGCGTGTTTAACAAACATACTTTTGGATTTATGTTGGATATTGTTTCGCTTCGGGTTGTAATACTCTTGCTTGTTTCACGTTTTTGGGCCTGTTTCTGGAAAGGTTCATTTTTCAGGAGCGCGCAGTGTAGGGTATTGTGAGGATGTGTCGTACCCTGTTCCATGACTTGCATAGCATGTTGTTGGATTGCCTCCATGCGTTGCATGTCATGTAATTCAAGCCAAATGTTGCCCGTGGCTTCAATTCCCATCCTTACCGAGTGCTGGGGTAGAGCTGGAGAAAAAAGAGCAGGGGTCTGGGCCGACGCCTAGGGACGGCGAGGAATAAGCTGAGGTATGTTATTTACTGCACTAGTTGAGGAGTAGGTCTGAAAGGGGCCCCAAGGGGTCCCTCGCGTTATGGAAACAAGGCAAGTCACCACAAGATTGCCAGACACTAGGTTGTATTCCCAAAGCTAGGGTTTATTGCAAAGCAAAATAGTCTCAGTTGGCCAACTCGGTCTCACGCCCACGACGTGTATCTCTAGACCTCGAGGGACGCAAGAGAGCGAATTACGTACATCAGTTACATATATACAAAATGCATATCATACAATCAGCTGTGACATGTTTAACACCCCCCTTTATTGGGTTTCTTTGAACTCGGTTTGATGATGGACACTTCGGACGAATATGACACCTTCAAATATCTATTCTAGTAACAATATGCAACCTTGCAAGTGCAGAGACATCTTTTCTTTGTTGAACAGAACACAGTGCTTCTGTTCTTGTAAGCGAGCTACATACGGGGGAAGAGTCACATTCCAGACCTTGCTATCTAGGAGGTGCTATTCGTGTCCTGGGAACCGACACGCTCTACAGGGCTCGGAAAAAGGGGGGCCGTAAGAAGAGCATAATTCAAGCCTTTAGCTGCTTTATTCTAACATATTCTACCATATAACGAGACTGGCTGGCAGCTGTGAAATGATTAAATGCCCTGCGGCTCTGCTTCAAGGCTACATTCGGGAGGGAGCCGGGCATTCCTCTCCGGAGCTGCCTACGTTGTGTTTCAACAAACTCTTATTAGCCTCGCGCCTTGCGGCCTTGTCCTTTCACGTTCAGACAACAATGTTAACAGTCGAGCAGTGTAAGCAGAAATGTGCTGCGAAGCAATTTGAACAGAAAGCAATGAGCAATCGTTAGAAAACAAAATGGCGATCCTTGTTACATCAAAATGGCCATTCATTGGTCAAACTCGGAAACCTGTATTTCTATCTTTTCGTACATGATACGGTTGGCCTTCGGCCACCAAAATGCGTTTGCCGTCCATCGTGAGAGGTGTCCATTTTTCCTAGACAGACAAACCCTCCTTTTGGCCATATGCCAAACATCTCATTCATTCATGGTATCCTCCTGTGATGACGATAAGTCTGAAGTACTTATGTCTGAATTTTGCATGCTATTATAAGCATCATCATCGTCATTAATATCTATAGCCATTAATTCTTTCACTGTTTTCATTTCATTTCTGTCTCTGTCATCCCGGCCATAAGTTTGTTTTCTTTTTGTCATCATATGCATACATCCCTTAGTACATCCCCCAGTTATCTCAGTGCAAACTATCGGTAGGCAGTGTATGCAACAATAGCACGTTATGAATATCCCAAACACTACTACTAATATTGCAATCAACTTCCATCCCCAAGAACGTAGTATTCCCCAAAACCAGGACTCTATTTCCCAGCCCCCTTCTCCAGTAGGGAGTTCGGAGCTTAGGACATGCATTTTTTTTATTGCTTCAAAAATCGTAGGAGAGGAGTCATCTATGAATACGCAGCACGCTGATCCCACAATCTTGCAAATTCCCCCACGATCAACCAGGATTACATCGAGAGCCATTCTATTTTGCAGCGTCGTTAACCTAATTCCTTTTTCTCCCAACGCCATGTTAAATAGTATATCTGTCGTACTGTTTATGGTATCTTTTAGTATTCTGGACAGCTGCCTTATGTTATAAGAGTTCACTATCTGGAGCAAGAATGGAATGAATGATTTTGCTATGTCCTTCGCTATCAAAACACCTTCGCTACTCCTTCGGGTTCTAGATCTGGATAGCCTGGCCATGTCTGCTGTTTCTAAGAGGAACACTCCTGGGAACAGTAGACCTAGGTAACATGTACCTCCCCAGTTTCTGGGCAACCAAGGATATGCTTTTTCTCCACATATAAAATAGAATGGATCTCCTACATATACTGGTTCTATTTCCCATTTTAGTACCGCTGTATTCATGCATCCAGTAAATGTTCCTACTGAATAGGAGCCTTTCTTTTTTAGACAAAAAGGGACAGTTCTCGGGTTGTAATTCACTGTGTAAGAAAGGGGAATTGCATCTTTGTTCCAGTCTGTCCTTACACGAAACGTCATCACAGATGTTTTAACTGGTGGGGACAATCTATCTTGTCGTGTTATTTTTCGCGTACCTTTTGGCGTAGGTTCTGGGATCATCACTTGTGCTTTGTGGAATATGGAACAACCCACAGGCCTCATAATTATTTCCTCAAACTCATTCATGTTTGTTCTTTCTAATTGACCCATACTACTCTTATTCCACTTCCCATAAAACATTGCACTTAAAGATGCACTGCATGCAGAAATTAATGGTAATGGTTGTACTTACCAACCTATTCCTTTCCCCGCATGCTGCGGTAAATGGGCGCATACCCAACAATTATTTTTCTTTAGAATTGCATGCATCATATTCATGATGAGTAATAGCGTATTGTTCCCATACCCTTCTCTGTGTGTCTCTTCCATTGGGGACAAGGTATAAGTAATCACCTGAACCGGGCTTTCGGTAGTGGATATATTAACTATTGGTAAAAACATTCCCAATGGGTGTATAGACTCCACATACCATAACACAAAGGCTGTCGTTATTGGTGCTACCACACTCATGAAGCACATTATTATTGTTAAAGTCGGCATACAATTTTTTTTTTTTCCATGCGTTTTCCCTAAGTTTACAGTCTTTATAACTAACTCATTTTCAGCAGTAGTGCAGGAGGAGGCTGAAACTGGTCCCGACATTTTTCTCACCGTCCTTCTTCTTCCTGACAAAGTTCGTTGTGGATATCTTTCTTCGTCACACTTGTCCGGATGTCAATAAGTTCAAAGGAATTGTCAATAGTTTAGTCTGCCAGCCCTTTGCAGCCTGGTTTGCTTATTCGTTCTAGGCAAGATCACTTATCCTCTCTCATACTGCTCAGAGGGCTCCTGAACAGTTCTCTATTTCCTTTGTACCATGTGCACCCAGCTTGTCCGCTCTGGTTCAGGACACATGTACTTTTTATGATCGCACCGATGAGCCGCGAGTCTTGAATTGTCTGACCTGCACAATTCTCACGCTTCTCTCCTCTACACCTCTAGTTCCTTCTCCGTCCATGAGCGGAACCAGAGGTTAGCATAAACATCAAAGAACTGTGGATCACTGTCTTTCGAGGCTGCAAATCATATTGCCTCACTCCTGGTATTGTGTGATCCGTGAACAGTGCCGGTGCACTTCCAGATCCAGGCTCAGAGTCAGCCTGCGGCGCAATGGCAGATGCTGGTGGGCGCTGCGAAAGTGATGCGGATTCGGTCTTTGGCTCTGGCGCAATGGCAAGTGCTGGTGGGCGCCAAAGGGGTACACGTTTAGTATCTGTCGTTATTTGCAATGCAGATTTCCTGTCGGCCAACAGTGATGTATGTTCTGCTGGGCAACGTTGGGGCACTCTTTGCCCTGCCCCTTTTTGGCAATCTTTTCAGGCTTTGTTTCACTTCCCTCTTAGACAGATTTAGCGGCGGTGGACTGGCAGCATTTTCTTTCATTTCTGGGCCTGCTGTCTCTTTCCGGTCGTCCGGATTGGGCAAGACTTTCAGTGAAGATGGGATCTTTTTGGCATGGGTGGCATGGATCCACGACTTCCTCCCATCCACCCGTATTGCTGTCTGCGTTGCCAGAAGCACTTGATAGGGGCCGCGCCACCTGGGTGCTAACAATGATTTTCTCTCAAAGTTTTTAAGCAGCACCCAGTCTCCTGGCTCCAGCGCGTGCCCCGGACCAGTATATCTTACGGGTAGAGCCTCCTGCACCTGCCGATGAATCAGACACAATTTCTGCATTAAAAGGCCACAATAAGTGCTAAATACAGGATGTTCCACTTCACTCAGTCGCTTTGGCTGAGGTGCGCACCAAACATTTGCCGGCCTCCCCATCACAATCTCATACGGGGAGAGCCCAGTTCTAGCCTGTTCAGACGTACGCATGCACAATAGCGCTATCGGTAATGCATCCACCCAACTCAACTTGCTCCCTGCACATATCTTGCTAATTTTTTACATGAGGATTCCGTTGCGCCTCTCAACAAGACCGGCCGAACTCGGATGCCTCGAACTATGAAATCTCTTATCAATCTGAAGACCTGCACATATCTGTAATACCACTGCGCCCACAAAATGTGGACCGTTATTTGACCATATGACATGGGGCAAGCCAAAACGGGAAAAGTATTCTTTAAGCATTACTTTTGCCGTACTCATTGCTGTGCAGTCTTTTAAGGGATATGCCTCCACCCACTTGCTGAATGCACAGATCACCACTAAGACATATTTCAAGTTTTGGCACCTCTCCATCTCTATGAAATCAAAATGGATTACCTCAAAAGGCATAGAGGGCGGGCCAAAACTGCCTATTGGAGTCACTGTTCCCTTTCCTACATTGTGTTGTAAACACGTAATGCAGTTCTGCACCAACCTCTCTGCATTCTTCTTTATGTTTACATTCTGCCATACCGTAGAAAGGTGCTGTATTATTTTTTTTGCCCATTTGCACAGATGTGGGTAGGGCTGTGAGCCATTGTGACCATTGCAGTCACATAAGAATTTGGCAACATCCAGTTTTTAGTTCCCTTGTCCACCAAACAACCCTCTAAATCTAACTCAGCAGAGCCCTCTGTCCACCCTTGTATCTCATCGGCCGTGGCTTCGGCCTGCATCTCTTTGACAGTGGCAATTCCATCTTCTATCATACAGGGTACTTCCTCAGTCTGGACTGTCATCATTTTATTATTCAAATCAGTGGCAGTTTGTTTCGCAATTCTGTCTGCAAATGCGTTTCCCTCTCCCACTTTGCATGTAACCCTTTTATGTGCCTCGCATTTCACTATTGCTAGGCGCTTTGGAAACGTGAGTGCAGACAGCAATCGTACAATCAAAGGGCCATGATGAATTCTGGCCCCATGCAATGTCAAGAAACCCCTCTCAGCCCAGAGTCGACCAAAGTTATGAACCACCCCAAAAGCATGTTATCAGTATAGATATTCACGTTCAAATTTTCAGAAATCTCACAGGCTCTGGTCAATGCTATTTCTGTGGCTTGTGCCGAGTTGTAAGGAATGCTTTTGCTTTCTACAACGCTTTCTAGGGTAGTGATAGCGGAAGCGGCAGTTGACGTGCCATCAGGTAGTTTAAATCAAGAGCCTTCACAAAATAACTCTCCATCTGGCTCCTTTTGTGAGATGTCACTTAAATCAACTCTCCCCTTTGTTTCTTCCTCAGTGACCATTAAGCAATCATGGTGTGGTGATTCGTTGTCACCAATTTCTTTTATGGGCAGTGGCATTAATTCTGCAGGATTCAAAGCGCTACACCTCATAATTTGGATATGGGGCGCGAATAAGACAATTTCAAATCTTGTCAGTCTAGCAGAGGTGAGGTGTTGCGTCTGTGTCCTATTTAATAGGACATCTATGGCATGTGGCACCATCAGAATGAAAGTATGCCCCAATACCATCCCTTCCGTTTGTTTCACCGATGCAGCAGCCGCCGCGACAGATCGCAAACATTGTGGTAGTGCGCGCGCTACAGGGTCCAGCGCAGAGGAAAAATAGCCGCACGGCCTATTTCTTCCACCTTGTTCCTGTGTCAAAAGAGCTAATGCACATCCTACATTCTCGCATACAAATAATCTAAAAACTTTTTCATAATTCGGCGTGCCCAGAACTGGAGCAGAACATAATGCAGTTTTCAATTGATCAAACGCTCTGACATTCTTCATTCCACTGCAAAGGCATCACCGCATCCTTCTTAGTGAATAGCACCATTGGCTTCACAATTAACGCAAAATTACTGATCGTCGGCCGGCAATAAGAAGCCATGCCTATTATGGCTCTAACTCCTTTCTGTGTCTTTGGAATAGGCATATAAGAAATACTTTCTATGCGTTCTGGCGTTGGCCTTCTCCCTTCTTTCGAAAGTAGGTAGCCCAAATAAGCTACCTCCTTTCGATTATATTTAAACTTCTTCAAACTAGCTTCATGGCCATGTGCCGCTAGGTGTGACAGTAGTAATACGGTGCTCTTTTTACAAATCTCTTCTGCATCAGCAGCGATCAACAGATCATCTACGTATTGCAATAGTACACACCCAAGTGGTAATTCTAGCATGTCTAGCTGCTATTTTAACGCTCTACTGTAAATACTCGGACTTTCCGTATATCCTTGTGGAATGCGCGTGAATGTAAATGATCGTCCCCCTAATGTGAACGCGAAAAAATATCTACTGTCCTTGTCCACCGGAATGCTAAAGAAAGCGTTTTTTAGATCAATTACGCTGAAGTGTTCTGCTGAGGCAGGTATCATTGTCAATATTGTAGTGACGTCTGGGACCAAAGGAAATTGAGGATCTACTACTTTGTTTAGCGCGTGCAAATCAATTATGAAACAATATGGTACTTCATTGCCTCCTTTCGTAAACACTGGAAGAATCAGGCTGTTACATGTACTGCCTGTAATTTCTTCAATTACCCCTAATTTCACCAAATCTGAAACAATACTTTTCAATCCTTTCTTTCCGTTTGCTGAAATTTTATACTGGGGAATTCTTGGCAATGTAACTCCTTCTTTCAAAATGATCCTCACTGGCTCTATCTTCAAGCATCCTACATCGTTGTCATGCATCGCCCATATACAGGTTGGCACTTTGCTTAACTCTCCTGGCAAGGTTTGAGACATGAATTCTGACACGGGCATCTTGTGGCCAAATCGTCAGAAACACCCCGTCTGACGTACAATGTATAATCGCACCTGGCTTTTTCAACAAGTTCAATCCCAACAAGTTCTCCCCACAATTTTCTGTTAGGAGAAAGGGATAATGTTCAGTGAAAGGTCCTATAGCAACTGGGACTGGTTGGGACACTGGGTTTATGACTGGTGTACCTGCGAACCCTACGGAAACATTCTTTTGCCCTGACAGTGGTATATCCGGGACCAAGTGATGGTCTATTGACCACATTTGCTCTCCTGTATCTACAAGGAAGTGGTGCCCCTAGTCCCTGACTCCCATTTCTACGTAGGGTCCTCTCTGATTCACGGGAATAGACAATGGTTCCGACCCCTGCCCTGGGCTGTCCTATTGGGGAAATAACACATCATCCGATGTGTAGTCACTACTATTACTGTAATACGTATTTGGCTGCGTATTGAAAATGTTCCCATTCTTTCCTCTATTTCCCCCACTCTGATTCCCATACTGTTGGTTTTGCTGACCCTGACTCTGGTTAGGAGCACTTTGGTTTTGGGCTTGGTTTTGATTACCTTCATTATTGTGGTGCTGCTGCATACTATTCCCATTTGGTCCATTCGCTCCTTGGTGCCCTCCGTGCTGTCTTCTCTGACCAGGTCCATTTCTATTCTGTAAATGTGGACGTTGCGCTCGCCAGTGTCCTTCCTCCTTACAGTATGCCCACTGATTTGATCCCAATGGCCCCCATGCATATTCAAATTACTCCTCCCTTGTGCGTTCCCTCTTCCTTTATTATGTCCTGCTACTTGCTGCAGTAACACCCTTGTTTTCAGATTTACTCTATCTTTCTCCTCCTGGTCCTTTCCCGCATTCACTCTCGTCTCATAATATTGGGCCATGTGCAATACTTCACCCAGCGTTTTTGCTTGCCATGCACTTTCTGATGTCATTAGGTTCTTAATTGGAAGTCTCAACCCCTTCACATATTTATCAACAAATAGCCTCTTCCCCGCTTCCAAGCTCACATCCTGCCCACTGAAGTCTGCGAATACTTCTTCGAATTTATTGAAATAATCTGTTGCTAACTCATCCTTGCCTTGCACACATGCAGTCAACTTGTCCCATTGAATTCTTTTCTCTGGGACAATTTCTTTTAATTTCTGTATTATGCATGCTGGTAATGCTACCATGTTCGCTCCTGGTGTCCCTCCAACCGCTTTATTCCTATCTTCTATTATCAAGTCTGCCCATGTGGCGCCATAGGCCGTTACGTCATCCACCTTTCTTATTTGCTTCCATATGTCTGTTGGCAGGATCACTGGGAATATTAGGTCTATGTCACCCATGGTAAGCACGGATGATTGCAGGCAGGACTCTACTTCCTTGTAAAATCCAGCAGGATTCTTTCTTATATCGGGAATCGGCTGCTTTATGTTGTTCACCTCCTGTCTGGAAAAGGGGACGTGTACGTACTGGGCGGTATAATGGGCTGGCGTTACCTGCACCGCTACGGTGCCCGTTGCGGGAACCTCTGTTTTTGGCACAAAGGTGGGTGGGACCTCCCTCATAGGGAATGCCCCACTTACTGTCCCTCCCCCTTCTCTCATGTGTAATAATATTCCCAGATCAAGCGATAGAGCTGTTTCTCCTGTCTCTCGCTCTAGTGCTCTCTTATATACTGCCATTATTTCGGGCAGGCTGGCCTTGCCGTTTTTTATATCTTTGTCTATTAAATGTTCAGCCATCGACTGCAGTGCTTTTCTTTTCATGGGCATGGAATATTCATCAAATATCTCATGTATCTCCATTGTGGGGATACTGGGATCTGAAATCCATCTGAACGCCTCTCGTATACATACTTTCAATTTGTCGCCCCTCTGTACTGACGACATTGAATGTCGTCGCTGTATATATGGCTCTACTACCTCCTTCCTATCTCTCCCGATATCCTTACCCCTCTACCCAGGTGCAGTAAACATTTCAGCATAATCATTATCCAATAAATTTCTAAGCTCAAAAAGTCCATACACATGTTCCCTCACTTCTTCATCACTTTGTCTACAGTGTGCTAATGCTAACAATCGCTGCAGTGGTAATTTCCCAATTAACTGTTTCCATCTCCCCACCAAATATTCACCCATGCATTCCAACACTACCTGTCTTTCGTTGCTTCTTCGGAAGTCATACATCGAAGCCAATGCTGCCGTCCCATCATTCCCGTCTATATACATTTCTGCCTGTTGCTGCAATTCCACCTTCCTTTCTTTGCTGATTGCACTGCGAGTTACCCTCGTGCATCCACTTTGTTCAGTCCCGCCTCTTGCCCCCGTGGTTTCAACTTCAACCCCTGGAGGGACGGACATCACCGAGTCTGTATCTAAGGCGGGAGGTGCGGATGGGACAATAGGAACGGGGAGTGTCTGCTGTGGGCCTGGTTGGCTAATAGGAAGTGTTATGTGCGCGGTCTGTTGCTGTGGGAGGGCTTGAGCTACGGGAGGGAGAGTTTGAGCTACGGGAGGGGCTTGAGCAATAGTTACTGACGTGTTTGGCCTCGCTTCTGATCTTGGGCCTTGTTTTGTATGGATCAATGTTTTCCATCACTTCATCTGCCATGTTCAATTCTCGTTGTGGGTATATGTTTTCTATATTAAACTGGTCACGTCTACCTGACCTCCTTAGACTCTCAGTCCACTCCTCCTCCTCCTTTTCTTCCGCTACTTCATCTTTCGATTTATGCCTGCGCGCATGCTTCGATCTACTTCTAAATCGGAGCATTGCTTCCCTTCTCCAGTCCTTAACGATATCAAATGCTGCGGGACGCGCTTTCTTTCTTATCAACACCCTTTCCAAATGATCTATTCTCGCTACCTCAAAACTACCATTTATCGGCCACTGATGGTCTTGTTGCTTTCTGATTTGCCTATGCCAAGTCTCACAGAATATTATCGCTCCCACACCATTCTTCACATACATTTCAAAGGCCGGCGTTTACCCAGGTGGTGCAATTTGGCCATCTTCCAAAGATTGTCTACCACAGCGGAAAAATCCTGCTGGGGTGGACAATACCCCAGGCATGTTTCAACCTTCCCCCTGGTTAATCAACCTTACCTAGGGCGTTTGATTTTGCAAAGTCAACTCTCAACCAATATCAGGATTATTTTGAATCGGGGGTATGACTTACCTGATAAATCAATTTGTCCTCCAGGACACAATTTGTCTGTATACTGACGCAACCAATGATGTCGTGTCTGCGTTTCTTGGCTTCTGCCTCGTTTCGGGACCCTCGCCTCCTTGTTCTCTAGCCAGATACGTCGATCAGGGATCAGATGTGTGCAGATCTGCAAAGGAATCTCATCACTTCTACAGGGCGCCCCGAACACCTCTTGATCCCGGCTCGATCGTCCCGTCTTCGTCGTTCTCCGCCTTTACTCAATTACAACGTACACGATGGAACAAGTGGGGGAGGGTCCCTATTCGGGCGCCATCTTGAAAGGGGCCCCTAGGGGTCCCTCGTGTTATGGAAACAAGGCAAGTCACCACACACGATAGATACACGAGGTTGTATTCCCAAAGCTAGGGTTTATTGCAAAGCAAAATCGTCTCAGTTGGCCAACTCGGTCTCGCGCCCTGCGACGTGCATCTCTAGACCTCGAGGGACGCAAGAGAGTGAATTACGTACATCAGTTACAGGTATAAAAAATGCATATCATACAATCAGCTGTGACATGTTTAAGACCCCCCTTTATTGGGTTTCTTTGAACTCAGTTTTATGATGGACACTTCCGACGAATATGACCCCTTCAAATATCTATTCTAGTAACAATATGCAACCTTGCAAGTGCAGAGACATCTTTTCTTTGTTGAACAGAACACAGTGCCTCTGTTCTTGTAAGCGAGCTACATACGGGGGAAGAGTCACATTCCAGACCTTGCTATCTATGAGGTGCTATTCGTGTCCTGGGAGCCGACACGCTCTACAGGGCTCGGAAAAGGGGGGCCGTAAGAAGAGCATAATTCAAGCCTTTAGCTGCTTTATTCTAACATATTCTACCATATAACAAGACTGGCTGGCAGCTGTGAAATGATTAAATGCCCTGCAGCTCTGCTTCAAGGCCACATTCGGGAGGGAGCCAGGCATTCCTCTCCGGAGCTGCCTACGTTGTGTTTCAACAAACTCTTATTAGCCTTGCGGCCTTGCGGCCTTGTCCTTTCACGTTCAGACAACAATGTTAACAGTCGAGCAGTGTAAGCAGAAATGTGCTGCGAAGCAATTTGAACAGAAAGCAATGAGAAATCATTAGAAAACAAAATGGCGATCCTTGTTACATCAAAATGGCATTTCATTGGTTAAACTCGGAAACCTGTATTTCTATTGTTTCGTACATGAGACGGTTAGGCCTTCGGCCACCAAAATGCATTTGCCGTCCATCGTGAGAGGTGTCCATTTTTCTTAGACCGACAGGTCGAGGGAAGCCCCTGACACTGATCACATGAGCAGTTTGTCAATCAAACAATAACAGCAAAACAAAAACAAGCTCAACACAAATATCACGTGAAGCACGCGCTGCTTTATAAAATCACAGCACGTGACTTCACACAGTTAAGATGCAGAGAGATGGTATAATTGTTTGCAAAAAGTTAGTAATTAGTTGCAGCAGTGTCCTTGGTGACCTTGGTAACAAGGCACTATTCCAGCAAAGCAAAGCAATCACCCAAATGAGAGCCCAGTGCTTGGTAGAACCACCCACCTTGATCAACCCTTAATGAGTACAGTGTTATTTCAGGACTTGAAGGTGACACACATGCATCTGAATAAGGCACAACATAGTCTTCCCTGATCCAAATGTCATTAACTAGGTGCACATTACCCAAGGAATGCACTTCATTAAATACCATGGAAGGTGTCCTCTGAAGGGGAATATTTAACCCACCATACAAAATCCAATTAGTGAAGCCGGGTACCCAGGCAGATGATGCTGCAAAACATTTTGTAAGTACACTAAGCAACAGGAAAACAAGAACGTAGAGCCTGACATTGCCTGGCGTATGGCAACCGTGGAAAATTTAAGTGCATTTATTTGTTCTGGCCATGAAATTACATTCCAATCTCGGACTCCTCTGCTGAGTGTCCAGAAAATCTGTAACCACAGAAAGACTTGGTGCGGCTTCTTGTCGCTTCTAATAATAGACTGGTCATTTAGAACCAATCCCACTACATCTGTATTGACATCTCTTGCACTTGATAATTAGAATCTGATGCATGAAATCCTAGCCGCACTGTCTCACTTTCAGTATGCAGGATTTACATTATTGCTTGGGACCAAGTGTAAGTTTGACCTGTTATTGGCGCTAGTCCCACCTCACAAGGTACTCTAGGGTCAGAGGTGGTGCAGGTAGCTGATCTCCTGACACGCCAACTCTGTGTGCGCCTCAGAACAGTAGCTGACTTTGCGATAGCTGTCCAATTCTCTTCTTTTATGAAGTTATCTAGAGATTTTATCACCTCACTCAGGTGATACTGCAAAAGCATTCCTTGGTACAGCTTACCTATGGATATAGCTTGTGTCAGGGAAGTGTTATGGGAATTCCAAGCCCTATATGGGCCCACACTGGTTCCCGCTTTCCTTTTATTGCATTCATTTGCTTAAACCGCCCATAATACAGGCCTCCCTGATGCATAGGTAATATGCTTGGTGTCATTTCATTCTTTTTCTTCCCTATAGGATGCACTCCAGAACTCGCCTTCCCTCTTCCAGTCAGGGTAGACGCTCAAGTTCTTATTACTGCAAGATGTCTGAATGTATATAATAAAAAGAAAAAACATAAAATGTGGGAACCTGCATGCAATGTCTAACGTGTGAACACCTTTGATTTGCCATACCTGTTGACCCCAAGTAGACCACAGACCGACAGTTTGCTGCCATGTTTATTCAGTCATGTTTGAAAAGTAATCTCTGTCAAAAACGACTTAATCTGCAACATACATGTGCTGTGTATCATGTGGCTCTGGAGAGAATTCATTCTGATTTTCAAACATGTAATCCCCTGCTTGGTATGGTCTCAGTGAAATATATGGGAGCTGTGCTTGGAATCCAGGACTATCGGTTTGGAAAGGCACTGCTCATTGTTCCCAGAATGTGTATTTGGGCCACAGAATGGGCTCACGCTTGACAAGTAAAAAGGCATTGTAATATTGCACATAACACACATGGGACCCCATGTCATGGAGATCCTCAACCTCATCAAAAACATCAAACAACCCATAAATGTCTGGAGCTTAGTTCTTAACAGTTCTCTATATGTTCTGGACACTGGATTACTGGGTGCAAACAGTCTGGATTCATTAATCACAGAAAAAGCGTGAACTTGCAGCTGCTTGGCTGGGCATTAAACGTCTTAAATGATGGCATCCACACATGACCCATGGTTTGAGGAAACTTTTGTATTGAGGCTGGAGTTCCTGGCTCTTGGAGCTCTCTTTTCTCTAACATGTGTGAAGAACTTAAAGGATTTTCTTGCATGGGGAGTGGAAACCTTGCTAAAAAAAATGGCCCATGTCAGTGAGATGAGAAACGCAGTGAGGCTCAGCCACAGTAGAAGGAAATATACTGCCAGCATTATAGAACACTGTTTCAGAAAGTCTGTCCAAAAGAATTATTTTATTATTTTAGCAACCAGAAAGGCTTTCTGTTTCCAAACTGGCAAACCTGCAGTACTTCCCTCAATTGTGGAGTTGTAGTCAAGCGTGGCATATTTTTCCTCATCTTGAATGCCAGTCATCATCATTTGTTAGATCTCCATCTCTTCTTCTGCAGGCTCCTCAACTGGAAGAGGATCATTTCATGGAAACATTGTAGTAACCATCTTGAGCGGGTTTTGGGTTATCCACAGAAACTTGTCTGGTGCCTCTCTTGGGTGGTATCGCGGGCAGGTCAGAAGTTCTAGAACCTTTCAATCTGATTGTTTGGCCCGTCCTACAGACCAGCAGTACAAGTAGAGTCTTAACATGGATCTTCTCTGGGACCCAATCTCCTGCTTTGAGAGTGGTCTCAGGACTGGCCTCAGCAGCTTCCACATGGAGGGATTCCCTCAGCAGCGTTGTCGCCAGCAGTTGTTCTTGCCTAGAGAGGGGGCTGGGGACAGTTTGCAGATCAGGCATAAACCTTTTTCTCCCAAACAAGAGTTCAAGTAGAATGTTAATGCTGCATAGAGACTGGCGTGGTAAATTATTCAAGCTTCTGCTAACTAGATGCACATGGTCTACCTAGTTACCCCCATCGAAAGGATGCATTTAGTCAGGCACAACATTGAGTGGTTTGCCCTTCCTATAAGCCCATTTCATCTCTGGATGATACGGGTATAGAAAAGTGCAGCTCTGATCCCCAAGCCTCTAATGCCTTCTCAGGGCCCACCCTGCGAAAGCTCGACCATTATCAGCATGGAGGGTTTGAGTTTCTGTCATAGCTACTACACCCTGACTATGGCTACTACAAACACACCTGACCTGTGGACGTGCTACATGGTCGGCTTTCTCTTTCCTAGCTCCTCTTCTCCCATTAATGTTGGCACTCGCTGGGAGGTTCTCCTTGGCCTCTTCGCCATTTACAGAGTCGTCATCAATGTCTATTTCAATGGAACCATCATGGTTGAGAGTCCTCAACCCAACCTTCTTCTTTTTGACAGGTTCCTCCCTCGCCTCTCTAACCTCACCTCTCACTTTGACCATGCTCCCATTCCATCTGTGCCTCCCTCCTCCTCTGCACAGGCTCACTTACCATCTGGGCCTTCCTCGGTCTCTCTGCACAGGCTCCCTTGCCATCTGTGCCTTCCTCTGCACAGGCTCCGTTGCCTACTGTGCTTTCCTCTGCCTCTGCACAGGCTCCCTTGCCTACTGTGCTTAACTCTGCCTCTGCACAGGCTCCTCTGCCTGCTGTGCCTACCTCTGCCTCTTTGCCTACCTCTGCACAGGCCCTCTTGCCCACTGTGCTCTCCACCTCTGCATTGATATTCTTACCCTGCTGCACTGTCCTGGCTCCCTTGTCGGCCATAGCTCCTCTGCCATCCGCCACTATCCCTCTAGCCTTCCTGGCGCCCCCCGTGGAAGACCCTCAAAGATGGCAAGCTGCTCCACATTGCCACGCTCAACACTTGCTATGCTGTCAAACACTCTTCTGACATCTGGAACCTCCTTGAGTTCATGGACCTTGATGTGCTCGCCATCATGGAGACGTGGTTGAAGGATAGCTCTGTCATAAGCTTTGACACACTCCTCTCTCAGGCTGCAAAATCCTCTCTGCGCCCAAGCCAAAGAAGGCACGGGGGAGTGGCGCTGATCTTCCCAGAATGGATACCTGTGTCCATCATCCCTATGCAGGCCTACTCCTCCTTCTTGTGCCTAGTCTGCAGACTCTCATTCTCTCCTAAATTTTCTCTCGTTATGGCCACCTTCTATCGGCCACCAGGACAGCCCACTCTCTTCCTCTCGGAATGGGCTGACCTGGCCTCCTCTCTCCTCTTCCTCCCATCTCCTCTTGATGGGTGATCTCAACATCCATCTGGACTCTTCTGACTCCTCAGGACCCTTCCGTAACCTATGTGACACTCTCTCCCTCTCTATCCTACTCTCTGGCTCCACGCACACAGCGGGCCACACTTTGGATGCTCTCATCCCTACTGACATCCTTCTCACTAACTCTCTCTCTTGGACTGACCACTCTCTTCTATCATCACACCTAAAGATCTCCTCTCCTCTTGCAGCAACACACCCGGCATGGCCACTTGGCTTCAAAATCACCAGACCCATGAAAAAAGTGACAGTGGCTGCCTTTGCCTCCACCTACTCTCCTCCTCCCATTTCTGTGGGGGACTCCCACCCTGACACAGCCCTCGCTAACTTCAACACTCTTGACACTCTTGCCCCTGTCATGAGGGTCCAACTGAAGCCTTCCAAAAAGTGCAACTCTTGGTACGACTCCGATCTGGCTGCCCTTAAACGCAAGTGTAGGGCAGCTGACTCTGATCTGGCTTCCCTTAAACGCAAGTGTAGGGCAGCTGAGCGGAAATGGAACACGTCGGATGGATCATCTGACAAACTGGTCTGCCGCCTCCTTCAAAGGCAATATCGACTCTGCATCTGCTCCAAGAAAAGTCTTTTTTTTTTTTTTTTTTTTTTTTTTTTTTTTTTAATTGGTTTGTTACAAACCTTTAAAAAGTAAAGAAAGAGAAAAAGAAAAAGGAAAATCTCAAAAACATTAGAAGTATTCATTCTTGAAGAAAAGAGATTTACAGAAGGAGCTCCATTCGAAGTATAAGGGCAAGGATAGACAGATAGACTGGAGGAAGGCAAAAGGGAGAGGCGTAAGACTAAATAAGGAGCGTTTGCAGTCCAAAGCACTCTTAGATTGCCAATGTTCGAGCAGAGATTACAGCGACTTTAATGTCGTTTTCATATTTTTCTAGCTTTTCGATCATCTTTTCAAGAAGGAAAGTCAGTTCGATTGTTAGACTGCGTTCCACGTCTTGATGCATCATGTCCCACCAGTCCTCAGCAGACAGGGTTGGTCTTGCCACAATATATTTTCTCAAATGAATAGATTGTTCTTGTCGCAATTGTGTGCAATACAAAATAAGATGTTTGTGTTTCATTTTCCTCCCCGCATAAGCGACAGGTCAATATTGGAGCTCCATCTTTTTGACGAATTGCCAACATTTCTCTTGTTGGGAATTGGTTCAAGCGAAATTTCATGTAAAGAAGTCTACGGACAGTGTCTGGGAACTTAAGCAAGTAGGATTGAGGGTCATTTAATTTTCTTGCTTCGGCTGGGCATATTTTCATGATTCTATGAGTTCCTCTTATGTCCCCTGTGTCAATCCAATCTTGCTGCCATAATAGCGATTTTACTTTGACAGGATTCGTATGGAGTAACTCTCTGTTGGTGCATAGATCACTGAGGATGGTGTCACAGCGTGTTATCCATTGGGACAGAATACAGTTTGTCGGTCCTGTGTCTGCATTTGTTAGAATCTGGTATTGAGGAGCAGTTGACTCAGAGGTTATTTTTCTAAATTCATTTAGAGTGGTCCACGTTACTATTTTTCTAAATTCATTTAGAGTGGTCCACGTTACAATTGCATTGATTGACAAGAGACTTAGCTCGTATCTTATACAAGCTGTTGGTACACCCATTGGAAGGCGCAAAACTTTGGACCAGAAGTGATGTTCAAGCGATGACCATAATGTGTCTGGACATCCCAGAGCACTATTGGCTCCATGTGTAATTGCCGGAATGAATTTCATTTTATAGAAGTCCATGACGGGTTTTAATGAATGTTTACCAAACTTCTTATTAAGTATACAGGCTTGTGCTGTTAGTTGTTTACATTTATCCTTTGTTTTCGCAACCCAAGGAGACTCATTGATACTTGAGCTAATGCACATGCCAAGATACATAGTCTGGTCAACGCATTGTAAGACCTCCTTCCCAATTCTCCATTTAAATTTTTTCAGGCCCTCTCTCTTTTTGCTTTTTTGAAGATCTTGCAGAGTTAGGATTACAGATTTTTTCGAGTTCACGACTAATCCGTTTTGCGTGACATATTGATCAAGAATCTGCAATTTCCGTTGCAGTCCTATTGGTGTTAAGTCCAATAGGACTAGGTCGTCCGCATACAGGAGCCAATTTACTTCGTTTCCGTTTATTTTTGGCGCAAAGGCATTGATGTTTGCAAAGGCAGCCCCCAGGTCTGAGATGAACAGATTAAATATTATGGCAGCAAGTGGGCAGCCTTGTTTAACTCCTCTATAAGTATTTATTGGCTCGGAGAGGAGTCCTTGTTGATTCAGTCTCACCCTTATCACTGTGTCGGGGTGAAGTGCTTTAATAGCCAAGAGTAGACTGAGAGGACAGTTCCAGGTCGCCATTTTCTTCCATAATAATTCCCGGTCAATACTGTCAAATGCCTGGGATAAGTCCACGAATGCAAGATAGATTTTTTTGTTTGCTCTTATAGTTTCCATTTTCAAAATGTTCAACAGTAGCAGATTTAGGCCGCAGCCAACACCTCGGACAAAACCAGTTTGCCGGAGGTCTAGATGTTTT
This sequence comes from Ambystoma mexicanum, assembly GCF_040938575.1. NCBI lineage: Eukaryota > Metazoa > Chordata > Amphibia > Caudata > Ambystomatidae > Ambystoma > Ambystoma mexicanum. The sequence goes on along the minus strand of NC_090923.1, from coordinate 1,462,101,180 downwards.
GTAGATTCAATCCATTTCATTAGTTGATTTTGTAGTTGGGTAGCAAAGATTTTCCCTAGGACATCTAGTAATGCAATGGGCCTATAGTTTTTCGGATCTGTTCTGTTTCCATTCTTGAAGATGGGAATTATAATTGCTGATTTCCAGCTAGATGGTATAGTGGCTTCTTCCATGATCTGTGTGAACAATAGCATGAGGAACTCAGACCAATCCTCTGGGTTTTGTTTTATTAGATGATTGGTTAATCCATCGGGACCCGGTGCTCTTGAGGAGGAAGCTCGTAGGATACTCTGTGCTATTCTCTCCTTGTCGAACCTTAAGTCCCACTTGGTGAGCTTCGGAAATTTAGGTTCAGTTGTTGAGCTGTTTTTTCTATAGACCGAATCGAAATGAGTAACCCATTCTGCTTGTGGGACCATGTTTGTCTGAATTGCGCTTTGTTGACAGTTCATGTTATTGATCAGGTTCCAAAAGTCGGCTGTCTTCTTATTGCTAAGCACCGCTAACATGGCTTCGCTGTCCTGTTGGTATTGGATGGTTTTGTGCGAGATTAGCCAGTTTTTGTATTTCTGCATTGAGGCTTTTTTTGCAAGCTGTCGCTGATCAATATCAAGTTGTGCGTGATGTCTTAGCTCTTTTCTTAGTTGCCTCTTTCTTACTGCAATTTCATGATTGTAACAGTGTTTAGGAGCAAAGTCCGGTTTTTATTCAAGTCTGCATCTCCGCGGCATCAAACACAGCCAAACTATTCAAAGTGTAGAGGAGATCCCAAGTATAGCCCGCACTCCAACTGTCCATTTTGATGTACCAGGAACGTTCACACCGAGGTATGTGACGTATGATGAGCAAATAAACCAGCAGACAGCAGCAGTGGGGCTCTGTCTAGTACCTATAAGAAGAACAGCACCTATTGAAGTACAGACACCAAGGAAAACATGGACAGTAAGGTACCCATTGAGAAAACCATATCAACAAATGAAACGAAACGAAGATCTAAATACAGTCCCTGAAGAAACCAAAAAGGTCTTAATGGAAGACGAATGGTGACATCACAAGAACCTAGACTTACCCACATATATAAGTAGTAATGACCTAAGAATGTTGAAAGGAGATGAAATGGCATGAATAAAGGATATCGTGAACCTAAAGTGAAAGGACGATGTCAAATGTAAGACGCTTAAGCCATGAGCAAAATGAAGATATACAACCACTTTACATGTGTACATATGTTTGGAACCACAAGAAAGCTAAGAAAATCGTGCGACTTGCGATGCTTAGTAGAAAGATAGTGCGGCAAGCGCCAATGCATGGTCTACCTCAAAGAAGTACTTTATATAAGTATATTTCCACTTTGCACAAGAAGCAGAATCAACCAAGAGGTTACTAAAAGGCCACACGAGAAGAGTTTCATATGTAGCGAAACCAAGGCTAGAACGGCAGAAACGAAACTCAGCAGAGGCAACCCATGCCTGGAGAACCAAGGTCGTATCTGTCAAGATGGATGAACAGTGGCTACAATTAATTGAAGCAAAGAACAGAATATACTGCTTTGAAGGGTCAAGATAAGAAGCCGAAAGCAGGTGGTGGGTGAAACAAAAATAAGAGGCAAATTCACGGTGTCTGAACCATGTGACCAGCCGAGCAAGCAGAAGTAAGCCTTTCACACCTAGGCATTGAGCCTTATCATACCCATCCGCCTCAACTTTCTCAGACCTAGAGACAGAGTCGAGGCCAAACTACAAGGCAGTATTTGGCACACGGCCACTAAAGTGATGGATGGCTGTAACATAAATCAGAGGAAAGCTGGGGTACAAACTTACTCCCTGCACCTGGCCTCATTAATCTGCATGCTGCTAAGCGAAGTGGAAAGTACGGGTGGGGTTGGTGCCAACCCAATCACAATGGACCAAGTAATCTAGGGTCCTATAGTTAGTAGAACCAATGAGACGTTGTACTTTTAGTGACGTCTACAGTAGCTAGTTTGAAGGTAGTGATTAGATACCCCACCTGACAGTGTTTACCCCATCCTCTTACTCCGTTATCATATACAGATATAGTACCTATAGTGAAGTTACCTTTCCCAAACCAATAGAATTGCATGGCAACTTTTAAGCGTGACACGTCAATGATGACGAGTTTTCAGTATAAATGTTATCATTTTTGTGAAGTTCGTTGGAGTTGTGAAGCGAGAGAGAAGGTCACGCATCTGGCGATGTTCATGAGACTCCCTGTTTTTTGTACTTGTCATTAAACGGACTCCCTTTGCCAAACCGTTGAATTGTCATTATTGGTTTGGTATTAGAGTATTTAATCTGTACCCCCATCCATCTCACAGGTGCTGCTATCTTGTCTTAAAGTGCTTCTGTCCAAACCCCGACTCTATGGGCCGGTTGGTGCTCTCAGAGCACACTTGGTAGCAGAGATCGGATGGTTATCGATTATCGAATAACTAAGACACCCATTGACTGTTGATATGAAGTAACTCTAGGTCCTCGGCAATATCACGAGTCCCTTGCCATCCGGCTGAGTAGACCGTGAAGCTCCCCGTAGACAGTGGTAGAATAAAAATAGAATCTGCAGAAGGAGGTCTGAAGGGACCAGTGTTACCCACATAACCCCTTCCCACTCCTACAGGCAGCTAAGCGGGTGAACGGCCGGACAAGGCGGTGACGTTGGCGGTGATCCCGAGCATCCAGAGAGGAAACATGCAAACGGTGAGTGAAAAAGACTAAATGCTTTGGCAATAAATATACACCTTAGAACAAGTAAAGGAAAGGTAACAGCGGGAGACGGGAAAACAAAACATAGTCAGAAGCAAAGTAGGATATAGATATATATATTTATATATTTATATATATATATATATATATATATAATTATTATTTTTTTTTTACGAAAAATTGTGCCCCAAAACAGAGCAAAACCAGTGGGCTGCACTCCCGAGAGCAGCTGAGTAAAGAAAGTCCAATCTCGGCAAAATGAAAGGCTTGACAGCAGAATCAGGCAGCACAAAATCTTCTTTATTGATCCAAAGTGCACAAGAAAGGGAAAACCTGAAGTAACAGAACGACGCGTTTCGCGGTGCTCCGACCGCTTGTTCACGTAGGTAGGGGAAACACAGACAAGGGACTCCTTAAAAACGTTATACAAACTCTATGGTAGCAGTACATAGAACGTCTCTGTGCACAAGTCAATTCAATGTATTGGACACTAGGCGGCCATGTTGTAGGATATCAAAGGCAACACATTCTTTTCTGTACAATGCAATAAGGTACACACCGTGTTCATTTTAACATTAAGTAACGGCTTAAATTGAAATTGAAAATGCTGCCGCCAGTGCCACATAAGTCATGAAAGTGGGAACTGCAGAAGAGATGGCGTATAACCCGAGAAAAAATAGCTAGGGGAGGAAACTGTATGGTACAATCACCGCTTAATAAAAAAGACAAAATATGTCAAATAAAGTGCTCCCACTGTGGGTGCAATGTACTGGGGCAAGACGGACCACAACATGCCTCTAAACAGTATAAACTATCAAATATAAGATTTAAAAAAAGAGGCGTGGTCAGAAAATGCCCACCATCCAGAAGAATGTAAAATCTGCGCTAAAAGTCTGCACGCACATCGTTATATAACCATCTCTTCAAATCAGTCCCACAGTCTAAGTTTCATACATGACATTAACTATGTGACATGTAGGCATGCCCGATGTCAATCTATAGTCTCAAAGTACTTACACACATATTGTCACCGTGCATATACAGGGGTAGAGAGTGGGACAAATCAAGCACATGTTGCAGTGTATGAGCAATATAAAGTGCATAGTGCATTAGCAGCCAAAAAGGTGCAAAGTGCATAGCAGCAAAGAAAGGGAAAAGAAGGGGAAGGGTAAATGGTAAAAGGGATGAAAGTTGAAGTCTCTACAGCAGTAATAATGTGCACAGTGCACTACGTCCATGGATGCACTAGTGTATACCTTAATGTACTGGTAATATAAAACATAAAACCATACATATAGTTAACAGAGATAAATCAAAAAATCATAGATATTATCTTAAATGTTAAAAATAACCCTGCTCTCTATAAAAGAATACATGGCACAAAAACCGTGCATACATGGACAGCTGGAGAATAGTCTACCAATACATCCTCAATAAAGTGCAAAGTGCTTTGACCATAAAATACCCAATGTTAAAGGCAAACTAACTTCCTTATAAACCTTCTACTGCAAAAAGGTGGTACACGTGAGCTTGATCGTCCCAGTTAAAATCTTTTAGTCATAATAGACCAAATGAAAAATGTATCGTACCCAAATAACCCTAGCAATGTAAATGTCTACATCACAAGTCTACGTATATATATATATATATATATATATATATATATTTCTGAGGCTTGTGGAATCTGCTTAGATCACATGCTGTGCATAGGCCGACATCTAGTGGAAGCTGCAGAGTATTACAGTTTGATTTTCGAAACTCGAAAATGGGCGTCGACACAGGGCGTGCCAGTAATACTATCCCTAGTGTGACGTCCACTGTACCCAAGATCCCTCACACGTCTAGGATCCTCAGATTGTTTTTTTCCGCCATACTGGTCGGAAGCATTTTGCGGAGTCCCCTGGCCTTAGCCATACTTTTGCTAAAATATTAATTTATTTACATCCTTCCCCATCCCAACGTCAAACTTCGACACTCGACGCCGGCTGGAGAAGAAATCGACCGTCGGCTGCTGCACGACGGATTTGGGCCTTGGAAGGCCTCTGGCCTCGGCCCTGCAAGTAGGGAGAGTGGGGGGTTGTACACACTCTTCACTCTTGGTATATATGTACACCTTATACATTTCCTACACTTAACAGCCCGCTGCCTCAAGGTGCGTATGGAGGGTACCCCTTTTCAATTCTGCCCCAAGTGCAATCGCAAATACCCTTGGGTCGACAGGCACACCACGTGCAATCTCTGCTTGCCGAGGGACGACCCCGAAGCGAACTGCAGAGCGTGTAGTAGGTTTAAACCTAAGACACTTAAGGACCGTTCGACGAAGCGTTGGGCCCACCACGCCAGGCAAGCGGCCATGGCAGCGGAGGGCGCCTTCAGCGACGGCAGCGACGCCGTACTTTCGGACGGCGAGGGCATTACGGCGTTGAAAGACAGCCGAGCACAAGTCCCCGTCCTCGGAAGGTCGTCCGGCAGAGCGGTTATGGGGAAGACCCCCGGCGACACAAACGCTTCACACACCACACACACTAAACTCACAAAGTCCAACCGAGACTCGATGACGTTGAGTTCTCGGAAAGAGGCACAAACAGAACGGTCCGATTCGGTGTCCTCTGGGCGTTCTCGATCGAGATCGCCGCATGACTCCAGGCAATCATCCACTCTTGCCAAGAGTGCCTCACTCCCTAGACTAACAGAAGTTCGATTGTCGGAGGACGAAGATGACTTTCACCCCCAGGCCGCGCTCCAGGAGTCAGAGCCCGCAGACAAAATCAGCGAGGCCCCACGCTCGAAGGACAGGGACCCTACCCCCGATCCTCGACGCCAGGCGTCGAAAACCTCCGGAGCCACAAAAGGACAGGGAAAACATTTTTCCACTCACGGGGAGGGGGGAAAACAGGAGAAGAAGCAGCCTTTGCACTCTTCCACACCTGTGAAACACACCACTCCCCCTACACAGACAGACAAGACCAGGTCTGCTGGTATGTCTAAAACCAGCAAATATACTCAAGATAAATCCCAGAGACTTGCTGAGAGAGTCATTCCCAGTTCCAAAAAATGGTCCAGTGAAGACATAGATAGGGTCATGTCAAGGATGTCTTCTTTGGCTGATTTTTACAATAAAAATCCAGACCATTTCCTTTCGTATGATCCACAAGGGGTGACACCCTCAGGCTCTAATGATCCTTTCCCCCCGAGTAAGAAGCCCCGGTTTGAAAACACCGATGAGGTCTACAGACCCCTTCGAGGTACAACCATACTCAAGACCATACTCACTGTATCAAGGAGAGGCTTCCTTTGGTGAGGACCAAGAATTTGGCATGGTAGAAGAGCAAACCGGGACGGGATACTATGGGGATGATGAGGACCAAGAAGAGGAAGAGGAAGACCCTGAAACCTACAGAGTAGATTCCCCAGTAGAAGACGAAGCCCCGGTTACCGACTCCCCTGTCGATAACCAACCCCTCCTAAACGAGGTTTTCGCACGTGCAGCAGAACATTTCCATATTGACACCCACGGTGTCCAGGAGGAGAGGGACTTCGCAGAGGAGTTAGTGGGAGAAAGGAGGCCTGTTGCCTAGACCATCCCGATCCTTAAATCCATTCAGCGAAGAATAGACCCGTCCCTGGTGAACCCGAACCGCACCAGAGCAGTCAATCCCAGGGTTGAAAAACTTTTCAGGGCAGCCCAGTCTGACCCTCTCTATATAAGAGGACATCTGAAGCCAGACTCCCTAGTTGTCACTAACACTCGTAAGAGGGCTGGAACACCCTTGTCATCGTCCGAAGCTCCTCCCGACAAGGAGAGCAAAAAACTATATGGTTTCGGCAGGAAAGTAGCCTCAACGTCCGCCTATCAAGCAAGGATTGCAAACTCCACCACCCTGTTGGCCAGCTACAACTGCCATCAGTGGGAAGAAGTCGCGGCACTCATAGCCTCTGCTCCTGAACCTTTAAAGGGCCAGTTAGCTCGGATTTCCGCAGATGGTAGAGCCGTGTCTGGTTGCATTTTGAAAGCAATCTTTGACGCCGCGGACAACGCAAGCAGATTGATAGCAGAAGGCACTGTTATCAAGAGACATGCATGGTTACGGCAGTCTGGTTTTAAGGCAGAAACCCAGGCATCATTGTTGGAAAAACCAGTGGAAGCCGATCTGTTGTTTGGTAAGGCGGTTGAAGACGCACTGAAGAATGCCAAGGACGAATATGAGACACTCAAGTCCCTTGGCCAGTTAACCAATAAACCCCCTAACCAGAGAGGGAATAGTAATTTTCGTCGCCCACGCGGCCAAAATTCCCAGAGAGGATCTAACTATTCCCAGGGGCAGGGTACACAGTGGAACAACAGCCAACAGTCTACCCAGGGTTACGGCAGGGGTAATAGGAGAGGTCGTGGTAAAGGCAGAGGCGGCCCCAGCAAGGGAGCCGGCACGCCTCCACCAAAGCAGTGACGCTCAGTTCAGGGTCCCTTCTCACGCAACCCCAGTAGGGGGACGCATTTCCAACTTCACCCAGGCTTGGGAAGGGATCACATCAGACAGATGGGTGCTGTCAACAGTATCCACAGGGTACTGTATAGAACTACTGCAGCATCCCCGGAACCATCCTCCACGACAAAGCGTACACTCTTTAGAACATCAGAAGATTCTCCTTGAGGAGATCGCCATTCTGCTAGAAAAGGACGCGATAGAACTCGTCCCGGGACACCAGGTAAACAAGGGTATTTATTCAACTTACTTCCTTGTGCCAAAGAAAGATTTGACAATGCGCCCAGTATTGGATTTACGGCCTGCCAACAAGTATGTCAAGCCCCAAAAGTTTCGTATGACTACGCTACAAGAGGTAATCCCCCTCCTAAAAAAGGGGGATTACATGGCAACCTTGGATATGAAAGCTGCTTATTTTCATATTCCCATGTTCCCAGCGCACAGAAGGTACTTGCGCTTCAAGGTGGACAGTCGACACTACCAATTCAAGGAACTGCCCTTCGGGATAGCTCCAGCACCAAGGGTATTCACCAAGGTACTGGCGGTGGCGGCTGCACACCTACGCAGGGAGGCAATCCCGGTGTACCCTTATCTGGACGACTGGCTCATAACGGGGGAAACCCCAGTAATTTGCAGGACAAACATTCAAAGGACTATCGACCTCCTCCATGAGTTAGGCTTCTCAATCAACGAGAAAAAGTCAAGCCTGGTGCCAAGCACCTCCAAACAGTTCCTAGGAGCAATCCTAGATACTCAAGAGGGGTTGACCTTTCCTTCAGAGGAAAGAATTCGGAATATACTACTGCAAATTCCGCATTATCAGTCCGGTCGCCAAATAACGGTACGCAAAGCAATGCGTTTACTGGGCATGATGGCGTCATGTATTTACCTGGTCCCCCACGCGCACCTGCGCGAATGCGTCCCATGCAGGAATGGTTGGTGAAACAGTGGTCTCAGGCAAGTGGTCAGTGGGACGATCTAGTGGTCGTTTCGCCAACACTAGTACAAAGCCTTCACTGGTGGACAAGAGAGAATCTCGCACAGGGGAAACCCTTTTACGATCCCGAAGTACAGGCAGTAGTCACTACCGATGCATGTCTGACGGGGTGGGGAGCTCACCATCTCCACCACACAGCTCAGGATCTCTGGTCTCCCACAGTGGCCAAGAACCACATCAACCTGCTAGAGCTTCTGGCAGTATTCAGAGCGCTTCAAGCGTTCGAGCCCCACCTACAAAACCTGTCAGTGCAAATCCGGACGGACAGCACAACAGCCATGTTCTACCTGAACAAGCAAGGAGGGACTTGTTCGCCAAATCTGTCCAAGCTTGCCCAGAAAATCTGGATATGGGCACTCAGACGGAACATCTTCCTGTCATCACAACATGTTCCAGAGGAGCTCAATTCCCTAGCGGATGCTCTGAGCAGAGACTCCCTCCCAGAGGAACAGGAATGGGTTCTACACAGAGAGGTCGTAGAAGATATCTTCTCTCAGTAGGGTTTCCCCACTATAGACTTATTCGCCACAAGCGAAAACAGACAATGCCCAGGATTTGCATCCAGGTTCCCCCAACCAGACTCCCAGGGGAACGCCCTGTGGATGAACTGGTCAGGGATGTTTGCGTACACTTTTCCACCAACTCCTCTCATCAGGAAAGTGGTGAACAAGATGAACAGAGAATCGATGACGCTCGTCCTAGTTGCTCCCATGTGGGCAAGACAACCGTGGTTCCCACACCTACGCAAGATGGCGGTGTGCGAGCCCCTCAAACTTCCAGCCTGGTACAACCTACTGTCCCAGCACCAAGGTCAAACAGTGCACCAGCAACCCAACTCAATGAACCTGGCAGCATGGCTCCTGAGGTCATAGAGTTTGGACAACTCAATTTACCACAGAGTTTTATGGACATCCTAAAGGAATCTAGGAAACCCAACACAAGGCACTGTTACTTTGACAAGTGGGAGAGGTTTGGTATCTGGTGCCAGAGTAGACAGATCAACCCTGTTGATTGCACTCCTTCCACTATTGTTACATACATGCTCCACCTGCTAGATGCAGGATTGGTTTTTAACTCACTGAAAGTACACCTGGCAGCCCTGTCGGCATACACCACTTCCCATAGCAAGGTCTCGTGGTGGAAAGTACCAGTAGTTAAAGCCTTCATGGAAGGAGTAAAGAGACTTCACCCTCCTATTTCAAACCCACCACCAGGGTGGGACCTTAATGTGGTGTTAGCCAAGCTCATGGGACCCCCTTTCGAGCCCATGCATAAAAGCAGTCTCAAACACCTGACTTATAAAACGGCCTTCTTAGTAGCTATTATTTCTATAAGAAGGGTCAGTGAAATTCAGGCTCTGTCAGTGCAGGATCCCTTCTTTACTGTCCATAAAGACAAACTGGTTTTACGCACACACCCTAGGTTCTCACCTAAGTTTATATCAAAATTCCATGTAAACCAGTCCATCGAGCTTCCGGCTTTCTTCCAGGACCCTCAAAGCTCGGCTGAGGTGAAACTGCACACCCTAGATGTGCATAGGGCGGTCCTCTACTATGTAAATAAAACCAGACCGCTAAGAAAAACAGATCAACTGTTTGTCTCCGTAGCTACAGGCAGAGAGGGGGATTGTGTCTCTAAAGGTGCCATCTCGAAGTGGATTATTAACTGTATCCAGCTGTGTTACTCACTCTCTGAAAGAACTCTGCCTTTCACACCAAGAGCCCACTCTACTAGAGGCATTGGGGCCACTCTGGCTTTCATTGCAAATGTACCCCTTGACACCATTTGCAAAGCAGCTACTTGGAGCTCTATTCACACTTTTACTCAGCATTACTGCATTGACACCCATTCCAAGGCAGATACACAAGTGGGACAAGCAGTTCTAAAACATTTATTTGCTCATGACCCTTCTCACATCCCACCTCCTTCTTCAGGTACTGCTCGCTAATCTATGCACAGCATGTGATCTAAGCAGATTCCACAAGCCTCAGAAGGGATACATTACTCACCGTAATCGTATTTCTGATGCTTTTATCTGCTTAGATTCACATGCGACCCACCCTTCCTCCCCTCTGAGAGAAGGTGCATGGTTGCTTGTAGTCTTACCTTTCTATCTATCTGCTTGGATTATCTGTACTCACGCTACTCCTCATGCTACCTCATGTCAGAAAAAATACAATCTGAGGATCCTAGACGCGTGAGGGATCTTGGGTACAGTGGACGTCACACTAGGGATAGTATTACTGGCACGCCCTGTGTCAACGCCCATTTTCGAGTTTCGAAAAACAAACTGTAATACTCCGCAGCTTCCACTAGATGTCGGCCTATGCACAGCATGTGAATCTAAGCAGATACAAGCATCAGAAATACGATTACGGTGAGTAATGTATATATATATATATATATAGTCACTTAAAGGGTGAATAAAAGTAGCAAAAGAGGATCCCGGGGAGGACACCCAAGAAGAGAGAGGATACTGGGGAGGACACCCGAGAAGAGAGAGGATTCACCTAATTCCTACGCTTTAATTTAGCGGCTAGAAGAAACTTGCATCCAGAGTCCCAAATAAAGGGGAACAAATAGGTCACCACAGCATTTAAAGACGCCTTGTGAAAGGGATGGGTTTAAACTCCATGTCGGGGTAAAATATTAGAGGCAGAGGTCTGTGTAACCAGCTGGAGTTTGTCTAGTCTGTTAACGTCTGTCTTATGTGTTGTTTGTTGTGACGTCATAGGACGGAAAGTTTTCCTTCGAGAAACTAGCATAAAAACTGCGTGATTGGATATTTGGCATTTTGTAGAAGGTAACCTGATGTTTATTGAGTAAAATAGAAGATATAAAGTTTTGTGGGAAAAACAGGATTGGAGCTTGCGACGAGTGGGTCTCGCTCATATTGTTGGAATTGTCTAAATAACGATAGACATAACAAGTGTTGTATAAAGAGAAAGTGAACAGATTTAAGTATGGAAGACATAACTCCATTAGTACACCTGTGCAAGCAGTTGCCAAAACACATACCTAAACTGAAAAAGTACAGTGCAGAATGGGTTAAAGGAACCGCACACAAAATGTTTATGCCTTGGCCCCAGGGAGGATCCTTATCTAAACCAGTCTTGCAGCACATGATGACATATTTACATGCCACATACAAGGGCAAACAAGTTAGACAAACACCTAGCTAGCCTAGAGTTGTGGAAAATGTATCAAGAAGACAAGGAAGAGGAACCACCATTAGACTGGTTACTTAACGTATCCACAGGGGGTGGTGAGACGCCCTCAACACCACCCGCCCCGTCTGAAACAAAAACTGAAGACCGTAAGGATGAAGGCTTATACCCGCTAAGAGAACTTAAAGCAGCCACAGGGTATAACAACCCAGCATATGAGTCACCTACGCAAAGTGGCAACGAAAATCTAGACAAAGCTAGAGACCGAGATATCACCTCCAAAGTCCCGAGGGAGAAAGGGAGACGCAAGAACGAGAGGGAAAACCAGACGCAAGCAAGTACATCTCTCCACACAGAGAAGGAAGGCAAAAGATGGAAAGGGAATGAGGATAGAACTGATGAGATGGCACTCGCACAGAACAAATGTATAGGACGTCAGATTTTATTGAAACTCAGTGGTAAAGGCATTGATGACTCAAAACAAAAGGAGAAGCTAGATGATGTACAGAGAAGGGAGAAGGAGAAAGAAAAATGATTGAGGGAGTAAAAAGTAAGGAAGAAAGATAGACAGATACGAGAACAGTTATATCGCGAAGAGCAAGATAGATAACACGATCGTAAACGGAGAGCAGCCAATGAGCAAAGCAACCAGGAACAACGAAGGATAGGGGAAGAACAAAGGATACAAGAGAAAAGAATAAAGAGACGAAGGGATGAGGAAATCCGAAAGGCAAATGAATGCAAAGATGCAAAGAAAGAGGAAGAAGATGGGGTCAGAGAAGGAGCGCAAGGAATTTGCGAAGACAGAGAGCACGCAATCTTGAATATCTGGAAAGGGAGGTAAAAAAACCTGAGCCAGTAGTAGACTGCGAAGATATAGAGCAATTCTTTCCTGAGTACGATTCTGTACCAGGCACGTCTAGGGCACATATCGAGGATGACTTCGACACCAGAAGCATTGGAGAGACGATCGATAGAATATATGATGAAATGGGGCTAGAACAAATACCCCAAGGAGAGGGGGAAGACGAGCGCCTGGAGAGCACTCAGCTTTACGACACTGAGGACGTCTCCCGAAGTAGTGGGACTAGGGAACTTTCCCTAGATAGAATGGAAATAAGTAGGAACAAAGATGATGCAAGCAGTTGCACGAGTTGGGGCACGGACAATGTCTGATGCTGAAAGAGAAGAAAAGGAGAGAGAAAGAAGGTGCGGAAAACGAGTCCTAGGAGGGAAAGAGATAAGTTGGTTAGACACTAGGGCAGTGGTCTTCAAACTTTTTTGGCCTGAGCACCCCCTGAGCAAAGTTTGGCCAGGCCGGGCCCCCCAAAAGTGCCAGATGGACAGTATGTAGAAATCGCTATGAACTCTTGCGTGCCGTCCCCGCACCCTACTCCCAGTACAGACCCTGGGCTCTCCCCACCCTACTCCCACCACTATCCCAATGCTGCTGCCCATCCTGCTCCCACCACAGTCCCATAACACAAGCATACACACATCCATACACATTTAAATAAAAAATAAATCACCATAAACGTACCTTCTGCAGGGGCCTGCACATGGTTGTTAAAATGCCCCACTCCAGGTTGCTCTGCCCGTATGTGTGAGGAGGCGCAGGAGCACCCCCTCGCACATACATACATACACACACACATGCAGTGCCCCAGCCAGCATTTCCAATGGGCTATGCAAAACTGGCGAAGCAAAACACCCCCAGCGTTGCATGGCTCAGTGATCATGTGCGGCTGGGGAAATGAACTGTCAAAGGCAAACAGTGTTTCCCTTTGACAGTTCAGCCCGGCCAGGAGCACTCCCTCAGCTGGAAAAAGCAACTGAGGGAGTGCTCAGTGTCTCACTGGGCTGGCTCCTCGGCTCCTCCATAATGGGTGAGGTGGCCAGTGGGTGGACGCCCCCTCACCCGTTATGGATGAGCCGGCAGGCTTGGACTGGCCTATAGGGCAATAGGGCGATGACCGTACCAAAAGATGCAAAATGCTAGTGTAGGCCAGTCAAAATGGGCCACTTTTTTGGCCAATGTGGGCCAGTTTGAGGAGTTACTTCACTATGCAGCTAGTAGTTTTGACCATTGTTGCTGAATAAATATTCTTTAAATATCACAATTTGTTTACATTTGAACAAAAAACAACCCCTTGGGTACTATTCAAGCAGTCTGTGCTTAAAGGACTGAATATCCATTTGCAACTGCTGGCCATTTTTTCATTGGTGCCTAAAACCGTTTTATGGTCCAGTCTGACCATGTGAGCTGCCCCTTCCCATTTCCTCCAACCAAAAAAAAAACATTTTTTTTACATTTCATGCTGGGCTCTGGCCCCCTCCCCACGGGGGGGCACACCCCACAGTTTGAAGATCTCTGCACTAGGGGGTCTGCATCAAGGGTATCAGAAACTGCCACAAAGTCAGACCAACACAAAGAAGTATCTTAAGGTCAGAGGCGGGTGTCGCCACCACCCTATATGAGCCAACTAAGGTCATTGCCCGTTAGGCGGCAATGCAGAAATATTACTCCTGCAGTAAACAGGAGAACGATGAGAGGAGAGAGAGAGAGGGCTATGCGTCCCAATTTCTGTTGCTCGAGAAAGGTGGAGCAAGACCACAATATATTCCATGGCCACACATGGATCGGGAAATCCTGAAAAATAAGCTTCCAATGCTGACATCGGGAGCCGGAAAATGGATACACGAGCTAGAAAATATGACAGGTGGGAACACGTTGGCCATAGGGGATATCAAAGGTCTCCTAATCGCCATACTCGGTGGTAGAGCAGATGATGTGTGAACACGGGCAGGTTACCCAGGTGTGACCACAGTCAATACCGCGCATGACGGAGCTCCATTTAACAATTGCAGAGCCGTGGTATGGAAAGCGTTGCGATTGCTATATCCGGATACTTCTGACATGGGAGCTATCATGACACGTAAAATGAAGGTGTCGGAAGACCTGTTGATTTATATTCAGAATTGCCAAGACGCGTGGGTACTCAAGACGCGGGAATCTTGGGGGAAATCTATACCTGTGTTCTACCATATATTATGCCAAGGGCTGCCAGAGACGGTACAGAAGCAGCTCAAGAAATTGGTAGTAATAGAGGCCAAGCCGTGGTCGGAAATACAGCGGACCATTGCGCAATATTGCAGGCTGCTGCAAGAAAAGAATCGCAAGAGAGAAGCTGCCCGAAAGGGTGAAGAGGCAAAATTAGTACAGAAATAATTATCAAAATACGCCCTTGAAGGTGCAATGATAACTAGCACAGACGGATCGAGCACTCAACAAGTTAATAATCCACAGCAGAAAAATCAGGGTAATACTGGGTTTTACCCCAGGGAAAGAGGATTTAGAGGAAGAGGATGGCAGATTAATCAGGGACGTTTTCAAAACATGCAAAGTGGCAATCAATATATGTCAAATGGGCAAATGATCAGACCACCCCCACTATGTTGGTTGTGTGGGATGATGGGGCATCTAGCGCACACATGCAGAAATCAAGGCATGATGCAGAACGGCCAAGGAACAGGAACAGGCATGGTAAATCCACCTGTGTTTTTACAGCAGGGAGGAAATGGAGTTGCACAGAATCACACGGTGCAACAGCAAATGCCAGGAGCACAGCAAGACCTGCAACCCCAGAATTCGATGAACTTTCTACAAGGACAGTCTCAACAGTCACTGATGCAACTGTCACAGACAGTAAACACGGGACATGCCATGAACCCTGGAATGAGGAATAACACTGGTGATGGGGGAAGTTCATTCACGCAGGGTGGGACAAAATTATATCTGGACTAGGACAGCTCACTGGGAACCCTGATGTGTTCTATCCTATCAGTGACACCAGACCCTCACCAGGAACCAAGGGTGGATGTCGTCGTAGGGGTAAAGAATATTCCTTCCTAGTTGACACGGGTGCAACACGTTCGTCTATACGTGAAGGCAAATTTTCCTTGTCCGGCGATGCTATAAATACTCATTTTCACAGGAGCTACTAGTCGTGTTCCTTTTACAAATGCACTTCCAGTCTCTGTGGGAGAATGTGATATGAATGTACCGCTATTATATTCGCGGCAATCCCCAGTAACCATTTTGGGTCGAGATCTAATGACAAAATTAAACATGACAATCTCGTTCACAGAGGATGGTATAGTATGTTCCACTCCAGGAATACACTATTCAAACGTATGCGAAATGATCATAGCATACGCGGGACACCCAGCTATGAGGGCTGTACCATTAGAGCCCGAAATATTTGCATGTGGCATATGTGTGCTAATGACAGGGTTGCCAGGCCTCGCTGAGAAAACCATGAGGACCCCAGATGAATTTCTCTTCAGGCCAAGAATACCTATGCACGAAGAAAAGGGACGAATATTTCCCTTAGTGATACACACAGCCACAATACGAGGGAAAATGGCTCTGATTGATGGTTGTGATGATGAAGGCCAACAATGGTGCACAGTAATTGCCATTGAAGAAGGGTACAGATTGACTGACGTTACTGATGACGATCTGTTTGACGAGCAAACAGATGAGAGAGAAACAGCAGTTGAGGTGAACCTCACCTTTTGGGTGAGAATGATCAAAAGAGAAGTGCCTCAGAGAATGTTGCTGACACAGAACCATCCTGAATGTTTCGAGGACGACATGGCCCAGATGCCTGTCTCAGTGTAGACGTAGGATTATTGAAAGGATTCGGAGAAGTGAAAATTAAACTGAAGCCAGGAGCAATTCTACCAAAAGCACGGCAATACCCCATGTCCAGGGAAGACGATGAAGGAATTTTTAAGACAATTTCTGCCATGATGGATCAAGGCATCTTAGTGACGTCAGAGCTGACATGTAATACTGCAGTTTACCCCGTCAAGAAATCAAAGGGAGGGCCTTGGAGGCTAGTACAAGATCTGAGGCTGATAAATGATATTGTTGAAGCCGAGTTCCCTTTAGTCCCGAGCCCGGCTACTATCCTATATAATATACCTGTTGAGGCAAAATGCTTCACGGTGATTGACTTGAAAAATGCATTTTTCTCAGTCCCATTGCACAAAGACTCACAAGATGTGACATCATTTACGTTCAGACAAATGCGTCTGAAAAGCATGAGGTTACCCCAAGGGTACTGTGAGTCTCCTTCTATCTCTAACAGAGTCCTGCAGATGGACCTAAGCAATATTACGTTGGAAAGTGTTGTCTTGCAATATGTGGATGGCATCTTAATTTGCAGCACGACAGAGGAGAAATGCAGACACGATTCTGATCAGCTACTAACTATATTATCTGAAAAAGGCTATAAGGTTGACAAAGAGAAGTTACAATGTTGTCAACAAGAAGTGCTATACATAGGTCAGCTGATCTTTCATGAGAGGGAAAAGAGTTACCCCAGAAAAAGGGCTGAAGCCATACTAAGCACAGCCAAGCCACATACGGTAAAGCAGATGCAGAGTTTCTTAGGCCTTTGCAGCAGTTGTGTCAGGGCATGGGTCTTTGACTTCAGCTGGTACACCAAGCCTTTGCTTCAGTCCCTAAAGAAGGCACAAGTGACGAAAGGGAAAATTGAATGGTCTGAGACCATGCAGGAAGGATTTGCTTAACTCAAAAGGGCCATTTGCACGGCACCAGTTTTAGGGATTCCCAATTATGCAGAGGAATTCTACCTGTTCTCACACAAGAATGGCAGCGCTATGACGGCAGTGTTCATACAGAGAACCACATTGGGGTACAAGCCCCTGACATACTGTGGTGGAAATTTGGACCCAGTGATGAGGGGCCATTTCCTAGTTTAGCTGCCGCAGCGTTCGCCATCGAGAAGGCTACTACCATTGTAATGGGATGCTCAATGACGTTGTACGTCGAGCACTCACTATTTGCTATTCTAGAGAAACCGAAGGGCACACCGACATCTCAGAGAGCTTCTGCTTATTAAGTGATCATATCGAATCCATCGATTAAAATAGCTTGATGCAAAATAGTGAACCCAGCTATGTTCATAGCCGAGCCAGTCACTGAAGGAGAGCCAATGCATGACTGTGCGAATTATGAAGAATTCTATGATGAGATTCCCAGAGTGAAAGAAAATGCATTGGCAGCAGGAGAAATGGTCTTCATTGACGGTTCTTCGAGAATCGATCAAAATGATGGGTAAAGATATACAGGCGTGCCTGTGATGAAGCACACAATAAATGGAGATTTTCGAGTACTTCTTAGTGCATGAATACCATCTCATTATTCAGCAAAGCCTGCAGAGTTATTAGCGTTGATACTCGTGATTGAGAATCACGCAGATCAGGAAGTAACAGTGTACAGTGACTCTGCATATGTGACATCAACAGTACACGCAGGCTAAGCGCGCTGGAAAAGGAGGGGCTACCTCCAAGCAGACGGCACGCCAGTGCAGCACGCAGCCTTATTGGACAGGTTGATTCAGGCACTATAGCTCCCAGTGGGCATAGCGGTCGTGAAATGCACCGCCCACACGAAAGGGACAGATTTTGTCTCACGAGGAAATCAAGCAAGATACACAGAAGCCAAACGTATGGCATCCAAGAGTGAGACGATCATGGATGTGGAAGTCGCTGACACAAATGAAAAAATTATAGTCGCACGGAGTACACCTGAAAGCTACAATGATATGGGACAAACACAGTTAATGGTCCTCCAAGGGGAGGCACCACAGGAAAAGAAGAACTTATGGAAATGGCGAGGGTGTTCTTTAAACCCATCCGAAAGCTTATGGTGACAAGACAGCACTGGTAAACCCGTAATGCCTATAGCCCTGTTAAAAATAGCACTGGAGCAGTTACACTATCCAGCACACAAAAAAGATCTAGCGGAAACGCTCGCTGAAGACTGGTTCATACCGAACTTAGCGGAGCATGTTGCATTTTTTATGGTGAACTGTATAATTTGCCAACAGTTCACAGCTGGGCACACACTAAAAGTAATTAGAGGAGTTATCCCAAGGCCCAATGGACCTTTTCAGCACTTGCATGTCGACTACGTCGATATGATTCAAGTATGTCACGGGTACAGGTATTGAATTGTTGTGTGTCCATTCTCTAGATGGATAGAAGCAGGTCCATGTGCACACCCAGACTCTACCTGTGCGGCCATATTTCTAGTGAAAGAGGTATTTCCCAGGTGGGGGGGTATGTGAAATCATGAGATCATATAACGGGACTCACTTTGTAAATGAAGTTTTCAAGCAGATTAGCTTGTTGCTTGTTATAAAGCACCAGTTCTTGTCGGCGTGTCACCCGCAAGGTAATGGGATCTGTGAGAAGCTCAATGGCTTATTAAAGGAAAGGATAGCCAATTTGAAGCTTACTCTAAGAAAGGGATGGTTACACTGCCTTCCCTTGGCACTGTACGCACTCGGGAACCAGCCCGGTTCTGACCACCATCTTACGGCACACTAAATAGCCACAGGAAGAATAATACGCACTCCCCTGACAACCCGAGACAGACCTAGACGTGATGCCCAGTCAACAGGTGAAATCTTAGGGTCTGAAATGCAAGAGTACTTCAATTGCATGACATCTTGCCTTACTGTAATTTCAGGCCAGCTGCAGCGTCGATGAAAAGGGTGCAGGGCACCACGAACACAGAAGGAGACACTACTGCCGACGCAGCTCAAGGATTACGTGTACCATACATCTTCCCTGAAGATACCGTCCTGGTAAAGAACCACATGAGAAAAAAGTGGGATGAGCCAAAGTTTAACGGTCCCTTTACAGTGGAAGACTGCACTCCCTCTGCAGTGAAGCTACAAGGAAGAAGAGCTTGGATCTTTTTATGGACTTCATTCATTCACAGTGCATCACCCTTTCTCAACTCTCATGCTGGACTTCCTTTGCATCTTGTACTCATGGTGGCCCTGAATCATGCTGTTCCCATCTTCATCTTGTATCCTGGCTTGCAACATTATGTGTTACTACTGACTTCTGCAATTGTATTTGCTCTCCACTCTTGCTTCTCCACTCTTTTTTGACTGCTTACTCTCTGTTCTCTCCTCCTTTCCCCTCTCCCTTTTCCTATCTCCTCCCCTTACTTTCTTCTATGCACTTACTCTATCAGAATTGTCCCTGGGCCTAATATGATAGCAACCTCGTCTTTTTCCTCCACCCTCCCATTACTGTTTTTTTCCTCCCCAGCCCCTCTCCAGCACTGTCTGAAATTTCGTCAGGCCTAGTATGATAGTCGCCTGTTTTGTTCCTCCCCTCCCTTTCTGCAGCCCTCTCCCTCACCTTTTTGTTTTCTCCGGCTCTACCAAAAATGTCGTCAGGCCTAGTATGGTAGTCGCCTGTCTCTTACCATTTACTTCCCACTCTCCCCCTACCATCCTTATCTTTGTCATAGCTCTTGCACTATCTGAAATGTCGTCAGGCCAAGTACGATAGTTAATTTCACATCCTTACTGTTCATGGACTGTAAGAATGTCATTGTATTTTCCCTTGTTCCCTCCCTTGCCTTGAAGCGCTTTGAAACAAATTGTGTATAGGCGCTATATAAATAAACTATCATATCATATCATACATCAAGCCATACATTGGAGAAGACCCCCTGCCTTCACCCCAGCGCAAAGAGACTACAGACAATGGGGAAGAACCACAGGATGTGCAGACGAGATCCATGATGAGGAAGGACGACGCATGAACAGCAGCAAGCAAGGACAAAGAACCTTTGTGAAATAGTTGTGGCTTCATTTTGGACATTCCTCTGAGCAAAAAGGGGCATAAAAAATGGACACTGTGCATCCTAGTTGCAGGGTGAAGAAGGAAAGTGCGCCTGGAAGCCACAACATAGTCTGCTGACTTTGAACTTTGGACTGAGGCACACTGAAGCCTTGATTAGAAGAGGATATGCCAAATTTTGATTGAGGATACATAAATTGGAAGAAAATACAGTATCCAGATTCCTTCCACACAGAGACTTTGTTCGGACTTACTCATGGTGTCCCACAGCAGTGACATCACTAAGGACATTTTAAGATATTTCGAGCTAGTACTGAGATCATACCCGTCGTTGGTGGGGAGGCTCACCAACTTCACTGACTTTCTTCAAGATCCTGAAAACGAAAAGACTATAAGGAGGCTGCTTACTGTAATTGCCGAACAGTTCCTCCTACTTCTGGAATACATTGAGGTTCAACCAAATGTCCCAAGCGGAAGAAGAAGCGAATACACTCATCAATGTGATATTTTTTTGGTCCAATTGAAGAGCATCCAACCTTTGTCGGGAGGCACACTGATGTATTAACATTTCTTCGAGATCCGGCAAACACAGAACTCTTTGAACATAATTTCGAACAGCATCATTATCCAGGTCACTCCCCACACCAACCTAGGTC
The DNA here is from genome assembly GCF_040938575.1 of Ambystoma mexicanum. Lineage (NCBI taxonomy): Eukaryota > Metazoa > Chordata > Amphibia > Caudata > Ambystomatidae > Ambystoma > Ambystoma mexicanum. The sequence goes on along the minus strand of NC_090923.1, from coordinate 1,462,080,456 downwards.
GTAGAAGCCACACAGTGAGTACCAAACTGTTCCAAACCTCAGCAAAGACAGGACAAATGTCCCTGTCACCAGAAGATAGCAGATTGGCAAACAACGTCTTCTTTTGTCTTATTGAAGACTTTCCAGAGCTTGTGGGGAGACCTGTCGATGTTGACGTCCTCACGTTCATCAGAGATCCAGCAAAGTATACCCAGCTAAGCGTGCTCCTGCATGGTATTGTAGTGCAAATTAAACTCTCCAATCTCCATCAGTGTCTCCGGAGGAGACAGTGAAGCTTTCCGCCGTGGGACAGATCGAGAGAGTAACACCAGAAGGTTCATTTTATTTATTTTTTTGGCAAAGACACAGCATGTCTTCGGGAATGAAGCAGATCAGAAATGTAGACTGGGAACTGATATATTTTGAACATGCACAGTAAAGGGACTTACTGAATTAGTTCCTGATTTTGACATTCTACATAGAGCCCAACGAGAAACAGTGTCCAGAAATAAGACAACCCAGTCTTCAAACAAAGAGAGACAATTGTGTAGTACCTACAGTCCACAAACAGAATCCGGACATAATATTGCTTAAAAGATATATATTAAAAAATTAGTATTTCTCAACAGATGATCGAGATGGGCGAGTCAGAGCAGCAATCTCGTCCTCCCCCAGGTGGAGAGACAGCCGTCCCTTTCTGGAAGTATATGGTGCCAATGGATTTACAAGGGGATAATGTATCTATGTATTATATTTATCATTATTTTGCTGTCGCTGACAATCAGAACTGTATTTGTTATTGGTGTACAAAGCGTTCCAATCCCAGTACCTCCACCTGATGTTGCATACATGAAACCTACGAAAGCACCCAGACCTTACATAGTCCTTCCAGTCCCTAGAAGATCTGATAATGGAGTGAGTGAACTTGAGATAGATGTGATTAGTAATGACATGCGCACACACATTTGAGGTAACAAACAAATCGAAAAGCCGGAGACCGGGTCGGCAGAGTGTGAATGTAGAAAGGTTACTGACAACCACACGCATGCAAACATTGAATGCACACACACCAGGCCCAGTGTCAATAACTGCAGAACCACAATCCGAAGCATTGGAGAAGAAGACACTGCCTACTATGTGAAGTTCCACTACAAGTAAAGTGAAAAGACAAGGGGAAAAAAACTGAACTCCCGAAGAGACAAGAGGAGGTGGAGAAACAAACACACAGAGACAACATAGCCAAGCACATATATTCCATTGAAGGGGACAAGTACAAGTTCTCCAATACAGCCATATACTGGACCAATGCCAGAGTGGATATGGGCATTTCTAACCAGAAGGATAAAGATGCAAGAGGACAAGGAAAGAACTGCCAAACATTTGTCTACTCAAATGGCACAGATGAAAATACCTTCACCATGGACCAGGACACCCGAGAATCCTCCAGAAAGAAGGAGCCATACAGATGCATTCAGGGATGTAGTTATAGCAAACGACATGAACACCCTAATGATCAGGAGAAGCATACACAGAGATGACAGTTAACTAAACGATTACTTGGACAGCACATTTGGGAAACATCTGGTACCAGCACATGAAAGAAGTTGGAAGACGAAGTTCAGAGGGGAAATGCTTTGTTTGCGCACTCCTACCGTATAGCATGGGGAAGTCCAACATCTTCGTAGCTTCGAAGTTGATGTCCAGACAGCACACTGTCTCTCGCACGTAGCAATGTAGAAGACCATAGGCCAGTTCATGGGAAATGATACCTCATTAAAATGGCCAACTGAAGCAACTGATCCTGATGAATAGGATTATGTCCAGGACATAAAGACAAGAAACAGAGCTCATACCAAGAACCATGTGATCAGGTTCGAGAAACCTGGAGTGAAAGGAGCTAAACTCAGATGGGAAGTGAACAAGAAGCTAAATGGCCAAGGGAAAACTCAAGAAGAGGCTTGTGGATGGAAGAACAGAGGCCAAATGCAAGTCTGGGGAACAGTACTTTCACCAGATGGATGGGAAGAAGGGGTAGTGATTTGCAGAGCATAGATGGTCTCTGGAGCCTGCAAGGAAACAATTGAAAATTCACAAAGGATATGCAAGCCATTATGGCCAAAGCTTGCACAACTATTAACATGGGTCAAAGACGGAGGGGGGCCCTTGCAGATAGTGCCACTGAAAAGCTCAAAACTATGCTTCAGGAATAATGGCACAAAAAAGATGGGAGAGAATCAAAACTGTGGACACATTTTTGATGCTTCAGGAATGAGGCATGGAACTGCAGTAATTATGGACCATTACTGGGCATGCAGATCCAAGGCATACATCAGACTGCCGGAAAACTGGGGAGGTATATGCACCATAGTGATTGTCCACATTCCAGCTTTGGTGAGCCCGAAGAGTGACCTGAATATTGACAGTTTTCCGAAAGCAGATGCTCACCTGAGAAAGAAGAGATCTGTGGATCTAATAACCCGAATGAAGAGCGAGAATTACTTTTCTGCCAAATCAGAAGAAGCTTTTCATGCAATCCCATATGAACACAGGCTGTTCAGCCTCACCTCATCAGTGTTCACGACATTTTCATGCCAAGTTTTCTATTTGGAGCAAATACTAAATGGTTGCAGATAACCAGATGGGAGTTACTGCAGACTATCAACACAACCATAAAAGGATTCAATGCCATAAAGGAAGAGTTAAGGGCAGTTCGATTGATGACTCTCTAGAACAGATATGTTCTTGACACGATCGCAGCTATGGATGGAGGAGCTTGTTGCACATTCATACCTTCTCACGATGAAGAAAATGGCACTCTAACAGAAGCCATAGGTATGTTGACAAAACTACAGTACCAAATGATTGATGAGACTGACGAAGTGAATGACGACATTTGGTTTGGATCACTGTTTTCACGGGTTCTTCAATGGATGGCAGATGCATTAAAGTTCATAGGAGCCCTGTTAGTGATTATACTGCTAGGATTCTGTGTTAACAAGATAATAATCTCTCAGTGCCAGAAAACTGCTAAAAAAGCTATAGGGATGAAGATTATGATTGATGTCAAGCCAGGTTGGAAGCCCAAGGACCTTACTGACGAAGAAATAAGAGACTTTGTTCCTTCTGGTGCGTGAATGCTGGCCTTCACAAAGTTTCGATATCCCAAGAAACATAGAAATGATGTGGAAAGATGGGTTTACTGCAGACCAAATGGACAGTGTCAACTAATGACATGGAACAAAGACGAACATGTGAAAACAGCAGGAAGTCTAAAAGGAGTAATAAAGATATGGACCCCAAAGAGACATTTCTTCAGACCATCATGTATAGACCCAGAAGATGAAGAAAGAATGGACGCAAACAATGAAGCAAAAGAGAAACTGAAAGAGCTGAAGAAAGAAGGGAAAGTGCTCAATGAATCGCCCAGAGGGGGGAGCGTAGAGGAGGTCCCAAGTATAGGCCGCACTCCAACCGTCCGTTTTGAAGTACCAGGAAAATTCACACCGAGATATGTGACGTATGATGAGCAAATAAACCAGCAGAGAGCTGCAGTGGGGCTCTGTCCAGTACCTATCAGAAGAACAACACCTATTGAAGTACTGACACCAATGAAAACCTGGGCAGTAAGGTACCCATTGAGAAAACCATATCAACAAATGAAATGAAAGGAAGATCGTCTAAATACAGTCCCTGAAGAAACCAAAAAGGTCTTAATGAAAGACGAATGGTGACGTCACAAGAACCTAGACTGACCCACATATATAAGAAGTAACGACCTGAGACTGATCAAAGGAGAAGAAACGCCATGAATAAAGGATATCGTGAACCTAAAGTGAAAGGACGATGTCAAATGTACAAAGCTTAAGCCATGAGCAAAATGAAGATATACAACTAGTTTACATGTGTACATATGCTTGGAAGCGCAAGAAAGCTAAGAAAATCAGGCGGCTTGCTATGCTTAGTAGTAAGATAGTGCAGCAAGCGCCACTATACATAATCTACCTCAAAGAAGTACGTTATAGAAGTATATTTCCAATTTGCACAAGAAGCAGAATCAACCAAGAGGTTACGAAAAGGCCACATGGGAAGAGTTTCATATGTAGCGAAACCAAGGATAGAACGGCAGAAACGAAACTCGGCAGAGGCAACCCGTGCCTGGAGAACCAAGGTCGTATCTGTCAAGATGGACGAACAGTGTGTACAATTAGTTGAAGCAAAGAACAGAATATACTGCTTTGAAGGGTCAAGATAAGAAGCCGAAGGCAGGTGGTGGGTAAAACAAAAATAAGAAGAGGCAAATTCACAGTGTCTGAACCACGTGACCAGCCGAGCGAGCAGAAGTAAGCCTTTCACACCTACGCATGGAGCCTTATCATACCCATCCTCCTCAACTTTCTCAGACCAAGAGGCAGACTCGAGGCCAAACTACAAGGCAGTAATTGACACACTGCCAGTAAAGTGATGGATGGCTGTAACATAAATCAGAGGAAAGCTGGGGTCCAAACTTACTCCCTGCACCTGGCCTCATTATTCTGCATGCTGCTAAGCGAAGTGGAAAAGTACGGGTGGGGTTGGTGCCAACCCAATCACAATGGACCAAGTAATATAGGGTCCTATATTTAGAACTAATGAGACGTCGTACTTTTAGTGACATCTACAGTAGCTAGTTTGAAGGTAGGGCTTAGATACTCCACCTGATAGTGTTTACCCAATCCTCTTACTCCGTTAGCATATACAGATATAGTACCTATAGTAAAGTTACCTTTCCCAAACCAATAGAATTGCATGCCAACTTTTAAGCGTGACACATCAATGATAACGAGTTTCCAGTATAAATGTGAAGTTTGTTGGAGTTGTGAAGCGAGAGAGATCACGCATCCGCTGATGTTCATGAGACTCCCTGTTTTTTGTACTTGTCATTAAATGGACTCCCTTTGCCAAACCGTCGAGTTGCCATTATTGATTTTTGTGTTACAGTATTTAATCTGCACCCCCATCCATCTCACGGGGGCTGCTATCTTGTCTTAAAGTGCTTCTGGGCAAACCCCGACTCTATGGGCCGTGTTGGGGGTCTCAGAGCACAAAAGTCTACAAGGAACTGGCCAACCCTGCTGCAGCCTTTTCTTCTGTCACACCCACCCAGGACCTTTGCCCGGCCCTGGCTGCTCACTTCATCACAAAAACCCAAGACATCCTTTCTTGCCTCTCTTCCACACCACAGCATACACCAAAACCAGAGTCTCCCTTGGCCCCCTTCTACTTACCCACTCTTCTCTCTCACCCGATGAGGTCACCAGACAAGTCCGGTCTATGAAGGCTTTAGCCAAACAGGTTGACCCCTGCCCCTCTAAAGCCATTAAGGACCATATTGACTCCCTCGCCCCAGCCTTGGCTGATCTCTGCAATCTCTCCTTTTCCATTGGAACTTTCCCAACTGCTCTTAAGCACTTCCTTGTGCACCCTCTTCTCAAGAAACCCTCTGCTGACCCCTCCATTACGGCAAACGATTGCCCTATTTCTACCACTCCTTTCCTGGGTAAACTCCTGTAGAAGTTGGCTATCTCTCAGCCGACTCTCCACACTGAATCTATTGGTTGCTTTTATGACCATGAGTCTGGCTTTAGAGCATCCAGAGGCACGGAAACTGCTTGTCTGAACACCCATGAAGACCTGCTCTCAGATCTTGACACTAACTCTCCCTCTGTCCTCATTCTCTTTGACCTCTCCTTGGCCTTTGACACAGTCCACCACAGCATCCTGACACCCTGGGAATCACAGGTCAGGCACTGGTGTGGTTAACCTCCTTTCTCTCTGACCGCCCATCCCAGGTGTAACTCGGAGCCTTTCTCTCAACCTGTGGCGTTCCCCAGGGATCTAACCTATCCCCCTGGTTCTTTGTCTATATGTCTAAACTGGCACGTGTGATTGCCACTTTAACCTCTTACTTCCAGTGTTACACGGATGACACGCAACTATCCTTCCCGCCTCCTCCTCCTCTCACATATCTGTCTTTCTGCAATTCAGTCATGGTGTGCAGCAAACGACCTCTGCCTCAACGCCAGTAAGACTGATATTGTTCGTATTGGGACTCCTGCTTTCCCACTTTCACTCTGGCCGGCCTCCCTTGGCCCTTCGCCCGCACCCACGTGCAAGGCTAAAAACCTTGGGGTTCAACTTCGATTCCACTGTCTCCTTCTCCTCTCACATTTCAGACATCTCTAAAAAAATCTAACTATCCATTACACCTCCTCAGAGGTACTCTACCTTTTTCTTACCTTCCCCCCAGCGGCTCACTGTCTCCAGACCCTGGTTCTCTCTAGGCTGGACTATTTCAACAGCCTCTCCCTCAATCTCCCTGCGCGCTCTGCAACTCATCCAGAACAGAACCGCTAGACTTATTCTTGGCCTCAAGCCCAGGGACTGCATCTCTCCGGTGCTGAAATCCCTTCACTGGCTCCCTGTGGCTGCAAGAATCAAGTTTGTATTTGTATTTACATTTTTTAAAGCGCTCACACAGCCCGCAGGCATAGAGGCGCGGTTACAGGAATTGTTTGTTTTGTATTTGCGTAACTGTTTTTCTTAGTTGCGTATTTATAACGCGCTTAAACACCCAGAGGTTTCTAAGCGCGGACCCGGGGATTGAACCTGTGTTGCTTCGTGTCGTCTTGTTTCGAAGGCGCAACGTTGCCGCTGAGCTATCCTCCCGGGACTGTTTAAGTTTAAGACCCTCTGCATTGTCCACAAGGCTTTCTGGGGCCTGGGACCTACCTACCTGCAACATTGCCTACCTAAATACTGTCCCTCATGAGCCCTTCGCTCATCTACTACTGACCTTCTGCGAGTGAGCCGGTTCTCCAAGCAGAGATTTGGAGGGAGATCCTTCTCCTCAGCAGGTGCCTCCCTCTGGAATAGCCTCCCTGCCGCCCTCCGTCTTGAGTCTGATCTTCTTAAGTTCCGGAAACTCCTCAAGACCTTCCTCTTCTCCTCTTCCTTCTCTCTCCCTCTACCCTGCTAACCTGCTAACCTAGCTCTCTGCTCTTTCCTTCTCTTCCTTACAGCTTGCTGACTGGCCACCTGGTGTACCCCAGAGTGTCTCAGGTCCTGGGCACCTCTGCCTGTCCTCTCACACACTTGCCTCAGGGTCCTACATCCCACCCACCTTCACTGCACTTGAGAAATAACCCAAGAGACTGTCTCTCTCTGCACTTACCCCAGTCTCCACCTACCGGGTGCACTTGGACCTCCCCCTCCCTGTGACCGTTCTGTGCAGTTGCACGATCCAAATGCACCGTGCCTGAAGATCGTCTGTTCCCCCTGTCTCACCCCCCAATTGCACTGGTAAAACGGCAGAATCGCCATCAGGCCTATTTGCTGTGTCATCAACTGTTAAATGTTTTATACGCACGTACTCCGCCTGTGCAGCCTATTATCGTCTCAGAAATTCAAGGGCTCTGAGTGGCTGTCCAGGTTCCCACCGCTTGAAACTGTGTATAGGCACTTTATAAATAATACCTACATACCTACGCCAGAGTACCTGTTTAACTGATTTGCAATCTGCTCTCTTTTGAGGAATCATCCAGGTGAACCTAGTGCAAGAGTCCACTATTACTAGAATATGTGTGCACTTACAAGCCGGTAAGATAGCTCAGCGGGTTGAGCACTCGTTGCTGTGATCTGAGCGTGATCTGCAGGTCGCAGGTTCGAATCCCGGCAAGGCCAACTCTGCCTTTATCCTTCCGAGGTCGATAAATGAGTACCAATTTCGGTTGGGTGATATTGTATTTAAATATGTGCTTTGTAAAGCGCTTTGGATTAAGGCGCTATATAAATAACACATCATTATCATTATTTATTGCTGGTAGGGGGCGTATGTGATCCAGATATTGAATCTCAAAAGGCGAGGTTGCCTTTCTTAAAGGAGCCTTTTTTTAGGTTTTTTGCTGTGGTCCACAGTGGTCTTCAGACATGTGTCACAGTTCGCTATATATACTTTAACCTGTTGCCTTAGTCCTGGCCACCAGTTCCGGTCAAGGAGTAACTGTTCAGTTGCACTAACCCCAAAATGGAAGTCCAGCGTGTGTGGCTGCTATTAGCATTTCCCAGTCTGCTATATTAGGGAATCATCTTTGAATATGATCCCCTTTTTTCATAGGATGTGTGACTACTGCTTTATTATTCTCAATGTCATAAATGTAATTTCTTGAGAAACCTTTCGGCCTTGCTATAATACCAAAACAAGCTTCTTTTATTTCCTCGTCCATTGCAGTTGCTGAGCGAGTTATGGCTGCTATCGTTTTTCTCACTATGTGCTCTTTGGCATACTTATCTACTAATGCATTGCCAATGCCATGAATGCGCCCTTTAGTATATGCTCTTGTGTGCATAGCAAATGGTAAGTCTGTTTAAGGTGCCAAACTTGTTTCCAGAGTTTCTTGGAAGCAATAGTTTTATGCCTAATGTCTCTAAAGTCATTTTGAATCCACCAATGCAAATCAGTGTTATAAGCCATGACAATGTAATCTGAATCTGAGACTACTAGCAGCAATGCATGCAATTCAGCAGTCTGGGTAGACATGTCTCCCAGATGCTTTGTTGCAATATCAGTATGTATAAATACTTCTCCATCTGTAAAATGTCTTACCACTGCTGCTGCACATGCAGCAGCATATTTGGAACGTGTTGCAACAGCTGGTATGGCAGAGCCATCACAGTAAATTATTTGGAAAAAAATCTAACAATGGCATGTCAGGTAGTGAGGTGTCTGACTCTGTATCCATTGTCCAAGTCAGTCCACTCATTCTTTGCAATTCTGCTTTATAATGATACTTTACATCTGGAGCATGTTGAGATGCTGACCATTGAATCCATCTAGTATGTAATGCTTTTGCATTGGGCACGCTAGCTTTTGTGACAGCCACAAGTTAAAGGTGTATTTATATGTATAGTTCTATTTGCCGCCAACAGCCTTTCTTTCCGAATGAACATCTGCTCTGAAGAAAAAATATTTTAATTGAGTGTAAATGATATGATATGGCATTTATAATGCGCCTATACACAAGTGTTTCAAGGCGTGATGAGGCAAGGGAGGGGGGAACAGAGGGAAGACGAAGACAACGATCCTACTAGGCCAGGTGTCATACAGATCGTGCAAGTGCATGGGAAGGAGAAAGTGCAGTACATGGGATAATAGAATAAATAAAAAATAAGTGAAAGTACGGCCAGTTGGTGGCAAGTGCAAGGGTAAGTGCAGACATCAGGTGTCAAGTGCTGGTGGTGGGACTGTAGGGATACAGAAAACAGTCTCAAAGTGATGGCGTTGCCAGGAAGGCAGTGCAGGTGTGCAACTGGAGGGGGAGGGGACCTGGGCCTGAGATCAGAGGATGGCCAGGTAACCAGTGCAGTTTTAGTTTAAGCCAGGAAATTCAGCAGGGGAGAGGAGGAGAAAAAGCAGAAGCAACAAGAAAGCTTTTGAGGTGCTTCCGGATCCAGAGTTGATTCTCCAGTTTCAGGGAGGCTGTTCCAGAGGGAGGCCCCAGCAGAAGAAAGGGATCTACCACCAACTCGTTATTTGGAAAAACGACTGACCCTGAGGAAGTTGGAGGCGGATGAGCGATGAGCTCGAGGGGGAAGATATTTAGGAAGAGAGAGTTGAAGGTATTGATGCCCCAGGCCCCAGAAGGCTTTGTGGACAATGCAGAGGGTGTGAACTTAATCCTCGCAGCCACTGGGAGCCAGTGCAGAGATTTCAGTCCTGGAGACATGACATCCCTGGGCTTGAGGCCAAGGACAAGTCTTGCAGTCCTGTTCTGGATAAGTTGCAGTGGGCGGAGAGTAGAAGCAGGCAGATTCAGAAAGAGGCTGTAGCAAAAATCCTGCCTAGAGAGAACCAGAGCTCTGGAGACAGTGAGCTTCTGGGCGAAGGAGAGGAAAGGAAGAATACCTCTGAGGAGGTGTAGCTGGTAGTGTGACTTCTTAGAGACTTCAGAGATTGGAGGAGCGAAGGAGAGTGAAGATGACCCCGAGGTTTTTAACCCCACAGGTGGGAGCAGGAAGAGGGCCAAGAGAGGCTGGCCAGAGAGTGACGGGAAAGGAGGGAGCGGGTGAGCCGATGAGGAGAATCTCAGTCTTACTGGCATTAAGGCAGAGATCATTGGCGGCACACCACTCCTGGATGGCGGACAGACAGATGAGAGAGGGGGAAGAGGTGGCTGAAGGTAGCCTGAAAATGAGCGGAGTGTCATCCTCATAGCACTGGAAGTTTGGGCAGAGCACGGTAATGCGGTGGGCAAGAAGTGCCAGGCATTGGTTGAACAGCCAGGGAGAGAGGTTAGACCCCTGGGGAACACCACAGATAGAGATAGAGGAGAGGAAGGACCCAAATTGAACCTGGGAGGGTCGATCAGAGAGGAAAGAAGTCAGCCACGCCAGGGCCTGTGCGGTGATACCCAGATTATGCAGGATGGTTGACCGTGTCAAAGGCAGAAGAGAGATCAAGTAAGATGAGGACACAGGGGGTGTTGGAATCAAGGATGTAGAGCAGGTATTCACGGATGTTCAGGAGAGCAGTTTCTGTGCTTCTGGTAGCTCTGAAGCGAGATTGATGATCATGGAGCGAACCAACAGATTCAGTGTGAAGATTGAGCTGGGAGATGGCCAGCTTTTCCAGGGTTTTGCCCAGGAAAGGAGTGATGGAGATTGGGCTATAGTTAGCTGGGCAGGAAGGGTCGGCAGAGAGTTTAAGAAGAGGGTGCACAAGGGAGCGCTTCAGGGGGGAAGGGAAGACTCAAGTGGCAAAGGCTGGTTGCAGATGTCGGTCAGAGCAGGAGCCAGGGAGTCAATGTGGTCCTTCATGGTTTTGGAAGAGCAGGGATGAACCTGTTTTGACAAGACTTTCATAGATCAGACTTGTCTAGAAACCTTGTCAGGGGAGAACAGGGGAAAGGCAGAGAAGGAGGGAGGGGAGGTGGTCGGAGAAGGGCCGGAGGAAGAGCAGGGAGTAGAGGGAGGAAGGGGAGAGGGGGAGAGAGAGGACAGGAGCTCCTGAGTTTTAGAGATAAAATGAGATGCCAGTGCCATGCAGAGGGCCTGCAAAGGGACTGGAGAGGTAGAGACACTGGCAGGATTGGCCAGTTCCTTGCAGAGAGTTCAGCCGAGTTGTTAGATGCCGCAGAGACGCGGGCTTGGATGTGAGCTCTCCTCTTGGTGAGGACACCAAGCAGGCGGCAGGCCAGTTTGTCAGAGAATGTACCAAAAGCACACCATTTCCTCTCAGCCACCCTGCACTTGCGTTTGAGGGTGACGAGGTCTGAGTCCTACCAGGAGTTGCACTTGGCTTTGGGCTTCATAGAGATCCTCATGACAGGGGCAAGAACATTGAGAGTATCAGATATAGCAGAGTGGACCATGGAATCTTAATTCAGGTGTGGAATATACATGTAATTTATATGCAATTGGTTTAGTCTCCCCTAGATTGCAAACTGTGTATGTGAAAGCATTATCTCCCACCAACAGGTTTATTTCTAAGTCTTTTTCTGTATTTCTGTCTTGCAAAGGACCAGTTTGAGTCATGAACGAGTACACATGGTTCAGAATGTGTGTGTGTTCTGGCAACCAATGAGCTGCTTTGAAATTAGTTTTTTATCAAAGCATACAATGGTTTCACTAGCTCGGCAGAATTAGACGCATAACATATGCCAAAATTCAAAAGCCCTAAAATTGCCTGCAATTGCCCAAGTGTGTTGGGGGCCATATCCTGGCACACTTCTCAAGAAAATTTGCTGAGGAGCCTCTGCCCCCATCTGAAAGAGTGAACCCTAAGGAGGTAACCTCATGATGAGCTCTTCTTGATTTCTTGAAGTTAATCGGGTAGCCTTTTTCAGCCAGTGTGTGGTTGACTACGTCTACTTGTTGCAAGTGTTTATTGACATTCTCATGGGTGATGTAAATGTCAACTACATATTGCCAACAGTTAGGAATGTCTGCCAGCAAACTCTGTATTCTACTCGAGAATGTGCTGGGTGAATTCCTATACCCCTGCATTATTCTAGTGAATTGGAAATGCGTTCCCTTAAAAGTGAATGCAGTGTATTTCTGGCTTTCTACACTTAAAGGTTGTGTGAAATACCCATTGCCTAGATCAAGGTTTGTTTTATATTCGCATCTGTGTAAATTGGCTAGAAGTCCAGAACTGTATTGGTTTTGGATGTGCATATGACCCCCTGTTACATTAGTTGGTCCGCTATGGTTTGAATGTGGGCAATTGCTTCTGGCATGAATCGATACTGCCTCTGTGATGTGGGTGGTTTCAGCACTGAAATCACATGCGCTGGACTTTCCAGATCATGCCCTACCTGTTTTTTTTATTTTGTATCTTTCTTTATTCATTTCATATACAATCAAAACACAACATAACCACCCCCCAGCAGTCCCGTCTTGCAATAACACACAATCTGATCCCAGATGTACAGAATAGATCCAGAGGATATCAATATAGTCCGTTAGCCAGTAACCCATTATTTCACTTAGATTTGCGAGTCCCATCTCCAGCAGTTCACAATTGTCCAGCCGGCCTCGCGCCCTAATGAGTAGACCCAGCATCCATTTCTGCCAGATACAGTCGGAATGGAGGCTAGTAATCAAAAGGGCGGCTTGTAGCCGGCATAGTTGTAGCAAACCTGGTTTCCCTCAGCTCACACATTTTCATGTACTCCAGCCAGGAAGCGAAAGTTGGGGGGTTTATCTTACCCCATTTTCTGGCCACCAGGTGTCTAGTCACCCCTGATGACATTCCTAGCAGTTTCTGTTCCGTGCGGGACCCACCCTCAATCACCCACCCTCAATCAAGGCCAACAGCCATACCTCTGGCGTATATACCCGCGGCATAGGTAGCATTGCACTCACTGCCTCCTCAATCTTACTCCAGAACAGTCTAATGTGTGGGCAGCTCCAAACCACATGAAAAAAATCAGCAGGCTCCACACCGCATCTCCTACACCCCCGGGGGGCTGTCGGCATAGATTCTACTCAACTTCAATGGGGGGAATAGTAGGCCCGGTGCAAGAATTTAAAGTGGGTCAGTCTAACTCTGCCATTCAGGGATATTTTCTGGGTCTGACTACATATACATTTCCATTGTGCATCCGTCAAATCATATCCCAGGGAGTCTGCCCAAGCACTCCTATAGACAGTGTGCCCTGCACCCATTGCACTCTGGATCCCCTTGTATATGGAGGAAACTAATTTAGAGTTGGGGGGGGGGGGGTTTAACAATGAGTGGTTGTACCAGATTCGGAACTGGGACCCTCGGAAAATCGGGCCACCTAGCTTTTAATGACCCACTAACTCTATAATACAAAAACAGGGTCCACCGCATTGTGTTCACCTCTATCCCGCAGTTCCTCCCATTGTATAAACCGCCCATCTTGTATCATGTCTCCAAGTACTTGCAACCCAAGTTTGCGAAAGTGCTCCTCGAACACTTTTTCGTGCATAAGTGGTATGCCCATAACATTATAGATTGTCCAGTCTGGATGAAAGCAGGGCGAGGCACCCGACAGTCGACACACACGCTCCCAGGCCTTACAAGTCACGTTTACTGGCAGGTCCTCGTTAGTATAGTGGTCAGTATCCCCGCCTGCCACGCGGGAGACCGGTGTTCAAGTCCCCGACGGGGACGTTAAATGCCTATCAATGAAACTTAAGAAATTGTGCTATTGCCCCTGAAGAAGAGTGGAAAACTCGAAACGGGTTGGGCGCTATTATGTATTTTGTATAATAAAAATGTTGAAATTCTGTAAAAAAAGATTGTGTGAAGAAATGGTTCTTACCACATTGACTTATTCAAAAATGTTGCTTCTATGATTACAGAATTAGTATACAACTACACTAAGTAGTTACTCTGTTGTTACAGATAATTGATGGTGTGCAGGGGACAGGAGTTCCCAAAATCTTTGGGAACAACCACTTTTTGTCTTTACAGCTCCAAAAAGAGCCAGGGGGCCAAATGGGGACGTTATTGAAAATAAAGAGCAGTTTGGGTAGAACGACCATTTTACCCAGGGCCAATCACGCTGCCTGCGAGATGGGGCGGAGGATCCATGACTCCCCTTTCTGCTCTAACCCTTCAATCACTTTAATATAGTTATCCTTGTACAGTGGCTTAACTTCCGTGGTAACCATAATGCCTAGATACCGCAGCCTTCCCGGGCACCATCTTAACTCGTTGTCTACATCACTCTGCAGTACCCCTCGCGTCAGAGGGAGGACCTCAGATTTGCTCCAGTTGATGTTAAGGCCAGACAGTTCCCCGAACCGGAGTACTTCCTGCGTTAAAGGAGCTAAATTTTGCTTGGGATGTTTGACATATAAAAGGATGTTGTGCGCATAAAGCGATATTATCGCACGGTGTGCATTCGAACAAATACCACGATGAGAGTCAAGTCCCGAATATGATAAGCCAGGGGCTCCATGGCCAGGGCAAACAAAATTGGGGAAAATGGACACCCCTGCCTCGTACCACGAGTAGGGTAGAGAAACTCAGAGATCACCCCGCTTGTATATACAGCAGCACGTGGAGCAGTATAAAGCAGCCTGACCCAGCTAATATAGGCAAGACCAAACCCCGAGCGCCTCAGCACCTCAAAGAGAAAGGGCCACTCAACCGAGTCAAATGGCTTTTCAGCGTCAAGCGCCACCAGCGCTATGGGGACCTCAGGGTTGACGTTGTGCATCAGGGTAAATAATCGCCTTAAGTTGTACTGGGTGGACCGGCCTGGTATAAAGCCTGCCTGGTCGGGAAGGACCAAGTCTGGCATGTGTGGTAATATACGGTTAGTTAATATTTTGTCTAGAATTTTGTTGTCTGCGTTAATCAGGGACAGTGGTCTGTACAACACTAGCTGTCTGGGATCTTTCTCTGGCTTGGGGAGCACGGTCACTAAGGCCGGTCTGGTCGACTCAGGAAGTATACCCCTAGACAAGGCGTCCTCATACATTTCCAGTAGATGGGGAGTTACGATGTCAATATAAGCCTTGTAAAATTCGGCTGTGATACCATCTGATCCAGGCGCCTTGCCATTGGGAAGCGATTTTATAGCTTCCCGGATCTCCTCCTCTGTAATGGGAGTGTTTAGCGCACCACCCTGCTCCCTATCCAGCCACCCCAATGCAACCTCATCAAGGTATTCTACCAGTTTATCCCGCTCACCTACCAAGTGCATAGCGTATAACTGCGCATAATAATTATAGAACTCCCTATTTATCCCGTGCAAGTCTTTGACGACCTCACCACTCGCACCCATGATCTCCGCTATAGGAGTAATTTGTCTCTCCCTTCTAATGGCCCAGGCCAGAGTTCTGCTCGGGCGGTCTCCTTCCCTATACCTCATTGCCATTATAGGATCTCCCAAATATTTCTCCTCATTCGCGGCTAGCTGTTGATATTCCTCCCTACGCGCCCTCAGTTCTTCCTGTACCGCTGAGTACTGCTGCCAGCACTGCCCAGTCTTGTACATATTGTTGTACTAGTTCCCCACTCACTACTTTTGAAAAGAAAAGGCAGTCATCACTACCTCTTCACCTCTTGGTGCTTGTCTCACATATGATTTTTATATTGGATATGTAACTGTGGCCGAAACAGTGCTTTAATCTCTTTGGGATGTTCACCTTCCAGCTGAATGGTTACAAAATACACGTCATACTCCTACGTCCCGTCCCCTTTCCTTCATACTTGTAGGAAATTCCATCCTTCAGGACGGAACTGGGGCACCTTTTTAATAGCATCAAAAAATGTACTTTTTTGTTGTTCCTTTATTTTTACACAGTGCCACCGCACGTGACCGTAGCCCTGCCTTCCTGAGCTCTGCCCGGTGCATCGCCCTTCAGCCCTTTTCTCTGCGCGGTCGGGGTCGGACGCACTTGCATTGCAGGGAATATTTTTCTTTTTGTTCACTTGTCCTTCATTCCTGCTCCGGTTCCATGGTCATCTTGTCCTCCATCTATGCCGGAGCGTCTGGGATTTGTGTCCTGTTCATCGTGCGAAAGTCGTTTCGCAAGGGTAGATCCCCACTCTCTTTGCCTGGAGTGGTTAGGCCCGGAACACCGCTGGGACTTGTACTCCCGTCCGGGCACTCCAGCATTGACTTGTCAGGTGGGAGGAGGTGTTTCAATGCATTCCTCCACATTTACAGCAGTTCTTTGAAGAAAAAAGGAAATGGCCAGTAAGTTTGTTCCTTTTCAGGGCACCCCAGCCAGGGGACTCCTTCTCGGGGTCTTCTTGGTCCGGGAGGGGCTCAAGTGGCTCTATTACAAGGGATCTCCCGGAGGTGTCCCGAAAGGGATCTAACCGGCGTTCCAGAGTTTCCTCCGAGGACCCCCTGCAAAGGAGCTGCCAAAACCGGATCTTCTTCCGAGGTCCCCCTTTTAGGGGCTAAAGCTAGGCCCAGTACTTCTGGGGCTGTTATCACCGGGGTCAGTCCCAAGGTTTCTACATCTGGAACGAAGTGTACTAAGTCTCAGTTCGAGGTCCCTCTCAAGGAGACTAAACATACCGGGGTTACTCCTGAGGTTCCCCTTCTAGGGGCTCTATCTAAGACCAGCAAGATTGAGGGGCCCCCTTTGAGGGTCCTGGCTTCAGTGGGTGACTCTAAGCCTTCCCACACTCAGACTTGTGGTGGAACCAGTCCTGCTGAGGGGGCAAAGAAGCCGGTCAAGCACCATAAGTCTTCTAGTACCGGCTCTGCCGAGGTTCCCCCACTTGGGGCTAATTCATCAGCAGACCCTAAGTTGTCTCAGAAACACTACATCTGCTAGCACCGGCTCTGCCGAGGTTTCTTGTCACAAGGCTAAAATGGCACATTAGACCCCTGCCTCCCCTGTGATGACCACATCCTCACTTACACCTGTGACGCAGTTCACCTGAGGCATAGACAAAATGGCGGTCCAACCCCTGCGGTCCACAGCAGCCGTTTTGACTACCTCTTACACCAACGTTCACCATGGGTGCTGCTGAGGGGCCTGTTTTTGGGGCAGAGCAGCCTTTTCCACGTTTTGTGGATAATAAAAACCTGTTCCGCCCTCCAACGGATTTGTGAGCTCGGACTCCGCTGCTGCATACAGTCTCGCTCCCTCCTGCATCTGCGCCTTTGATCTACGTTGGAGGTATGCCCCTTCCGTGCCGCCTCTGCCACTCCAGCGCCTAGACCCTCATCTGAGGATGTGTTTTTTGGCAAGTTTCAGATGCTTATGCATTCTGATCCCATGAAGGCGTACTTTAAGGATTTATTCACGGAAATGTTTCCTAAACCGCCTGAACCGGCCCCTTCTCCGGCAATCCCTATGCAGGTTCTGGTAGTGCCACCTCCTCCACCTCTCCCTGCGGGGCCTCATCCCCCACTACCTCTTCTGCCTCCACTTTCCCCTGTGGAAAGGACTCCGGTTGCTCTGTCAACCACGACTTCAGGGCTTGAGTCGACACAGGAGCGCACCAGCCTGTTCCTTCAGAAGGACGTAGTGGCGGCTGAGGCCCATAAAGACTGGGAAAAACCTCATTCCGGGCAGCACCTAAACAAGAAAATTGATGCTTGCTATAAGCTTCACGCGTCTGAGGACATGTCCTTGTCTGCATGCCCGCTCCGCTCTTAGACGGTGGTGGCAGCAGCTACGGACTAGTCGAAGCTGGCCTCTACATCCTCCACTGCAGCGTCTCAGATCTTTTCCAAGGAGGACAAGCTTCTTGACGCCTTTGGGGGAAAAGGGGTTTTCCAATTCTGCTCTTCAGCTGCATCAGGCTAATACTGAGCTTATCTTGGTGGCTGCCAATGCCAAACTGTGTAAGGAGCTAGCCGAATTTCAGGAATGTATTTGTCTTGATAGGCTCAAAGACTTCAAGGACGGCTTATCTGACGCCAGGGTTCTGGCGCAGGATCTACTGGAGGTTGCGGCCCATCACGTAGACACCTCCGCCCGAGGCATTATGGTCGGAGTAGACATCTCCCGCCAAGCGTGGCTGCATGCTACAAAGTTTTCGAAGGAAGTTCAGGACAAGGTGCTTGATCTCTCCTTCGAGAATAAAGAACTGTTCCACTCCTCCACGGATGAGGAACTCACAAAGACCAAGGTGAGTACTCGAACTGCCAAGTCATTGTCGGTCCTTGCGAAAATGCCAGCAAAGACACCTTATACTCAGAGGTTGGGGTCTCAAATGCGGTCCTTCTCTGGTTTCAGATGCTTTCAGGACGGCCGTGCGCACAGAGCAGCTGCTCCAGCTGGTGGGTGCCGCCGTACACTGCAACGTGGCCGGTTTTTCTTTCTGCCAACAGCCTCCTCTTCAGCAACGGGTGGTCTCTGCCGATAAAACATCTAAATGATATTTTCCATCGGTCACACGAGACTCCGGTGGGGGGCCGAAATTCATCTCATCTGGAGGCGTGGCAGACCATCATAGAAGACCGATGGGTTTTGTCAGTCGCTCGGGTGGATTTCTCCTTGCCCCTCCCTCCTACCCCACCCTATCACCCTCCTCTCCAGCAGACTGGGTCGCCCTTCCTCAGAGCCGAGGTACAGAAACTTCTAGACCTCAGAGCAGTGGAACCAACTTCTAGGCCTCAGAGCAGTGGAACCTGTTACCTTGAGGGAGCAAGCGGAGAGCTATTACTCCTGTCTGTTTACAGTGGTCAAACCCAACCAGGCTAGCCTGCGCGCTATCCAAGTTAAATTTCTTTCTATTCCAAGAGAAATTCAAGATGAATACGCCCTGCCAGATAAAGTCCTCTTTCCAGAAGGGCGATTGGTTCAGCGTGGTTGAACTTCAAGATGCATACATCACATTCTGATCTGGAGCCTGCATGGATAATATCTGCGGTTCTCCATGGGGATCGAACACTTGTATTTTGTGCTTCTGTTTGGTCTCACCTCGGCACCGCGTGTCTTTACGAAGATCGTGTCGGTCATTGCAGCATTCCTCAGACTGCAGGGGATTCATGTATATCCATACTTAGACGATTGGCTCCTGCGCAGTCATTGCCCACAGGACGCTTCGGCCAATCTTCAGTCACTCCTTCAGCTCCTGTTCCAACTTGGGCTGACGGTGAACTGGCAGAAATCGTCTGAAGGTCGCTCAAGACCTGATCTTTCTGGGCTTCTGTTGGATACAGTCAGTACCAGAGTGTTCCTGATGGAGAGCAGGTTTGTGAACCTTTCAACCACGTGCCAGCTCTTCCTGCAGTCCTCTCACATGTCGGCCTGGTGGTTCCAGAGACTCCTGGGCCTCATGGCCTCTTGCCTGTTAACTCTTCCTCTTGCACGTCTGAAAATGAGGTGCACTCTTCAGAGCTGCTGGTCCCACGCTACGGAATCGGATTCCAAGATCATTCCAGTCCCATTCTGCATGGCGGCGGATCGTCAATGGAAATGGGATCTGAATGTGGTCCTCACCGCTTTGTCATAAGCCTTTTGAACCCATGGCCACTACTGAACTCAAGTACATGTCTTGGAAGGGGGCCTTTTTGATTGCGGTAGCATCTGCAAGACGAAAAAGTGACCTTCAGGCTCCTTCTGTGGAACATCCGTTCCTAACTTTCCATAAGGATAAGGTTGTGCTTCGCACTCATCCTTCCTTCCTTCCTAAAGTGATTTCTGAATTTCATTTGAACCAGTCAATATCTTTACCGGTCTTCTTCCCGAACCCAGTCTCTGATGCTCACAGGGTCCTGCACAACCTAGACGTCAGACGGACTCTGAAGTTCTACCTCGATAGTTTGAGCGAACTTGGAAGCTCTTCACAACTCTTTGTCACGTTTGGTGGCCCAAAAGGGAAACCAGCCTCAAAAGCATCCATCTCCCGCTGGATAGCTTCATGTATTTCCGAGGCCTACAAGATTCAAGGCCTTCAACTACCAAAGGGCATTCATGCACATCTGGTCCTTGGCAAAGCAGCTGCTGTTGCCTTCCAAAAGTACTTCCCTTGGGAGTCTATTGCTAAGGCGGCTGCGCATGCCTCCCCATCGACTTTTTGCAAAAATTACTGTCTTGACCTGAGCTACCGGGCTGATGCCCAATTTGGCCAGGCAGTTCTTAAGAAATTGTTCCGATAAGGAAATGTCTATCCACCCGTAATACCTTTGGTCAGTGCTTGGGAATCTCCCACAAGTATGGAGGAAAGGGGACGGGACGTAGGAGTATGACAAAGTTACTCACCGTAGTGACTATCTTACTCCTAGTCCACAGTCCCCTTTCCTCAATACGCCCGCCCGCCGTCCCCTCTAATAAGCATCCTCTATTGTTGCTAAATGGTCTTAGACATGGCGATAGAAAAGGACTGAAGGGCGATGCCCGGAGTTTAGGAAGGCAGGGCTACGGTCACATGCGGTGGCCCAGTGTAAAAATAAAAGCAAGACTACATTTTTTGATGCTATTAAAAAGTGCTAAAAAGACGGAATGTCCCACAAGTTTGGAGGAAAGGGGACTAGGAGTAAGGTAGTCACTACTGTGAGTAACTTTGGCATTAATTGCCAATGTCAGCCCGTTGGGTGTAGTTATTTGTGCATTTCTGTGGGCCTTTGTATGCTCCAACAGTGCCTTGTGGCTGCATTCAAATATGGAAATGTCAATTAGACCCAGAGTCTAACAGGACCTCTATCCAGTTAGTGTGTTGCTTAGTCTTGGGAATAATTCGATGAGTGCGTGGACTCTGCATTCTGTAAAACTAGTAGGGCTGCTGGGTTTTTTCTCAACTTTCACGTCCTCCCCCCCCAGTTTTAAAAGACAGCCGTTCTGCAATGGATGTGAATATTGATTTCCTGTTGGGCCACCTTCTGTACCCACCTATCCCCTTTTGATTAAAAAGCATTTTAGAAAAGTCTTTTGCCGGTCTGTGTAACGTGACTGGGGCATGAGGTTATTTTATTATTAGCAATGCTACGGTAATCTCTAAGAAGTCCCATCCATGTCTTGATTGCCTATGATTATGCGTGATGATGAGCCTCTTCTTTACACCTCATTTGAGACTGTGAAAACGGATCCCTGGTCATCAGCCATTCATGTCAACACTCGCTCTAGGATGGGTCTCAGCGCTAAAAGACAGGCATGCCTAGGTTCATGTGCTTATCAATGTGATTAAGCACATACAGTCAGGAATGGTAAAGTTCTTGCACTCAGAGATACCACTCTTGTCGCATTACTCTGAATTATACACTTTTAGAGCGGAGTGTGCTTCAAATGAAACAGCTCCTTCTTGGGCTGACGAGTTCTACTTAGCTGGGCCTGGCTGTCTCGCTCCTATGCTGCTGCTGCTCTGCACACGTCCCCAGTCCCTCCGGCTTGAATGAACTGGCAAGTCTGCTGGGCTTCTTCTCTTCCCCCCTTTTGTACTGGGCTTTATATGTATCCAGTAACACGGTTTCCCTGCACATGTGCGTTTGTCATATCTGCTATTTGGAACAGTGAGGGCTAGAGCTAGTGTATAACTGTGTTTGTTCGAGACAGGCCTATTATGTAAAACTACATTAGGTGGGTTTTTGCACCTCACAGTGAGATCTCTGCATCCGTGTAATAAATGCCTTCAATGTACTCTATGGCATTTGTGAAGCGCTGCAGCATAACGCATGGTATGCTTCTGCGGGCTACTATATTAGTCGAAGGGTGGGCTCTATGATAGAGCACTCCAGTGCTGAGCTTGATATTTGATCTGCTGGTTTGGATGGTTCTGTGCAAGGTCACAGGTGGGGACGAGGTTAACCCAACACCTCTTGTAAGGAAAATATTAGGAGATCCTGGCTACCTTGCAAAGATAGCCAGTATCTCCTAATACTATATTAGTCGGCTATCTGTTATCAAGAGACATCTCTCTCACGTGTCACTCAGTACTTTGTATGGCACCTCATGGGCTTTAGCTGTGCGAATGTGCACAATGTTTCTGTTCGCAAACCCTTATCAGATGTGTCACTTCCCGTGTGAGGTCAAACAGCTTCTCTCAGATGGCACCTAATGGTATGAAGTCAAAGCTAACACCTAATGGTGTGAAGTTAAAACAGGCTGTTAGCTGTCATTTTGTGGTTGTCTCATCTGCCTGAACAGGATAGCACAATTTCCTGGACGTCGGCTGATCTTGCAGAGCGTACGAATGCTGTATGTTTGAAGAACATCTTCTGTTGCTTCAATGGCTACAGGCTGCATGAGATATGAAAAGCTGTCTTAAATTAGTCTGAGTTTATGTCAAAAGCCTGTTGCTTTCTTCCCATAACCTCTGGGGAACAATAATAAAAGCTTCCAGGCTCTGGTAGGAGGTGCCCAGGCCAAAGAGAGGGCTTCTGTGAGTCATGTAACCCAATCCCTAAGAGATGGGCCTGTTTTGAATTATGTAACCCGAGACCTATGAGAGAGACCTATTGTGAATCCTGTGCTCTTAATACAAAGTAGACCAAAGAAGACACCCTGATACAAAGGGAGACGTGAGCCCTGTAAGCCAAGACCTAGGAGAAAGGCCTGTTTTGAATGCTGCAACCCAGGGCCTATGAAAGAGGCCTACTGCTAATACTGTACCCAGAGGGCCTATGGGAGGGCCCTACTGTGAATTAATTACTCTTGAAACAAAGGAGACCGAGGAAGAAATAACCCTGAAAGAAATGGAGGCGGAGGATGGGAAGGCCCTGGAGGGACGTACTGTGAATTCTGTAATCAAAGTTCCTGGTGGATTCTTGTAAGCCTGGGGAAGGAACACATTTATTCGTTTTTGCACACAAATGGGGATTGACATTGAAGAGTAGGTATTGGACTTTTGGTTTGGCTAAATATTTAGAAGTGTTATGTTATTAGCATAGGACAGCCGGGAGGCTAAAGACTCAGAAAGCATAGTAAAGGTACTCTTCTGTTGACCACATTGTTTGGACATTTCTTTGAAGTTTAGTGTATCCCTGGAGTGGTGAGGATTTGCTAGATAAGTTTTGTATCCTATGTTCTATCATGAGTGGAACAACAGGAGCACTAAGGGATCACTATTGAGTTCAACACATCCTGATACATTTTCATTTAGAAGTAGATATTTTTTTTAGACTTCCCACTATTAGCTGTTAAACATTTCTCTAACCCTAGCCCTGACCAGTTTATTAATCATAATGTAGGTTTGTTGCACCATAAGTAAAGAGTGAGTGTATACACTGTGAAGTACTGTTTGCTGCGGGCGGGTGCCTTATTCTCTGTGTGCTGCCGTTGCTGTGCGTTCCGCTACTCTGAGACCGTGGCGTTTCTCATACACCATCAGATCTCCGGAAGCGGTCAGGACGTCTGAGCCTGATACACCTCTTGCTTGGACAGTGTTTTGATCGACATTCCTAAAAAGATGACTGATTACTTGAGTTCGCTCACGTGGTGTACTGTTGTTGAATCTATATTACATATACAAGGAACGGGCTATCTTCACGTTGTGCCCACATGTTATCTTCATTGCTGTAAGGCACGGTTACTTTCACGTTGTGCCCACGTGTTACCTTTATCGCCTAAAGTCAAGTGTTGTGTTCACGTTGTGCTGACGTGACTATTTGATAATGCTTTTTGAATAGTGACTTTCTCGTGGTTAGCTTATGTTTACAGCCACTTTTTCTTTTTTTTTTTTTTTTTAAGGTGTGTCCTTTACACGAGAACCCACCCTTTTGGGTGGCAACGCCTCCCCAGTCTAAACAAATAGCCGAGCCCTGGCGCACCTGCGCCGCGCACCGTGAAGTACTCTGAAGTATTGTTTGCAGTTCGCGTGGCGCGGGCTGCGGGGCTTCTTATTAACCATTTAAGATATCCTTTGGGCGGTGTATCGTGAATAACAACTCTTGAAATAACTGTTAGGAAACTGCTTATCTTATCTTGGTAAATAGATAGGAATTTACTGAGTTGAAAGTTGTGTTATTTGTATTGCCTCTTCCAAAGTGCTCTGAAGCCTTTCCATTTCTCATATCGCTTGCTTTATGGATTCGGCTTTGAGAAACGGGAAAAAGCGGAAGGAGTGTCCTTCAAAAACGCTTCCTACAATAGAATCTCCAAAAAATGCAAATAAAAACAAAAAATAGTCCCTCAGCCTCACTTAATGGGAAACTGTCATTCTTATCCATGTCAATCCTCTCTGAGGAAATTAAGCCCATTACTGAGAAGACTTTGGCACCAGAAAGCCAAGTAGAGTTAGCGGGTCCAAAAGAAATATGTTCCCTAAAAAAAGCAAATGACAACATCACAAATGATCCATTTGCTGCAGATGATCATACACATAACGTACAAAAAATAATTGTTGATCTACATGAACACAAATACCTTCCTATTTCCGACATTTCCATGCTTGCTCCAGTAATTGTCTGATCTAGACAAAAGAATAAGGCTATCTCTTGGGCCATCTACACCTGTTTCTACACAGGGAATGCTCATGGAACACATACACTTCCATAAACCAAGTGTCAAAGAGTCAAGTTTTCCGAGTTCTGATACGGGAAAAAAGAGAAAAATGTCATACAAATTCCTTGAACTAGTTCGCCTACGATGAAATATGCTTATAACACAAATACACAGAATCCATCTTCTGAACAGAGAAATTTGAATACGTCTGTTCCAGTCTTTAACTTTTCCAACTTGCCTGAATTGCCTTTATCACAAGAAATTCCTGAAGAACTGCTTGAGCAGAAGATCAGCGACCTACCAAAATTCACAAGAATTTTAAACTTGCTAGATCGAGGGCACGAATACTCTCATCTCCTCTTGCAGGAGATCACAAAGGACCTTGTGACAAATACTACGCAATTAGCAAAAATTGAAGGATACATCTTGGCGCAAGAAGCTTGTTACATATACCACTCAGAGTGCCACGTAAGAGCAGCCTCAATAATAAAAAATGATCTGCTACACTCTAATGTCCAAGTTGGAAAAAAAAGATGTGGGATCTCAAACAGCGGATGAGCCGTTTCTTTCTCATGGAATCCCAGTGACATTTGCGCAAATACTTCAGTGAAAAGATAACATAGGAGTGGATAAGTTAATCCCTCCAGATGGTGAAAAAATTGATTATTTGGAAATAGCAAAATTGCAACATGATAGACTCCGACAAGTTGAAACATTCTTGGTTCAGGTGAACTCCAAAGATAACATTTTGGAGATGCTCACAGTAGAGGAAGTACCCTGTTTGAACACAAGCGTGACAGAAATTACTCCTGATAGTCGTTCGATTTTGATAAATCTTATTGAAAAGGACAAGCTCAATGAATCACAACAAGATTGTTCAAACGAAAAGGAGAATCTTTATTTTTTATCAAGAAGAGCTAAGAAAAACCCTCTCAAAGCTCTAAAAAGAAGACACAAAAACAAAGGAATCTCTTTGCGTGGAGAGAAAAAAATGCGAGAATTATCTTCTGAATTGGCTAGTGATAATGCAATACAAACAAGCACTTGCAAAGTACTAACGCTCGCGGTTCCCGGTTCCCTCCGAACAAAATTTAAAATTAAATGAGCTGAATGAGGAGAGCAAAAATGCACTGCAACTGAGGTCTACAACGACGCAAGAAATTGCTCCGAAACAGTCGGCCACTATGATGAAAAAACAAAATCTGAACTTGAGATCTGCGAGTGGTGAGCGTGTTGAGAAAGAAGGAAAACTTCAAATGGAAACGGAATTAAGTGTACTCACTGAAAGAAAGATAAACCTCACTTAACCTTGTTTTTTACAGATATTTCAACAAAGAAAACTGATGGTTTCACGAGAAACGAAAATATCAAATGTAATGAAGGAAGCTCAGGAGAGACGTTGATTCCGTGGATGCAAGAGGAAAAACGGTCAAAGTCTGAGACCTCCAAGGAAGTGATGGAAAAAATAGCTTCATTACTGGAATCAATTCCTAAAGATGGAAAGGCCAGAATGGACATCCATATTAAGCAAGGTCAGCTGAGAGATCACAATCAATGTAGGAATGAACATGGTCAAATCTTGAACCCTCCAATGTCCTTAGCCCCTGTTGAAGAGAACGGACTATCGGAGAAAGCATCAAATGCAAACATCAATCAAGGAATGGTTGCACTATCGAAATCTCAACAGCAATCGTGTAGGAGCGCATCAGAAGTAAAAAAAGAGGTCGGTGTTGACGAAAATCAACTAGAGATGCCCTCTGAAGATGCACTCAATCAAATTCTCCCACAGTTTCAAAATATACCTTGAGAGATGAAAAACACCATTTGATGGAAGAGTGACGTTAAGATCAATGGAACGGTTCGTATTAATCGATCGTTGCTAATGAATTCGCTCTATAAGATTCCATCTCTTAGAAGTTTGGTGACAAAAGACATTGAGTGGATCAGACTTCCGAATGGGAATAACAGAATGTTGTCCAAAATGTTATCGCCTATAATTGCGAAATTGATCTGGGAGCACCAGAGTGATCTCTTGATCCTTGGACTGGAAATGGTCGGATTCTCTCAAATAAAAATAGTGATGGACTCCTTGGAATTTCAACCTCCCCTACTGAAATTGAGCACTGACTCCACTGATTCCACACGGGGTCCAAATGATTCCAATAAAAATATGATGGAACAACTGTCCGCACTTACAAATGCTTTAAATGGCTCGAACCTTTGATCACATCAATTGTGAACACTACCAATCCTACGGCTACGTCATAAATTCATGACCTTAATATCGTGTCATGGAACTGCTGTGGCATCTGTTACTTGTTAAAATGGAGGGAAAGGGTAAAATCAGAGTCCCTTCCCAACATTTTATTGGTGCAGGAGACTATGGCAACAAAGAGGGTAGAACCCGATGGTTTTGATGTGTTCACATCATGCGAATAAAGGTTCAGAAGGGAGACCCACAGGTGGTCTGATGATTTTGATTGATACTAGGCTAAATGTTACTATCAACAATGTATATGAATCTGACCTTTTCATTCTATGTGATATTTCTTTTGACGTGAAATTGAATGAAAACCTATTCCTGATTTCATTATATTGGAACCCCTGCCAATACCCCATTGAAAAAGCTTGTGAATTATTGGGTGGTGCTCTCAATGAGGCTTTTAGTAAAGCACCACATGCGGAAATCCTCATTGGAGGTGACTTTAACGCATTATTTGGAACCAATGTCATCAGTATGGGTTCCAACTCTTCTTATTCTCAGGCCTCTTTACAAAAAGGGAATGTTTGGAGCAAGTTTTTTAAAGCCTGGAATATTTTCTTAATAGCTCCAGCAGATACTCATAAGAAGTTCACATGGAAACGTGGTATTGCACAATCATGGATTGATCATATGTTCTCCTCTAAGCAACTTTCTGGAAGACTTTCTAAAGTCAATACCATTAAGACTGCCTTGGGGGATCACATAATGATAACATCGTCTATTCCAAATTACTTTATATGGTGTCCTCCTGCCTCTCAGCTGTCGTTCATTCAATGTAACAGACCACGTTTTTCAATCAACTGGTTTTCAGCTACATGCAGGAAATTCACAACTCTAGTAAATAGAGATTTATGGAAATGCAATGGGGGAAATCCCTTGGACAATGCAACAATACTAAACTGGAATTCTGAGATGATTGCCTCACATTTGGTGAATATTTCTCATACGATGGTTGGGTAAGATGTTGGCAAAATTGAAGGAAGAGCATATTGTACTATGGTGGCTTCAATAAAAAGAAAGAAAAACGCTGATCTTCGTGTGGCAAAGAAGTCCAGGTTGAGTTTTGTCAATCCTGAATATATAATATTAAAAACATTTATTATAGTTAACTATAAAAAGGCACTAAAGGAGGCTCGTATTTTGAATAAAATACAGCAAAATCAAAGAATAGTTAACCTAATATGGAACCGTAAAACTAAAGAGATCTGGAAAACTATAAGATCAATAGATAAAGTTACCACATGTGAATTCGACTCAAGGATTGATAGTGCAACTTGGTCTTCTTTCTTTCTCTCCAAATATGCCCTTCCTGAAGACTTTACATCTTTTGAACAACCGCCTGAATGCCACTTAATTCCCAACTGCTGTCCATGGGATAAGACAGATATACTCGTTGCAATTCAGAAACTGAAGGGTTCCAAATGTGCTGGTCCCGATGAGCTTCCCCCGTGTTTAATCAAGGATGATCCTATATTTTGGTGTTCTATCTTTCATATCACGTTTCAAGAAATGTTTCGATCTAAAAAAATCCCCAGTTCTTGGCTTACATCAATTATCATTCCTCTATATAAAAAAGGTTCAATCTCCGATCCCAACAACTACAGAGCTGTTGCGATTATTGATGTCTCAGCAAAAATGTTTGCCTCCCTGATTCTACAAGAGCTAGAAAGTTTCTCACGTATTAATGATGCTCTGTCCATCACAAGTAGGGTTTCGTAAAGGGATGGGGACCCCTCTTAATGCGTGTCTTTTGGCACACATCATTACACATGCTACTTGCCCTGCCAACAGTCCTATATTTGTTGCACCCTTAGACTTAAAAGCAGCCTTCGATTGCGTGGTAAGAGGGAAATTGTGGGAACAATTGCGCAAAGCTAATTTTCCTCAATATCTTATTACACTCATAGAAATGTTGCACTTTCCAACAAACTTTAAAGTGAAAATTGATCGAGCAGGTTCCCTAACGCAGGCCATTCCATGTTTCACAGGAGTAAAACAGGGCTGCAACCTTGCAGCCATTCTTTTCAATCTCTATTTAGCTGATATTGAAGAGATATGGAACATGGATAAATCTTTTGCAATTCGAATCGGAGCTGTTTCTTTGTCATGGCTAGCGTACGCAGATGATATTCTGCTTTTCGACCGTATGCAGACTGGACTTCAAATGAAACTAGAAAGCTTCATGCATTACTGTAACATCAATAATCTTACCGTCAATCCACAAAAATCCAATATTCTCCAGCATGGGGTCTGGCATGGATTCACATGCTCATGAATATTCCCCGTCGTCAGGCTGGGAATCCTCGGTAAAGAAAAAACCAGTATCAGTTTCATTTCTGATCTGTCTTTCGTAGTAATAACCAATCACTGGTCTCTGCGTCATACTGACCACAGCCAATGACTGCCCTCTACCTAAGCACCGCCTCTGGCAGCCATCTTCAGATTTTTACCGCACGTTCATGTGTTGGGATCCTCGTGCTATTGCTCTGGAGCGTTAGTGCTATTTTTTCACGTTTTTTTCTCAAAACTTCGTTTTTTCCGGTCAAAAGAGCCTCAAGCTCCACCGACTCTCCATCCGATCAACGGGGACCCGTGTCGGATTCGTCTGCGCCCCTCAAGGGTGAGGATTTCGTCAAGCTACGTTTTGGAGGACTCCAGAAGCTTCTCAGGCCCGGACATGGCCCAGGAGAAGGGAAGCTCGACGCCCGGAAAGCTGTTCAGGGTCTGCCCTGGATGCCAGCTGCAGAACGTCTTTAAGGAGGACGAACACTCCTTTTGTCTCTACTGCTTACATGAGGACAAGACGCACGTGGAGAAGGACTGTGCGTTTTGCGGCAATATGTCGGAGCGGACCATGAAGGACCGCCACCAACGCCTCGCCAACTGGCTGGAAGGGAAGAGCCCGTCAGGCGAGAAGAAGAGGAAGAAATCCGAGCGGTCTTCTAAGACCTTTGAGGACGCCCCGGCGACGGGGGTCCAACATAAGGCCAAGCACCGCGAGTCCGCTGGCACCGGGAGCGCCGAACGGTCGGGCTCTACGGGCACCAGGCAGGGCGCACCCTCCCCGGCACCTTCAGCCACGAGCCAACGCTCTGGGTCGGGTAAGAGGAAGGGCGAGCACCCGGCGAAGCTCCTGGAGAGGCCCCGGTCGAGCTCGAAGGCCCCATCGAAGGGGGAGCGAGGCAGTGTCCCCCCCCCCCCAAGGATAAGTCGGTGAGCGCACCTAAGGTGGTGAAGGCCTTAATCCATCCGGCCAAGCCCTCTATCGATACTGTCGCGGCGGCCCTGGCTCAGCCTGTGGAGGCTACCCAGTGGTGGCGACCTCGGGGCTCAGAGTCTCCCTGCCACCTCGGAGGGAGTCCTCTTTTGTGCCCATCGATAGGACCCCTGTGAAATCCCCGGCGGGGAAGAAAATAGGGGGGCAGGGCGTCGTCGTAGATTCGGCTTCAGAGGAAGAGCTGATCGAGGTCTTAAGCCACGGCCTTGGCGTGGATGAAGACCGGCCCGTCGGGATGGATCCCGACGCAGGTGACGACAGCGTCGAGGGTGCCGACGGGGCCCCTTATCGCCCGTCGGATTCCCCTCTGCCAGCACCGCAAGACAACTCGGCGGCCATTTTGTTGGCTATACAGTCCTTATGCTCAGAGATAACCGTTGCCGACGGAGGAACCTCTCCCGTCGGGGGATCCTGAACCGGGACCTTCTGGTGTTCCCCCTCCCAAGAAAAGGAGGATTCACCCTCCACCTCCTTTTCAGCCGTCGCGACCCGTCCAGCCCTCCTCCCCGTCCACCCGAGGGGATGACACGGCAGCGATGGGTACGGACGACGAGGTATACGACGAGGATCTCCCGTCGTCACCTCCCACCAGGGCCTCTCCGCCCGACGAGATTGGATCGTTCCACTCCATGATCGCCAGGGCATCCGAGCTTTTCCAACTCTGCCCTGAGGAGAAGAAAAAGGAAGGATTCCTTTATCAACGGCGCGAGGCCAAGAGGAAGACGGTCCTCGCGGTGCCTCTACTGGACGACATTTGGGATGAGGGCCTCGCCCTCCTCAAGAACCCTTCCACGACGCCAGCTAGAAGAGACCGGTACGAGAAGAAGTACCGGGTCCCGGACGCGGCCCCCCTGTGCCTCCCGGCGCAGCCTACCCCGGACTCCGTCGTCTCCGCGGCGGCCAGGAAGAAAGCGGGGGGGGGGGTGCGGCCTCCACATCGACTTCCCCACCGGACGGCGAGGGAAAGAAATTGGACGCTATGGGACGCAGGGTCATCTCGTCTGCAGCGACGACGATTAAAGCGGCCAACGCCTTGGCTATCGTGGCGCGCTACGACAGGGAGCTATGGTACAAACTGGCTCCCCTGCTGGACTTCCTACCGGACGACAAGAGGGCGGATGCCCTGGAGATCCTACAGGAAGGTGAGGTGGCGTCGGACCACGCCATCACTATTGCGACGGACATCGCCGACACTGGGTTTCGCCAGTTGGGCAACGGCGTGTGCCTTAGGCGGCGTGGATGGCTCAAGGCTACGGACTTCCGTCAAGACGTACAGACCAGAGTCCTGGACATGCCGTTCGATGGGAACAACCTGTTTGGGAAAACAGTGGACGATTCCCTTCAGGCCATTAAAGCGGACACTGAGACGGCCCGGGCCCTTGGAGTTCTACAGCAACGACGGACGCCCTTTCGGAGCAGCGGAGGCAAGGGCGCCTCCAAAGGTTCCGGCGGCGGTTTCTCTACCTACCGTCAAGCGGCCCGCTCGTCGTCTCAAGAGGCCTACAGAGGACGAGGCAAGTCTGGAGGACCCCGCCGTCGTCGCCAAGGTGGTCAAGGCGGCAAAGCCTCGTCGAAACAGGATTGAACCGGCCGTGGGGTCGGGCCCCCACCGAAGCACCCCGGTGGGAGACCGGCTGGTGAGCTTCGTCAGCGTGTGGGAGTCCATCTCCACCGACCGTTGGGTGCTGGACGCCTTAGCCCGGGGCCACGCGCTCGAGTTTCAAAGAAGGTGCCCGCGCGTCCCCCCCGTGGCCAGGAGAGAGCTTCACGTCCCTCAGCTTCTCCTGGAGGTAAAGGCGTTGCTCAGGAAGGGCGCCATCGAACGCGTCCCAAAGAGGCTTCGGGGCTCCGGAGTTTACTCGAGATACTTCCTCGTGAAGAAGAAGACGGGAGGATGGCGCCCCATCCTAGACCTGCGACGTCTGAACAAGTTCATCAAGGCGCAGAAGTTCCGGATGGTCACCCTCCAGCACGTCCTGGGTCAGCTGGAGGAATGAGACTTCCTGTCGTCGTTGGATTTGGAGGATGCCTACTTCCATATTCCCATCCTAAAGGGGCACCGAAAATTCCTCAGGTTTGTGGTCCAAGGGCGTCACTACCAGTTCAAAGCCCTCCCCTTCGGACTACGGTCGGCACCCAGGGTATTTACCAAGTGCCTTGCACCGGTGGCGGCGCAGCTGCGCCGCGAGGGGATCCACGTCTACCCCTACCTGGACGACTGGCTCATCCGAGCCAAGACAAGGGAGCTCACCGTGGAGCACACGGCAAGGACCGTCCAACTTCTCACGGACCTGGGATTCTCCGTGAACTACGCCAAGTCCCACCTGGTACCCGCGCAAAACGCACTGTTTCTGGGAGCGAAGCTCGACACAGTGTCCCTTCTGGCCTCCCCGTCGGAGGAAAGGACCAGGTCCATCCTGGGCAAGGTACAGCGGATGTTGGTTTCCGACGCGGCCAAGGTGAGGTCCATCAAGTCCCTCCTCGGAATGATGTCCTCTTGCATCTACCTCATTCCCATGTGCAGGCTCCGGATGCGCCCGTTGCAGGAGTTCCTGGACGCGCGCTGGATCCAAACGACGGGCGGCTTCGAGGAGAGGATCACACGCGACGAGAGTTTCCGCCGAGCGGTCCGGTGGTGGGGCACCCGCGCACATCTGACGGCGGGCATGGACTTCCAGACCCCAGACCACCAGGAGACAGTGACCACGGATGCGTCCCTGGAAGGGTGGGGAGCGCACACCGAAAATCTGCACGCGAGAGGCCTCTGGCTCCCGACGGAGAAGTCCCTCCATATCAACGTCCTGGAGCTCCGTGCAGTGTTCTGGACCCTCGGGTCTTTCCTTCCGTCCCTCAAGGGCAAGGTGGTGAGGATCTTCACCGACAACACCACCACCATGTTTTACATCAGGAAACAGGGCGGAACCTGGTCCCCAGCACTGTCCAAGGAGGCGCAGGACGTGTGGCATTGGGCCGTCGCCCAAAGGATGTTTCTGGTGCCGTTTCATCTGGCAGGGATAAAAAACACCATCGCCGACTCACTCAGCAGGGAGCTGCGCTCGTGCCACGAGTGGGAACTACGGCAGGATCTAGTGGATCGCCTCTTCCGACGGTGGGGCACACCCCAGATCGACCTGTTCGCGACGGCGACGAACTCCAAGTGCCGGAGGCAGGCGAGGAGCATGGGCGATGCTTTCTCGTTCCCCTGGGAGGGCCTGTTCCTCTACGCGTTCCCTCCTTTGCCACTGCTAATCCGGCTCATCAACCAGCTCAAGAGGTCACGGTGCAGGATGATCCTCGTCGCACCTGCGTGGCCGAGGCAGATATGGTTCCCGGACCTTCTGGACTTATCAGCGTCCCCGCCAATCAGGCTGCCGGTGGATGCGGATCTACTATCCAGGGAAGGAGGCGCCATCTTCCACCACAATCCGAAATCGCTGAACTTGCAGGCCTGGCTCCTGCAGCGCTAGAGTTTGGAGATACGACATACCGGCCGACTGCAGAGAGGTTCTTGCAAAGGCCAGGGCGTCCTCGACTCTTAAATGCTACGGACACAAATGGAAGAGGTTCTCTGTCTGGTGCCACGCACAGAAGATCAACCCTCTACGGATTACGGCCCCCCAGGTGCTGCCGTACCTGCTGACGCTGGCCAAAGCTGGATTGGCACACGCGTCCATCAAGATTCATCTTGCTGCGATCTCCCGATACACCAGGACCACGGGCCGAACGTCCTTGTGGTCTCATCGTCTGGTGAAAGAGTTCATGAAGGGACTGTTCAGATCGTTCCCGCCGGTGAAGGCTCCGGCCCCGGGGTGGGAGCTCAACGTGGTGCTGATCAAGCTCATGGGACCTCCGTTCGAGCCTCTGCACTCGGCCCCGTTGAAGTTTCTGTCGTGGAAAACAGCGTTTCTTGTGGCCATCACCTCCGCACGACGGGTGGGAGAGATCCAGGCCCTTAGGCCCTTTCCTGCAAGGCCCCGTACTTGACTTTTCACGACACGAGGGTAGTGTTCAGGACGCACCCCTCCCTCATGCCCAAGGTACCGTCGGACTTCCATCTCAACAAACCCTTGGTGTTGCCTGTGTTCTTCCCGTGGCCTTCGTCGCCGGCTGAGAGGACTTTGCACTCGCTGGATGTGGCTAGAGCTTTGAAGTTCTACGTGGACCGCACAAAGTGTTTTCGGAAGACGTCACAACTCTTTGTGAATTTTGGACCTGTCAATCAGGGGAAGGATCTCTCGAAGGCTTCCATTTCCAGATGGCTCTCCGGCTGTATCATGTACTGTCATCGGTTGGCAAACCGACCGCTGCCTGGCCGTCCGAGAGCCCATTCCACCAGAGTGATCGCAGCCACCACGGCGTTCCTTTCTGGTGTGCCCCTGCTGGACATATGCAGAGCTGCTACGTGGAGGTCGACGCACACCTTCACGAAATTCTACTGCGTCGATCGGGATTCCAGGGAGGAGTCCAGGGTCGGCCAAGCAGTGCTGCGCAACCTGTTCGCCTGAGGTGAGCCTGGTGAGGAGGTAAGATGCTTAATGTTGGGTTTGATGTAATGCTTAATGTTGAGCCTTTGCCACCTCCCATGGTTGTGCACGTGTGTACTGCTATGTATTCTTTATTCATGAGCATGTGAATCCATGCCAGACCCCATGCTGGAGAAGGAACAAGTTACTTACCTGTAACTGTTGTTCTCCAGCATGGGTCTGGCATGGATTCACATGCGAACCCTCCCGCCTACCCCTCTGCGGCTCTTCACTTGGTCATACTGCCACTTCACGTGCTTCCAAATCTGAAGATGGCTGCCAGAGGCGGTGCTTAGGTAGAGGGCAGTCATTGGCTGTGGTCAGTATGACGCAGAGACCAGTGATTGGTTATTACTACGAAAGACAGATCAGAAACGAAACTGATACTGGTTTTTTCTTTACCGAGGATTCCCAGCCTGACGACGGGGAATATTCATGAGCATGTGAATCCATGCCAGACCCATGCTGGAGAACAACAGTTACAGGTAAGTAACTTGTTCCTTATCTTTTTTTCCAATAAAAAAAAAAGTATGGCACTTTGTATGGAAAATTGGTGCCTCGTCCATCGCAATCTCCCTCCATTTACCTTATTTGGGGCTCATTCTAACCAAGAACACTCGTATAAAAGAATGAAAGAACTATTAATAGTTAAATCATTGCCCCTAAAATGTCAAATGAAGATCTTGCTACAGAAAATTTGCAAATTCTCGTTAATTCCACTTCTAGAATTTTATTTGAAAAAAGTTGAGGCTATATTGTTGTATGGAGTTGAACTTTTTATATGATTTGCGTCCTTTATTTGATCAACTACAAGGGCAGATCTGGAAATATACCTGTCATTCGCCGTCCTGTTTGGCGTTTGTATCCGCGTTGGCGGTTACGCGCTGGAAGGGCGTGCGGAGGTTCCGCTACGTGATTTCTCTGTTACTCACCCTACGGTCTAGTGGTTTTCCAACATGGCGTCGCTGGTAGTATTTCTTTCCTCCTCTCCCAGCGATCGCGGCGTTGCAACCCCCTTCACTGCGCTAGCTCGCTGCTTTGGGTTTACACGCTAGTTTTCCAGCGTTGACCTCCTCAGTCACTATCTGTACTTTCGGTCCGCCTTCTCCGGACTATCTCTCTCTCTCTCTCTTCCTTCCCTCAGCTCTACGGTGCGCTGTTCTCCACACCCGCCTTCTCTGCCTTAACTTTCGGCTGCGCTGTCATTCAGCCGCCCTGGTTCCTGTTGCTCCGGAGTTGTTTTCTCTGCTGGTACCCTTTCCGGTGGCTCTCTTTCTCTCCGGAACCTTCTTTGCTTTGGATGTCCGGCTTCGCCTGCTCCCATCAGCTAACTGCCTCAAGAACTCCACTACAACTGCTTGCTCCAGATCCTCTCAAACCGCTGCACTCCTCGGAGGGTTTTTTCTGCCTGAACAGGCTTTTTCCCTTCGTACTGTCTGGCCTCGGGAAGGGGGCCCCAGGTTTGCTATACTTTAGCACTCACTGTGGCTTCCTCTCGAGACAGATACTTTCAACACAAAAAGGAGAAGGACTATCTCTCTCACAGGCAACTGCAACCGGAGGACTTTGAATCAGGTGAGGAGAGTGGGGAGGAACGGGAGTTAGCGGAATCGGCCAAATCGGACAGATTGCAACGCCAAGAGATGTCGGCAGAAGAGCAGATACAAGAATTATGGAAGGCCATTCAGGGAATCTCCCAAGAGTTACAAACTGTTAAGGCAGAGAATGTAGTATTGAAACAGATGATTACTGCCCGCGAACCACAATCCCCAGAACTTCCTGTCATGGCTCTTTCGGCAGGGAAGTTCGATGGAACTCCTAAAAAGATCAAAGAGTTTTTGGAGGCCTGCTTAGTATATTTTACTTTCAGGCCCCGGCTGTTTGCCACCGACCAGACAAAGATCGGGTTAATGGTTTCGAACATGACCGGCAATGCCCTGGCATGGGTTACTCCGCTGGTTACCGGGGCTAATCCCATCTTACACGATTTTGCTGGTTTTCAGACCCTGTTGAAGCAAACCTTTGAGAGACCCGAACTGACTTTCACCGCCTGCGAGGACCTGTTGGATATCCGACAAGGGTCATCGGATGTTCTATCGTACATATCAGAATTCAAGAGATTGGCTTCGGGTGCTGGGTGGTCTGAACAGGCACAATTTGCCATATTTCGGCGAGGCCTTAAGGAGGAAATTAAGGACGAACTCGCCAGGGCATCCAGGCCACCATCTTTTTCGGATCTGCTTTCCGCAGCCTTACAAATTGAATACAGACTGCAGGAACGAAGGTCAGAACGCCGAAAACAACGAACAACCGTTCATTTTTCCGATTCCACCGTCTCCTCCTCTCCTTCCCATACTACAGACGAACCCATGCAGATTGGAGCTACTAGAGGACCTCTTACCGCGGCTGAAAGAAGAAGGAAGGAAGGAGAAAGGTCTATGTGCCTATTGTGGATCGGATCAACATCTCCTCAAGGAATGTACTGAACTTCCTCAGAAACGTCAGGGAAACGGTTTCCCTCGGCGCCAGTAGGGACCTGGTTCCGAGGGGCTTCTGATTCATCCACCAATCCCTATGTCTCTCTCTCTATTTCGGCTCCATACATTCCTGAGGATTCTAGGCTTATGGTTCTACCTGTTATTATAAAGGTCAACGGCAGAACAGTTGAGTGTCTCGCACTCCTGGACTGCGGAGCCGCCGGAAACTTTGTCGACGTCATCTGGACCAAAAGGATGGGTCTCCGTACCTTGCCTCGCAAAGAAGATCAAAAGGTAGAAGGGGTTGACGGTTCTCCTCTCTCTTCAGGACCTATTACTCACACCACCGAGGATCTATCGGTTACCATATTTCAACATTCTGAGACAATCCGGTTTGACATTATTCGAGCTGCCCATTTTCCGGTTATTCTTGGCATCACATGGCTCAGAAAGCATAACCCTCATGTCAATTGGGCGGACAATCAACTACAATTTAGTTCCTCCTACTGCAAGCTCAACTGTTTTTCTGACCACAGTATTCCTCAGATTGTTACAGGGTCTACCACACAACTGGCTGGGGTTCATGCTCTACCTCTGTACTGTTCCCCTTACTCGGAGGTGTTCGTCGAAAGAAAGCCAGCAACCTTACCTCCCCATAGGCCAGAAGATTGTAACATTGACTTAGAACCCAATGCTTTGGTTCCATTCTGTAGGATGTTCTCTTTAACTCAAGCGGAAAGAAAGGTTCTTAAAGATTATCTTGATGCCAATGTTCAGAATGGGCTCATTCAACCTTCCAAGTCTCCTGCCGGAGCTTTTTTGTTCTTTATCAAGAAGAGGGACTCTACTGAATTGCGCCCGTGTATCGATTACCGAGGCCTCAACAAGGTTACTATCCGGGATCGGTATCCTATGCCATTAATACATGAGATCATTGAAGCTGTTCAAGGTGCACGTTGGTTCACCAAATTAGACCTCAGAAATGCCTACCATTTGTTACGCATCGCCAAAGGAGATGAATGGAAGACCGCTTTTCGCACTCCTTTCGGTCTATTTGAGTACCGAGTAATGCCCTTTGGTTTGGTGAATGCTCCTGCTGTATTTCAACGGTTTATGGATCGGATGTTTTCAGACTTATTGTCTGTCTCCATGATCATATACCTGGACGACGACATCCTTATATATTCCAGCACCCTAGAGGATCACAAAACCCATGTCCAAAAAGTTCTGGAAAGACTTAAAAACAACCAACTTCTTGTCAAACCAGAGAAGTGTGTTTTTGCTGCTACTTCAGTGCCCTATCTAGGGTATCATCTTTCTGAAAGAGGCATCGCCATGGATCCCAGCAAAGTTTCTGCTATTCTGGACTGGCCTTCTCCGGCTTCGATCAAAGAGGTCCAAAGGTTTCTTGGGCTCTCTAATTTCTATCGCTCATTCATCCCAAACTTCTCTAAAGCAGTTCTCCCTATTACTTCTTTACTCAAGAAGGCCAACAATCCCTTTAGCTGGACTTCCGAAGCAGAACAGAGTTTTCACAATCTCAAGAATCTTTTTTGTACTGCTCCCATTTTGCGCCATCCTGACCAGAATAGACAGTTCATCGTCGAAACTGACGCCTCGGCCTTGGCCATTGGAGCTGTTCTGCTACAAGTG
The DNA here is from genome assembly GCF_040938575.1 of Ambystoma mexicanum. NCBI lineage: Eukaryota > Metazoa > Chordata > Amphibia > Caudata > Ambystomatidae > Ambystoma > Ambystoma mexicanum. The sequence goes on along the minus strand of NC_090923.1, from coordinate 1,462,041,918 downwards.
TTCGAGGAACGAGAACACCCCATTTGTTACCTTTCCAAGACGTTGTCTCCCAGCCAACTCAACTACTCCGTACTGGAAAAAGAATTGCTGGCTATAAAACACGCATGTGAGACCTGGCGACATCTATTGATGGGAGCAAGGCAGACCGTTATCATCAGAACGGACCATAAGAATCTCAAGGTCCTTCAGAATATGGAGTGTGTCAACTCCAGGCAGGCTCGTTGGGCATATTTCTTTGCCCAATATGATCTGCAAATTACCTACTTGCCTGGTACCAACAATACTCTTGCGGATGCTCTCTCTCGGAAGGGTCCCAAATGTGAGGAGAAAAGACATACCCCAGAGCCGATGTTCCACAGGAATAGGATCTTAACAGTTGCTAATACCTTTTTGGAAGAGGTTCGAGCCGGTGTTGCTTCGGAAGGTACTGTTCCGCTACTCAGAGGAGAGACTTCCTACACCAACAAAGAGGGTTTGCTATTCCTCAACCATTGTTTATACATACCTTCCGGTCCATTACATCTGAAGATCATAAATTGGTGTCATGATTCACTCACTGCAGGTCATCGTGGGAAGCTAAGTACCACAGAAACTATCTCTCGTTCTTTTTTTGGGCCGGAACTCAAAAAGGATGTGGAGGAATACATACTCGGTTGCCCGGTTTGTGCCATGACTAAGTCCATTACCGGCAAGCCCTTGGGTCTTCTCACCCAACCTGAGGTACCCTCTCGCCCTTGGGGTTTGCTTTCTACGGATTTCATTGTAGAACTTCCTGGTTCCAACTCCTGCTCCTGTATTATGGTTACAGTTGACACCTTGACCAAACTGGCTCATTTTTCCCCATTGCCTGGTCTTCCTACTGCTACCGAGATGGCTGAGGTTTTCGCCCAGGATATCTTCCGTCTTCATGGTCTCCCTGACAAGATCATCTCGGATCGTGGCAGCCAATTCGTTTCGAAGTTTTGGAAGGCTCTTTGTTCTCGCCTTGGTATGGAACGTGCTCTGTCGTCTGGCTTCCACCCTCAGACCAACGGTCAAACTGAGCGCCTTAACGCCACATTGGAACAGTACCTTAGATGCTACAGCAATCGTCTTCAGGACAATTGGGTTTCTTTGCTTCCTACGGCAAAGTTTACTTATAATAACTCATTTCATACAGCCATTGGACTCTCTCCTTTCTTTTGCAACTATGGGGTACACCCAAGATCGCTTCTTCCCTACATTCCGTCACCCACCAATTCCCCGACGGCTGAAGAAGTACTGCAGTCTATTTCAGATGCACACGTCACTGCCAGAAGGTGTTTGGAGAAGAGTTGTCAATACAACAAAACCCAAACGGACAAACATCGTAGGCCTTGCCCTGAATGGAAGGAAGGGGACAAGGTCTGGTTGTCCACCAGGTTCTTGCCGCGATGGGTTCACCCTTCTAAACTCTCTCCTCGCTTTTTGGGTCCTTTTCCCATTCTTTCCAAAATAAATCCTGTTACCTTTCGACTGAAACTACCTCCTTACCTCCGCCGCATTCATCCTGTCTTCCATGCCTCTCTTCTCAAACCTTTCATCCCGGACGTCCACCAGAGAGCTGTTCCCGACCAGCCTTTTCCTCAGGTGGATTCCTCTAGGGAATATGAGGTCTCTACTTTACGTGACTCCCGCCACTACCGTGGTAGGTTGGAGTATTTGGTGTCCTGGAAGGGTTACCCTAGGTCGGAGGACTCGTGGGAACCGGTTTCCAACATTCATGCCGTTTCCAACATTCATGCCCCTCGGTTGTTGGCTCAGTTTCATGCCCGCTTCCCCTTTAAGCCGGGGGTCCTACGCTCTAGGAGGGGGCATACTGTCATTCGCCGTCCTGTTTGGCGTTTGTATCCGCGTTGGCGGTTACGCGCTGGAAGGGCGTGCGGAGGTTCCGCTACGTGATTTCTCTGTTACTCACCCTACGGTCTAGTGGTTTTCCAACATGGCGTCGCTGGTAGTATTTCTTTCCTCCTCTCCCAGCGATCGCGGCGTTGCAACCCCCTTCACTGCGCTAGCTCGCTGCTTTGGGTTTACACGCTAGTTTTCCAGCCTTGACCTCCTCGGTCACTATCTGTACTTTCAGTCCGCCTTCTCCGGACTATCTCTCTCTCTCTTCCTTCCCTCAGCTCTACGGTGCGCTGTTCTCCACGCCCGCCTTCTCTGCCTTACCTTTCGGCTGCGCTGTCATTCAGCCGCCCTGGTTCCTGTTGCTCCGGAGTTGTTTTCTCTGCTGGTACCCTTTCCGGTGGCTCTCTTTCTCTCCGGAACCTTCTTTGCTTTGGATGTCCGGCTTCGCCTGCTCCCATCAGCTAACTGCCTCAAGAACTCCACTACAACTGCTTGCTCCAGATCCTCTCAAACCGCTGCACTCCTCGGAGGGTTTTTTCTGCCTGAACAGGCTTTTTCCCTTCGTACTGTCTGGCCTTGGGAAGGGGGCCCCAGGTTTGCTATACTTTAGCACTCACTGTGGCTTCCTCTCGAGACAGATACTTTCAACACAAAAAGGAGAAGGACTATCTCTCTCACAGGCAACTGCAACCGGAGGACTTTCAATCAGGTGAGGAGAGTGGGGAGGAACGGGAGTTAGCGGAATCGGCCAAATCGGACAATACCTTAGGTTTACCTTTATCTATGCCAAATGCCATTGTTAGACACAAACTTGGCCTTAACTCACTATCCGCTAGATATAAGTGGCCCTTATTATTGAATTTTGCAAAAATTATGTTTCCACCCAAAAACTCATTATACATAGGTTTAAACCGAATGTTAGCGAACAATAATATACCTTCTATGATTCAATTTAAAGAACGTATGTTGTCGGTTTTGGAAAAGATTAATCTCCCTGCTGAAGATCTGGAGCTTTTTCAAGAAAAGATTAAGAAAAATATATTGCAATGCGATTGGGCTGAAACTTGCAGGAAGATGGAAAGATGTGCTTCATTTGCAGAATATTGTAAATTTGTCCATAGGCAATTACCACGCATGTCTTATTTAACACTGTTCCCTTGTTCTAATGTTCGTCGAACCTTTGTTGTTTCGATTTGATCTTTTCCATACACGAGTCAGAAAAAAACATTGGCATAAACAGGCATTCGATAATAATAATGAATTATGTCGATTTTGCAATTATGCACAAGAGCCTTTAAAACACCTTTTTATTTACTGCATCTACTTTGAAAAAGATTGTTGTAAAGTGATGAATTCTTTTATACAAGCAAATACAATTGTAGCTAGAGAATGGATCTGGGCAAAATGTATTTGGGGCTCCACCAATGCTTCATTAATCAAAACAACAAAGCTGGTAAAGATTATCGAGAGCGAAATCGAAAGAGTTATTTAATTGTTTTTTTTTCTATGTATGGGTATAGGCATTTACGGGTGTATTTTAGCTGTGGAGGAATGGATCTTGTTGATAATGTATAATAAGTCACTTATGTTACGTTGTTATGTTTATCTGTTTCTTTTTTCTGTTTTTCCTTATTTCTTAATTGTATTTATTCAGGAATTTAATCATGAATTATTTGTAAAGGTCTTTTCGACTAAAAACAAATAAAGTTTTATATTAAAAAAAAAGTGAGTGTATAAATTGTTAAACATCAAATCATGTTTTTTTTGCCAGATGGGGAGTCCAACCTACAAGAAGCCATTCAGTTCCAGCGTGTCATCCGATCAGAGAAGCTTCAAATCTCCAGCTGCATTGCCAGGACCGTTTGTAGGTGAGTGAAGCCAGACATTTACAATTCAATACTTGAATCTGTTTCTGAAAATAATCAAAGTGTAGAAGTCGAGCATTGTTTCACCTCCATATCTGCTCTGTATTTGCAGAGTACCATCTGTCACCATCTGGTAATCCAAGATAATTGATGAGGAATTTTCCAAATGTGTTTACTTAATTCAATACCAACTGTATACATCACATTTGTTCAAACAGGCATTACTACAGTTGGAAATCATTGACAAAATGATTTCAACGCCAATTAAAATACTTTAAGTATCAATCACATTAATAAGGGAATGAAAAGCAGTGATTATGTGTATACATTGAATTCCACAGGCCAGACTGTCTCTAAACAGTGCAGCGTATTAGAGATCAAACTACAACAGTTTGGTGTTCAGCAAGGTTTCTATACATCCTTACTTTCCTTTCTAAATTAGTGTTACTTACAAACTGTGATATTACTACCAAACCATTTGTGATTATTGGACAATTATTAAAATAATCCACTGTGACTCTCTGTGTCATCATTTTTTCGAACTTACCTAACTGGATCTGCTTGCTATTGATTGTTCTGGCCTCACAAAGTGATCCCATGACCACAATGGTGGCCTAATTGGTGGGTGTTAGACATTTTAGAAAGATAAAAGAGAGGATTTGTTTAATCAATCAAGATTTGTCGTCTTTGTTTCAAGGACACTTCACATTTTTTTTTTTTTTAAACGTGATAGATGATCCTTTGTTTTTTTGTAGTTTTTTTTAGTGCCTCTGGTTACATTTAAAACCATATTACACTAATACATTTGTATTACATTAATAACAAGTTGAATTAAAATCATATGTTTAAAAAGACTAACCACAATTCGTTATAGATTGACATTGCATGAATAGCATAAAATAAAGAAACCTAATTAAACAAACTTTAAAATCATGCAGCACTTTAAGGCCTCCAGTTAAAGCCATTTGAATCTAAAATAAGGGTAGGCTAGCCTGTTAGCCAGGTGACGCCACCATGGCCTATGGGACCAAGTCCAGCTTCTTTATTGCCCTCTGCCAGACATAAAAGACTGGCGCTACAGATGTCAGAGCTTCAATTCCAAAGGATTGTAGCCCAGAATTGGTCAGAAGTGTGAGAGCAAATTTCACTGTAGGCATAACTGTGCTCTAGGCCCCACACTGTGTCAGAATGTGGCGAGTGTTCTCCATTTGTTTGCCACACAGTCTACATATTCTTTCGATTCTGGGGACACCAACCCATGCTCCTGTATTTTTAAAAAACAGGGAGGGTCTGTAGACGCATGGCCACAATAAATCTCACTATTTGTGGGAGACGCAACTTTATCTGGTAAGATTTGGTAATTCCGACTTTAAAAGCCTGATGGGAGTAGGCCTCAAACTTACGTTGGCAGGCTGTGATCCCGTGATAAACCCACGTCCAAATGGCTGAGTTTCACCTCAACCCTACATGGGTAGTGGTCCAACCATGTCTCGGGGACCCTAGAAAGACCCAAATCCCTCCAATATTCTTTGGCCAACAGGTCCAGATCTCTGAACCATGTACTCGTAGAGAACCTCTCTGCATGTGTCACCACCTGTCCTAGCAGCAAGGGAGCCTCCAGGATGTTATAGTACATCTTGGCCTAAAGCTTAATGGCTGCAGACTTCCAAAACATTAACACTGAGAAGAGACCCAACTCCAACCGAATATCTTCCACCGGGACACTCTCCGACACCCCAAGCAGTGAGCGAAGAGTGTTCGCCTCTAGCCTAGGGAGCCATCCCTGCGCCCTTAAGGGAAACACCTCCAGGGCATAATGAATATTTGGGATGACCGAGACCCTGTATGCCATAATCTTGGCCTCCAGAGAGCCCCTCCCTGGGAGTCAATAACTTTTTTGAGAGACAACCATTTGGACAATGCCCTGTGTGTTACCCCCCTATCAAGTTCCTGTGGGGATAAGGAAGGTCTGATGGATACTCCCAAATATCGGTATTCAATTACCTGCGCCAACTTGACTCCCCCCATCCTCCAAACAAACGATGGAGCACCATAAACTCCCTTGCTGCAGCTCATTATTTTGGTTTTGGCCGCGTTGGGTACCAGGCCATGTTCTGAAGTAAAAATATGTAGGGCGTTAAGAGATTGTTGCACTCCTAGTGTAGTGTGGTCCAAGACTACCGTATCATCTGCATATAATAAGCAGGGGGGAGGGTGGTCTTAACATATCTCGGGGGGATGGTTCTTAATTCTGCTCAGAATTGTGGGAAGTTCTCATGTATACATATTAAATAATGGGGGGGCCAGTGGGCACCCCTGTTTCAGACCCTGTGTCGTATAGATCAAGCTCGATAGGAGCTCCTCTTGAGATCATCTGATCTTGACCTTCGTATCATCACAGAGAGACCTAATAGGGTAAAGAGGTGATGGGTCTATACTCCATGCTTCCAGCTTTCCCCAGAGTTTAGCTCTAATTACGCAGTCGAAGGTAGCTGAGTAATCAATGAAGCATGGGTATAAAAGCACTTCAGGGTAGCATTTAGTGTATGAAATGTGGGTGAGCAAGGACCATATAGAATGGGTGGTCCCACTGCCCTTCCTAAAACCTGTCTGTAGACAACTAAGCCAACCCTTCTCCTTGACCCAGGCAGTGAGAAGCACCAGCAGGAGACTGGCGAACAGTTTGGGGCTACAATCCAGCATTGCCAGTAACCTAAAATGAGAAGGGTTATTACGAGGACCCTTTTTATGTACTGCGATGAGGATGAAGGATTTCCATGAAGGTGGGTATAACCCTATCCTCACAAACCTGAGTAAATAGGGTAGATAAGAATTGTGCTCACCAGTTAGGGTCTCCCTTTAATATCAAGTTACAGAGCCTGTCTGGGCCTGTGGCCCTGGAAGTCTAAGCCTTCATGATGAGGGGAACGAAGTCAGTCTCCCTGATGTGCCTGCTTACCAAAGAGTTTGCCATCGGTACACTTCACTCTCCTACTTTGGCTGTACCTTCCCCACCATACAGCTTTATGTGTAGAGTCCCCATGTCCTCTGAAATTTCCACCGCTCCATGGATCCTAATGAGGTGCCAACATTTTTGGGAGTCATGGGTACTTAGCAGGCAGTCTATACATTTCCAGCCTTCATTGGACTTAGACAACTTGTGTCAATTGAGCCAATGTTTGTACATGGTTCGTGCCATGGAGATAAGATGAGCTTTCTCGCTCCCCTTAAGAAGATGGTTTCTGTTTATCCTATGTAATATCCCATTTAGCTCCCTTTTCCTTTTTCAGAATGTCCCAATCAACGGCCCTACCAGGTCTGCCCCTGTAGTTGTAGTGGAGGGTGTGTCTGAAGTCAGCAGTACAGAACAGGGGACGAAGATCCCCTAGATCGCCCTTACAGATTGATATCATGCCATGGTCCAGACCGGAGTGCACTAAGACATTGTTAAATCTCTCAATACAACCCACTGTCCACCGCAGCCTATTACCTTGTGTGGTCACAGAAAGATTTTGTGTTAATCTGGCCACGGGGGAGCTGGGACAAGCGTCACAGCTCATAAAGAGCATCATGTGATCACTAGCCACAGAATGTTTCAATGAGAGTTTAGGGACAGTTCAGGCCTCCAGAAGGAAATTCACGGAGGTCAAGCAACAACTAAGGGACAGAGGCATTTGTTAAGCCATGTTGTTTCCGGTCAAACTTCGAATAGAGCATGAGGGGCGGGCAATATTTTTCCATAATCCGGAGGAGGCCAATGCCTTTTTAAAACGCCAACCAAGACATCCTCGGCAACAAGGTAACAATGGTTGACCGCATGTCTGTTGACACATATCCTTTAACAATGCACGACACTTGAGACCAGGAGGTAAGCAATCTGAGTGGGTCCGTAGGAACCACAAGATTTTAGAGGTGTGGAGGATGGCTGGGCTCCAGGCTGCCCCCCATGCGAAAGCTTAAGTTCTTTGTGCGGGCAGGGGAAGGGAGACAGCTGATGAGTTGAGGGGGGGGATCAGCAGAGGCGTGAGGGGCAGAGCAGACAATTGACGAATTGGGAGTGTTGGGGGGAGAAGGGGGGTGGGATTGCAACGTACTGACGAATTGGGGTTGTTGGTGGCGGAGAGGGAGGGGTGGTAAGACTGGTACGAGCACCATACCCCACACACAGTGCGTGGTGCATAAGCAGTGCAAACGGAAGGAGGCGGGAGGGACAAAAGGTCTGAGAGCTCAAACTCTTGGAGACACTCATGCTCTAACAAAGATCAATAGCAACACTTAAGTTGATCACCTGGAACGTCAGGGGGGTTAAACTGCCTGCCAAAGTGTCGGAAGGTCTTGCTGTTCATGCAGCGGCACCAGACGGGGATTGCATTTTCTAAATTTGGGAAGAGCTGTGGCTGCTAAAGATATTACTAGTCATATTCCTCGTATGTAAGGGGAGTGGGCACCCTCATACACAGCGCTGTTGGGTTTCGTCAGACAAATGCTGTCAAAGACAGGGAGGGTAGGGGTCTTGTGATGCAGGCACTATTCAGGGGGAATTGTACACTTCAATCAACTATTACGGCCGCAATCAGTATACGGTAGATACGCTAGATTGGCTAGAACAGCAGTTGGGGAACGCTAGATTGGATAGAACAGCAGTTGGGGAACTTACCACCAGGCGAGATAATCTGGGCCGGGGACTACAACGCAGTTATGAGCCCTGCATATGATCGAACTGGGGATGGCTACTGTACAGGGGTCAGGGGGACAAGTAGACTACAGGGCATGGGTCTCACATGGGAGGTTAAAGATGTTTGGAGGCTCAGAAACCAGAATAAGCGATGATATACGCGCCACTCTGCACCCCACAACACAGCATTACGGCTAGATTATTTATTGGTGTCACAGTCACTGCTGGAACAAGTGAGGGAGGTAGACATCCTTGCTCGCGCCCTGTCGGACCATGCCCCCATATCACTGACCATTGAGCTATCGGGCCGGGTGAAAGAGAAGCTTCCCTGGCGATTCAAAAGCAAAGGTCTCACAGATCGTGTTTCGGGAGAGCTTAACAACAGCCATAGATACCTTTTTTTTTAATTAATTTGGGTTCAGTGACATCTGTGGGGACACTGTGGGAATGCTTCAAGTGCGTGATCAGAGGGGAATGCATAGCCAAGGGATCGGGGATACTAAAACAAATCAGAAGGGAACTGGCTGCTAAGGAAAGTAATATACAAGCATTGCAAATGGCTATGCCCACCCCAATAAACCAAGAATAAGCGGAGATCTTGCTGCAGGACTTCCAGGCATTGGCACTTAGGGAGGCCAAGTACATTAAGGGGCAGGTGGTGAAATGCCAGTATGCGGAGGGGCAGGCCCCGGGAAGATCATTGACAAGGGCAAATGGACAATCTTGGAGAAAGAATTCCACCGATAGCGGATGATCAAGGGGTGGATCGGTTTGAGGACCAGGGGATAGTACAGCCATTTTTTGGGTTTTACGATCTATTATACTCCTCCCAAATCCAGGCCTCCCAGGCGGAGATGGACACGTATCTGGACCAGGTAGCTTTATATTGGTGTACAGACAAACAAAAGGAGGAGCTGGGCCGCCCACTGACATTGGCAGAAGTGATGGCTGCTATCAGATCCCTATCAAACAGGAAGTCGCCGGGACCTGACAGGATCACGGCGGAATTCTACAAACATTATGCTGACAGGCTGGCCCCCCATTTGCTGGAGATGTTTCAACACAGCTTGGAAGAAGGGCATCTGCCAGAATCCTTGAGGGAGGCAATGGTAGCAGTGTTAGTAAAACCAGGATAAGCCCTGTAATGATTGCTCCGCCTATCGCCCAATATCACTTATCGACATAGACAGCAAAACCTTAGCCAAAATCCTGGCGTCTCGACTATCGGCAATGATGCAAACCATGGTGAGGGCAAATGAGGCGGGCTTCATACCAGGGCGCTCTACCTCATATGGGCTCAGGAGAATGTTTGGGTTGATCACAGCAGTACAACAAGAGGATTCAGTAGTGGCAGCCCTACTTGACGCCACTAAAGCGTTTGATTCGGTTGAGTGGCTGTTCCTGTTCTCCGTGCTGCGACATATGGGGGAGTAGTTTATAGCTATGGTCTCATTATTATACACACACCCGGTAGCCAGGATAAGGGTGAATGGCCAACTAACACCGACTATAGCACTCGGAAGGGGGGCACGGCAGGGGTGCCCCTCCCCCTTTGCTGTTTCCCCGGCGATAGAGCCCTTAGCGGAAAGAATAAGACAAATGCACTTGCACCGCAGAGTTCAATTGCATACCCATAGGATAGTGATATCGCTGTATGCAGATGATATGGTGCTGTTTATCAAGGGGACTAGTACTAATCTAGACTCAATTATGAGAGATGTGCAGCAATTTGGGGATCTCTCGGGGCTAAAGGTATACGCCAATAAATCGGTCCTCTTCCCATTAACAGACACGGTTGCGCGGTATCAAGATGGGTGGGGATTCCAATGGTATATGGTTCAAACTCGCTACTTGGGGATCAACATAGCCAGGGACAGCAAAGTTGTATACAAAAGCAATTATGTGAGAGTCCTGGAACAGGGAAAGGAGGCCATGGCTAGATGGAAGAACCTCCCTCTTAATCTATAAGGTAGGATATCAGTAATTAAAATAACGCTACTCCCCAGGTTTCTGTATGTCATTTTGAACGTCCCAATAGTGGTATCAGGGGAATACTTCCGAGAACTGAAATCAGTGGTACTACAATTCTTATGGGTGGGTAAACAAGCCAGGGTATCCTAGGACTAGCTAGCAGCGCCTATACAGGACGGGCGTCTGGCGCTACCCGAATTGAAAACACACTATAACGTGGTACAGGCAGGGTTTCTCCGTTATTGGTTTGAAATGTAGGGAGTTAGAAGACACGTGCAGATAGAGAGGGCAATTGCGGCGCCGGCCCTGCTGCGATCTGTCTTCCTTACAGCACCGGATAGAGTACAACGGACACACAATATGGTAGACGTAAGCTGTAGAGCCTGAACCTGCATAGAACACAAGACCGGGGGGGTTCTCTATTCACCTTAGCTCCCTGTAATGCACGTTCCGGAGATCCCTGTCACTAAGGAGGCGGGTTTGTGGCCCTGATGAAGACACTGGGAGTGACGCACTTCGGGGGAACTTTTCCCCAACAGGATGGTCATACCATTGGAAATGATGAAGGAAAAAGGGCAACTAACGGCTCTCGATATATCTTATCTTATAGATTGAAGGGAACCCTGCGCCAACTGTCTACTACCTTCCCCATGCAGCCACAGGTCTCAAGCATACTAGATAGATTTCTTCAGAGAGGGCTAGGAAGTAGGGTGACATTGGGATTGTACGCTATGAGCCTCAACTCTGGGGAGGAGGTGAGAGCATCGCTTCGAGGAAATGGGAGGGGACTCTAGGACGGGAGATTTCGGAAGAAATGTGGAAATATTGTTGCGAAATGAATAGAATGGGGGCCATCAACGCGAGGCTTAGATTAATTCTCTTCAAATACTTACACCATTTCTACTACACACCGGCTAAAGTGAAGGAATATTTCCCGCACACTTCGGGTAGGTACACCAAATGTAATAGTACGCTGGCGGACTTTCTCCACATGGCTTGGGGCTGTTCTGCCATATGACAATTTTGGGAACAGGTATTCGAGACGATCAGTGGTATCATAGGGCAGGAGACAGATCTGGGTCCACTGACGGCTCTGCTAGGCTACACTAAAATGGTGCCCAAACAAACTCCGAAACCTGTTGGGTTGCTCCTAATACTAGCTAAGCGATGGGTAGCATTGCTGTGCGGGGGGGGGGGAACAGAGCCCAAAGATATCTCAATGGAGGATGGATATTCTACATTGTAACGATATGGAAAGTGGATGGGGGTCAATGACCCGTAACCGGTGTGGTGACAGAAGCATGTGGGATGCTTACACACAATTTTTGATCAGACAATCAGATGATGGGGAGACAGAACCTTCCACACCTTAGCTTAAAGCGCAGACCGATGGGGAAAACAGGACACACATGGACAAACTCCTACAACGCATAGTCAGCATGAATTTATCAAGAATGTGGAGTTAAATGCAGCACTGTATGAAATAAATACGATCCAAGACAGAATGAATAACGTATTATACGAAATGTGGGGTAGTACTGGAGCGGGGGGGAATTGAGGTGGGGGTGTTGTCTATGTTGGCACATGGTGCCGGTTATATCTTAAATGCCAATAAAAAGGAGTTAAAAAAAAAAGACTTCCGGGGTGGTGTACAGGAGGGAGGTACACCCAGAGGAGGTTGTAGAGGGGCCCTAGAGTGGGTAGAGGCAATAGACTAAGGTGGCATGGGTGACAGAGAGGGGGAGGGGGAGAGTGAGGAGGAGGAGGAGGTGCAAGAGAGTCGATGTAGGATGGAGGTGGCAAAGGAGACAGAGTGGTGTTGGAGAAGAGAGGAATTTTATAAGACGTGGCAAGGCAAGCGCCTATCGAAAAGGAGATTGGACTGAGGGCCCTGGACCAAGAATGTCCCATTCAAATAAATATAAATGATGTTTTTGGAGGAGTGGAAGGAGGCCAAGAAGGCCTTCCACCAGGTGCCACCATTAATAGGAGACGAGGAGCTAGGAGAGAGAACAGAGACCATATGAGGGGTCCATATGTCAGGAAAGGGAACGGCAATGAGGATGTCATTGAGTCTTTCTGGAGTAACCACTGATATAGGTATCAGCGATAGGGAGGCCTGGGTTGGAGACTAGGAAATCTCTCTTGAACGTTTTCCTTCCAGATTAAGTGAGATGGATAGGATAGTCGATGGAGAGTAGCAGTTAGAGAAGATGGGAGAAATGGAGAGCACCATAACGGGTGTGAGGAGGAAAGTTGGAGGAGAAAAGGAGACAAGGAGCACAGCCCAGTGCCGTGCACCGCAGGATGTGCAAGAGGATGGTATAGGGGGGGTCACACAGGGGAGCACAACAGTAGGGAAACAAAGCATGAAGCAAGGCAGGGCACACAACAAGGGGGACAAGGGACAGTAACCACCGTGGAATGGGGACCTAGAGAGTGCGAAAGAGCCTAGTGGGGCAGCAGAGGCACAGTAGCAGCATTAACAGCAGAGGGGTGGGAACCTAGAAGTGGGCGAGAGCCTAGTGGATACAGTAATACAGTAGCAGCAATGTCTGAGGAGTAGGAACATTGGGGTGGCGGGAGGGAACAGACCTAGAACACAACAGTAATCAACAGCAGACTAGGGACACAGCAAGGAGTCAGAAAACACAAAGTATGGTTAACCGGAAGGGAGGGGAAGCTTAAGGTTGCGCAGAGACAGAGTACGGTAAGTCAGGCGTATAGGTGGAAGTACACAGAAAGGCTGGATGCGAGATATGGCTAACTAACACAATCAGGCTAGTTGCGAGATAGGATTACTAGAGTAACTGTGGGCAGAAACTCACGACTGTATGCTAATAGAGAGTAAGAAAAGGGTAGTTTTGGGTTGGTCAGTTTAGTGGGGTGCAGTAATTGCTGCATCCCCTGCTCCAACTGCACTTATGATATGATGTGATCTGGCATTTATAACGTGCCTATACACAAGTGTTTCACTTACCTTGCCTGTAGCTGCTGGTTGATGGGTGCAGGCTAACACGGGCCATCACGGTCTGGAGCTGCTTCTGCTGGAGCTGTCCTTTGCCTTGGGGTCTCTTGCCACAGGGAGCTGCAACAGGCAGGGGGCTGACACCAGAGGGCCTGAAGGGCAACCAGAGGCCCCCCTTGAGCAGAGGAAGTCAAAAGGAGTGGATTCCTGGCGAGGCGACACAACCAAGAAGTTTGTGTGATTGGCAGAAGAACGCTGGAACACCAGTGAGTCTCTGCGAGAAGGGTCTCTGCTTCACACGTGAACGCAAAACCTAGTGATACTGTTAAAAGTGAAGAGAAAGCATTGTTAAATTCAACATGCGTCGAAAAGACCCTCCGTGCGCAGATACAAAGTAGAAAGGCATTTAAGTGAAATTGACTGTATGGTGCGAGAGAGGCAGATTGCGGGTGAATGATTGAGTCTGTTTGTTTATAAAGCGTTTGATGTTGAATAAATGAAAAGGGAGGAAGAAACTGTATATGCATTTCGCAAGACAAGAGAACGTTGCAGCTCGTATAAAGAAGCGCGAAGGAAGCATTATTGGCAAGATGAATGGGCTACGCAAAGAAGAGTGATAAAACTGTAATTTCAAAGCCAGTTGAAATTATATTAAACAAGTATTGGCTCAAGCTAATAGAACTCTGGGGAAATCGCAGAAGCTGTGAGAAAGCCTTTAAAACCAAAGCTGATCTACTTTTTGAATGCTGAACTGATTGCAACTTTGAAACAGAGTGGGAATATATATATCTGATATTGAACTGAGTGAAAACCTGAGATAAGCTAAAGCGAGCTTGCACTATACAACAGAAAGGCTGGGCGTAGAAAAGAACCCCCATAAAGTGAAATTTGTAAATGTATATAAAGTGACACGTGGTGACAAACCAAGAGGCTAACCAGGAATGTGTTGGATTGCACACAGAGCCACAAGATCAATAAATAGAAACCAAATGAATGTGAATCTGGACACAGGGGCAAGTGTAGAAGAAACTGTCTGGGCTGGTGAGCCTAGGGTTCCTGGTTGCGCGACCTGTGATTGGTGGACCGTGTGGTCTGACAACTGCATCTAGACCAGTGAGCCCTAAATGGTGAACATCAAAAGACATTTTGTAATAAACCAAGGAATACTGTGAGTGAATTGGTAAAGCAAACCATAAGAAATGTCAAGTGGACCCATTTTGTGTTGAACATTGAAAGACTGTGACCAGTGCAAATGTTAAGTTGAAATCTGGGGCAAGGGAACCCTGAGGTTTGGGGAACTACAAGTACTGTCTTGAAGACAGTGCCTCAAGAATCTTTTTTTGTGTGAACTGGGAATGGAACCACGAGGACTGGATGGAACTGTATCGCCTTGAATGGACAAGGGTGATCTTGAGACTTTTTATGGAACTTTCTTGAACTCTGGGAAGGGGAGCTGAGAGCTGGAAGTTGCTCAGGACTTTGTCGATCGCTATTTCTTTGATTATTAACATCCCTACATGTTGTTTAGTTTAGTTGTGCAGGCAAGTATAGGGTCTGGACACAGACAGACTTTTAAGTTGGACTCTTTGACTCGGAATGTCCTTAGTTTCAATCAGGTAGGGAAAGTTGGACCTTCTATCATCCTGACATTTAAGTTAATAAAATACTTTGTTTTGACTCTTGAATCTGTTATCTGCGTCATACTTCATGATGCCTTCACAGGATCCAAAGCGCAAGGTGAGGCTTCATACCATTTTGGACCTTCCAGCTTCAAGGCCTTTCTTCTGGTTGGGAGGTTCAGGAGTTCAGCCCAACGCAGATCTTGGCAGCACTTAAAGAGGGAGGGGTGCTGGATGTGCATAATTAACCACTGGAGACCTACAACCACATTCCAATGTGGGGTCCAGATCAACAATTCTTTTCTGAGGCAGTTGGGAATTTGCATCCATCCCTTCTTGGGGCAGCTAGTTCACCATAGTTTGTTCATGCACTGGGGTTTTCACTCAACTGGAACAAATCATTGCCCCCATCGCAGAAGATTTGTCAGATTGGTTTGATTTGTGATTCTCGGCTGGGCAAATCTATCCACCTCAACCACAGGAGACGATTCTGGACATTTTTTTATTCCGTTATCAGATGTGCCTCTGATTCCATAGGATTCTGGATGTTTGGGTCTCCTGAGTTTGGGTGGTTCCTCATACAAAACGGCAAATGAGACTTCACTGCACGTGACGATTTTGTACTCTCTCGTATATCAGGCTCAATCTAGCCTGGTTTCAGTGCAAAACAATTTCAAGGTGATCTTTGTTAGGGGGAGGATGAAGATCAAATTGGCAATGGGGCGCCTTTTGTCATGCTGGAACCAATAGTGAATATCTCCATGGATGGGTCTCCCTCCGCCACAGGGACAACACTGGGAGAATGAAAGGTCCATGATCTGTTGTGCCATCAGGTCCTCCACATAAATGTCCTGTAGCTCAAGGAAATCATTCTAGCTGCAAGGCCTTTCATACCCTCCGTGGAGGGATGCAGAGTATTGATCTTGACAGATAACAAAACTGCCAGGTTTAATTTGACCAAACCGGGACATCGCCTCTCCTTTGTGGGCTGGCATTGAAGTGGCTTTGTTCTATTCGAAATCTGGTTTCACTGGTGTCGGGAGTTGGTCCAACCCAATCACAACTCAGGACAACTCCAAACCACTTAAGGTTCAGTAGCTTTTTAGATAAAACAAATTGGCATCTACATTTTTTAGCTGTGTAAGCCAGTTGTTGTGAGGCATTTCAGTGGGCTTCTGGTTCTATGTAATATTCTCGAATATTAAAGGCTGCTCACAAAAAAGGCAAAATGTTCTTTCCTCCCATTTTGGTGCAGCCTTTACTATTCGAAATATATAACCCCCCTGTCCCATCCACCCAGTGAAATCGGGGGGTTTCACCCCCGTTTGTAACCGCACAACCATAGCAGACAAACCCCCATGCAAATGCACACACACACACCCACGCAAACACCCACCTTCTTCCCACAACATACATACATACATGCACTGAACTGTAAGCTGTCTTCCCCCTTCCCGTCCTGGATCACCTGTAGGCCCCTGCACGCATTAGTGTGCGGCAGGGGGAGTGGCAGGTATGATTATGAAAGAACACTGTGAGCGTTCTCGGAACGTTCTCGGAACAGTCTTTCTAAATCGGTCTTTTTAATATTCTATTAAATTAAAAAGGCTTTTTCACTCCATACTGGATTTCTACATCGCGCCACACCAGTTCACAAGCCTCCTCCATCCCTCGACTCCAATGTGATGCCATCTGCTTTTTAAACCTGTGGCCTTGGCAGATCTCTGCCCAGTAACATGGAAGACTACCTTCCTTGTGGTAAATACTTGCTCCCAAAGGTTTAGTGTACTTCAATATCGCTCTGCTTTTTGACAATCCTCTTACTTTCACACCACATAATCAGGATATCTCTAATACGTCCCAGCAGAAGCTGCACATTACCTCAGGTATGGTTCTATCATGCCTGGACTATGGTAAAGGCCTTTTTCTGTGCCTCCCTAATCATCTGACCTTGCATCTGTTAGGGAGAATTATCAGAAATGTGCTAATTCCTTCCACCTTAGAGACTCCCAGCAACTTTGCTGGGTTTTGAGGACTTGATTTTTTTCAACCTGGAGAGAGTGAGACCCTTTTTCCCACTCTCTCGTGTATTTGTTTTAATAAACATTTGTTTATTGTTTTCAGAAGTGAAAAATAAGCCCCCCATTCCCTCCCTCCCCCCACCGGAGAGTGTACTTGGAGTCCTCTGTGTGTCTCTCATGCCCTGGACAAGTCTAATATTCTTATTTTGTGTGGGCACCACTGTTCCATGTAATCCGATTGTAGATATTCCTGCACCTTCCCCCAATCTTTTACGAAGGAGCCATTAGCGTCTTTCAAGGTGTGGGATAATGTTTCCATTGTGATTAATGTCCAAACCTTTTGCAACCAGCTGAAAACCAATGGGGGATCTGGATGCTTCCAATTCTGGGCTATTGCTGCCCAGGCCGCTATTGCCGTACCCATAAAGCCTCTCCATTGGGACTTGGACATCTCTTTGGCTGCTGTGTCTTTAAGGCCACACATCCACACCCGCTCACCCATTCGTGCCACATTCGGGAAAATCCCCTGCATCTGTGCCTTTATTTCGTCCCAGAAGCCCTGTATCTTGTTGCATTCGCACCAAATGTGCCTCCAGGTCCCCTCACCCCCACACTCTCTCCAGCACCTATTGGACACCTGTGGAAACATCCCTTTCAGCCTCTCCGGCGTCAGGTGCCACTGTGTCATCACCTTAGCCCACATCTCCCTCATCTGAACCGAACGGGTCAGTCTTGGAATATCACCCCAAAGTTCCTCCCACTGCTCTCTACTGATGGGCTAACCCAATGTGTGCTCCCATTTCACCATATAGGTCCAGCTGACCCTTTCCCCCTGCCTGTTGATGAACTTATAGAAGTTTGATACCAACTTCCTGGTTCCCGAGTTGGTTATTGCAAACTTCTCAAACTGAGAGAGGTCCTGTGTCGCTGCCTGTTTGATCGTAGGGGTGTTCAACCAGTGCCTGAGTTGTTCATATTTAAATCTATCTGGCTCCCGGAGTTTCAGGCTCTCTATACATGATTCAAACAAAAGCACCTCTTGGTCCCCCATCATTTCCCCAATTTTTACACACCCCGCTAGTTCCCAGCTTCTATACGCACCTTTTTCCATACCTGTGGGAACTCTGGGTTCCCAAACATGGGGGTGAAGGGTCCCGGCACTGTTGAAATTGTGCCGCTCCTTGCCAATTCGTCCCACACGTCCAGCGGAGCCTTCATAACCGCACTCACACGCAGGTTTGTGTGTCTATGCTGTTTACCCTTCCACAACAGTTCCCTCAGAGGTGTTCTGGCTACTGCTCTGTCCTGTTTGGCCCAAACCTTTTGTTGCTCCTCCCCCATCCACTCCTTCAGTCCCCACAGCTGGGCCGCCTGGTAATACCTATAAAAGTGTGGAAGAGCCAGCCCTCCCTCCTTTATTTGGGCCGTTAGTACCGCTCTTGATACCCTTGGTGTCTTTTTTTTCTCCAGATATGAGGTAACTGTCTTAGTGCCTTAAAGAAGGACCTGGGGATCTTTATTGGTATGGCTTGGAAGTAATATAGCAGTTCCGGAAGTATGATCATCTTTATCGAGGAGACCCGCCCCCACCATGAACTCGCCAGCGGATCCCACCACTCTAGGTCTCGCTTAATTGCCCCCAACAAGTTCCCCGTACAATTGGTCCACCCTGCTCGTGAGAGTAATTCCTAAGTATTTAATCCCCTTATTAGCATACCTAAGACCCAGTGATGCTGCTACCCCTCTCAGCTCCCCTAAGTCCCCAGCCAGTGGAAGAATTTCTGATTTGTTTCTATTTATCTTTAACCCCACTATCACCCCAAAGGATTCCAACTCCCTTATCACTTCTGGGAGAGTGCGGGTCGGATCCGCTATGATCACCAACAGATCATCCGTATACGCGACCACCTTATGTTGCCTGCCTGCCATTTCCATCCCCTCTATCGCCCTTGATTCCCTGATCCTGCATAACAGAGGCTCCAGAAAGATGGCATATAATAGGGGCGAGAGGAGGCACCCCTGCTTAGTTCCCCTAGAGAGTTCTACTCTACCCGTGACCTCACCATTTATGCCTATCCTAATCGAGGGGTAGTTGTAATTCGGCCGAATCATCTTCTGAAAATTGTCCCCAAAACCCATCCGTTCTAATGTTCTGAAGAGGATTGACATTCCACCCGGTCAAATGCCTTTTCGGCATTGACCACCAGAAGAGCTGCGGCGGTGTGCATGATACCCGCCTTCTCTACCAGATGCGCTATGCGCCTTAGGTTGTCGTGCGTCTGCCTGCCTGATATAAAACCTGACCGATCTGTATTTATCAGGTTGGGGAGTAGCGGGGATTATCTAGAGGCGAGATTTTTTGTGTGTATTTTTGCATTCTGATTCATCAGGGCAATTGGTTGATAAGACCCTGGATGCATTGGGTCTTTTCCCGCCTTGTAGAAGACCAAGACCTTTGCCTCATTCATAGTTGGAGTCACATTTCCCTCCTCTCTAAAGGAGTTGTACAGTTTTGTTAGAAATGGGACCAGCACTTCTGCGTATTTTTTTATAAAATACCGCTGTGAAGCCATCCAGCCCTGGTGCTTTGCGTGATTGTAGCCCCTTAACTGCTACCCTTACTTCTTCCTCCCTGATGTCTCCGTCCAATCCTTCCCTGTCCTTTTCAGTTATGTGGGGCAATGTGAGGGAATTTAAATAGCTCTCTTGATCATCCCCGTTTGGATTCCCTGTGGCATACAAGTCCCGGTAGAAGGCTCTAAACGCCTCTCCCATCTCAGTGGTACTGGTGAGCTTCTCCCCTTGTTTGTTACATATTTCTTTAATCGCTACCTTCTGTTGCTTTGCGCGCAGTTGTCTTTCTAATAGCTTGTCAGCCTTGTTGGCTTTAGTGTAGTACCAGTGTCTGAGACGAAGGAGGCTCGCCTCAGCTTTTTTTGTGCGTAGCATGTCTAACTGTCCCTGCACGTGCCTCAGAGCCCTCCTTAACGATAGCGTTGGCTTCTTTATGCATTCCCCTTGAACGGCTGCCATTTTATTTTCCAGTTCTCTCTCCCATGCATACCTCTGCTTGTCCTTGGTCGCCTTAATGGCTATGAACTGCTCCCTTATGACCGCCTTTAGGGCATCCCACACCATTCCCAGCTTTACTTCTCCCGTATCATTAATGGCTAAAAACTCTTGAATCTTCCCCCTAATGTCTTCCCCCATAACAGGATCCTGGAGAACCTCATGTGGGAGCTTCCAACCCCAAAGACCCTTATTCCCGCTCAAGGTTTTACGTCTAGCCACAGAGGGGCATGATCTGATAACGAGATCGCCCTATTTCCATGTTCTGAACTTTCCCCCATTAGGCCTGTCGGAACCCAAAAGTAATCAATTCGCGACATTCAATTGTATACATGTGAATAGTGGGTGTATGCTCTCAGCTGACCATTCCGCACTCGCCAAACATCTCCCAGTGTCAAGTGGTTCATCAAATGGTGGATGCGTTTTGAGGGCGCCCCTGCCCCTGACCGCCTCCCGAACTCCTATCTATTCCTGGTTGCCATCCATATTCAGGTCTCCCCCCAGGATTATTTCCCCTCCCGCGAAGCCCTCCAATTTCCCCAATGTCTCCCTCTGGAAGCCGTCTTGCCCCGTATTCGGTGCGTAGATAGCCGCTAGTGTGAGGCGGAGCCCCTCTATCGTGACATTTGCGAATATATACCTACCCATCTTGTCCGTTAAAGTCCCATGAAGGTGGACGTCACTACTTTCGTGGGCTGCTATCAGGACTTCTGCCCTTTTGACCTGGGCGTTGGACTGCCCTATCACACTATATCCCTTTATGTGCAGCTTGTCCTTATCACGCTGCCTTGCGTGGGTCTCTTGCAACATTATAACGTGTCCTCCCTCCCTTCTCAGCAATTCCTCCACCTTCTTCCTTTTTACGGGGGAATTCAGCCCCCTAACATTAAAAGTTAGGAGTCGTAGCTTACCCATGAGCACCTCCTACCGGTGGCAAATTGTCACCCGCGCCCGGCCATCTCCGACCCACTCTCCGGCCCCCTACCCCTTCATCCCAATCCCACCCCTCCTGTAATCCCCACCCCAACATTTTATAACACCCTTTCCCCCCAACTTCCCCAAATAACCAACAACTGACCCGAGGAGGGCCCATGGGACTATGGTTGCTAGGGCGTGCCGCCCTTCGCTCCTGACCCTCTGCATACTCGGGTATAACTGTGCAGGGAATCCTAAACCCTGCATTTACCTTAGACGTCCTTGGATTCCAGCTCTGTGGCCCTCCACCAGGCCGGTACCATTTATTCAGCGAGCTGTCCTTGTCCTCACTTTTACCCATTTTGGCCCCTTCTCCTCAGCTCGTGGCTTCCCCATTTTCTTTCAAGGGACCGCAGCGGGCCCGTGCCCTGCCTCCCATCTTTTTGTAGGGATTTCTTAGACTGCACCAATTTCCATCCAGACAGATTTTATGCAGCACTCTTCCCTCATCCGTTGGGGGTTCTCCGTGCATCCCTCCTCTTGGAGCACCATAACCAGCAGTCCTTCCTCACACGTTTGGATCCTTCTCTGTTTCCGTCCTACGTAAAGAGGAGGCCAAATGGAAATGTCCACTTATATCTTATTTCCCTGGCGTTCAGCTCCTTGATCACTGGTGCCATTCTTCTTCTCTTCTGCAGCGTTACCAGGGCAAGATCCTGAAATAGTTGGATTTCCAGTCCATTCTTCCGGATGCGATTCATGCCACGCGCCCTCCTAAGAATCCTTTCTTTTTGGGTGTACGAGGATAGGGCCACCAGCACATCTCTGGGGCGCTCCCCCGGACCGCATGACCTCCTCGGTCCCATGATGTGAATCCTGTCGATTCCCACTTCTTCCTCACCTTCATCGGCCAGGATACCTCTGAAGACCTCGTGGACAGCTGTTTTGAGATCTTTATCCTGCACCGACTCGACCATGTTCTTAATCCGGATGTTCGACCGACATGAGCGATTCTCCAAGTCCTCACACTGCAATTCCAGTTTGTGGGTTAGGTTCACTAGTTGCTCTTGCAGTTCCCCATTTTGTTGTGCTTCCTTTTCAACATTTTGAACTATCCGCTCCAGCGCGTCAGTCCGTTCTTCCAAATTTGACACATCTACCATGAGTTCCTGTAACGCTTGCTTCATGTGCTTCCTCGGCTTGCCAAATTGATCCTGTGCCGTGGTCATGAACTTCTCCTGGAGTTCCCTGAACCAGATACGGAGATCCTCCTTCGAAGCCTGTGCTTGAGGTGGGGGAGGCTGCTCTGCCTGTATGTCCTCCAGCCCCTTCCCTTTTGGATTTGTTGTGGATTCTGAGGCCCACATTTGTACTAGGTTCGAATCCTGCCTGTTGGAGGTGGATTGCGACTGGGGAGCCCCTCCTTTCCCCCGGGGCTTAGACATGCTGCGCAATCGGGGGCTGGCTCAGAGCCTCGCTAATTCTACCACCTTCCTCTCGCTGCAGTATCCGCCACTGAATTTCCGTCTCCGGATCCCCCTACTATGGCCTGGGGTTCCTTTCGTGACTGGTTTGTCCACTTCTCCCCCCAGTTCCCTGATGGGATCTTGTGTTTCCTCTCCAGTCCAGTATTCTGCACCTGTCCAGCCCTGTTAGCGCTTCACCAGGACTCCACTCCACTGTGCTCCCCTCCGCCGCTGATTGTGTACTATGGATTTGTATGTTGGGGGCCAATTCACCACCCCTGCCTTCGTGTGATGCGGGAGTTATCCGCCCCCAGCTCCTGTGGGACCCCCCCGACCTCCTCGGGTCACCTTCAGCTCCTCGTTGGCTCCTACTGGCAGTGTGGGGGGGGCACCCGTGCCGACCCCTTAACCTTTGGGGTTGCACCGTGCTATGATCCTCTTGGGAGGGGTCCCCCCGGCCGCCCCGCCCAAGAGTCTGTGGTTCTGCCCACATCACTCTGGGCGGCCGGGGTTCCCCCCTGGCACCTGCCTTGGGCATTCACGTATTTCTGGGCTCCCCCCGCCGCTCCTCACCTTCCTTTATTTCCTATGCGGGGCCGCCACCGGAGGGGACGCCCCCCACACTCCTGCCTGCTTCTTGGCTCCTGTTGTGAGCGCACTGCCGTCTGCCTGGAGGCAACTCTTCCAAAATCGCTCAACGCCCCCCACGGGGTGTGTCCTCAGTCCTCCCGGGCTCCGGCGACTGCTCGCGCCGTGGGCTGCGTCCTCCCTCCCGTTGCTCCTATGCTCCGGTCGGCGCCTCCGTCCTGCTTCCCCGCTGCAGCTGCCACTCCAACCCCACCGTTCCGTGGCCCGAACCTCTCTGTGGGGGTTAGGGTGCTGTAGGTGGGACGGCTGCTACCTTCTCCAGCAGCCAATAGGTTGCTGGAGGGGTTACCTAGTATCCCCTTTGTCTAGCTTCTCATGTAAAAAATGTTATGTTACCCTTTCCTCACTGAATGGCTGGTGGCAGTGGTTTTGTTTTAACTATTGTGGTGTGCATTTACCACGGGCTGCGTTCGCAGCTGCAGTAAAGCACCCATGGGTGCCATCTTTGTCAAAATGGCCCTGGTCTTCCTTTTTTGCCATTTCTTTGTGGAAAGGACCTTCTTGAGATTAACTCTGCGCGCCAAACCCGGTTTGATCCCATTGTTTGCTTTGTCTTTGGCAGGATTCACAAATGAAGCCCGCCTCTGGCTCAAGGGTGTCTGGGGTAGGCAGGAAGAGAGGGAGGTGCCGAAACTCCCTGTGCTTAGTCTCCTATGCGACCCAAATGCACTCTGTGGTGATTGGCCGGCTGACTGTCCGGCAAGTACAGCCACCCTGCTGGGTGACTGAAAGCTAGGCTGGAATGAATGGGAGAGAACTGAATAAAAGGCGAGGCTTTTGGCTTGGAAGACAGAATCGACCACTGGACGAAGGAACCGAAGAAGAACTTGAAGAGGACGCTTGCTGCAACTCCTGGACCGTTGGTTTGCCCGGTGAAGCCCTGCTGCTGTACTGAAAATCCAAATTCATATCGACAGAGAAGCCCCCGAAAGGACGACATCTCCCCTTGATTTGGTGGGACCAATCAACTCCAAAGTAAGCCACCTGGACATCCATCTCGAAGCTGGTTAAATTTCCACAGAGGTGCTGCTGGAAACCGTGTAGCTAGGAAGAACAACACCAGATTGTGTGCGTTACTTTTAAGCTGGCCTAGAGCTCCAGGGAGATCCTCCAGACTCCCAGGAAGTAGGACTGACCGAGCCTGAGCCCCCTCAACAGGGTGCGGGACCCCAGAAGCAAGAAAAGTCCATTTCGACAGCCAGGAACTGCAGTGTTTCTATTTGCGGTAGACGTGAGGAGCTGAAACACTGAACAGCCACTGAATTGAAGATTGCCAGTTGCGAGCAGCGACTGTCCCATTGCAGTGCACGAGTCCCCAAAAGTCCTCCCTCTTGTCCCCACGACTGAGGCCCAGGAACAGTGAGATCTGCAGAGCTGCACAGGAACAGAAGTCATCTGTTGCACTTTTTCTTCAATTTCAATACCAAGGTACTGCAAAAAGTCTGAGAGAACTTTCCGCATACTGTAGAGTTGCTTGCATCTTCTACTACTCACAATTCTAATCAGCTTGTGGGCCTACATTTGATTCGTCTTTTCTTCAAAGACTTCTAAAACATTGTGCAGAGACTTTTCAGAAGTGCTGCATCCTATATAAGACTTTTGCCCATTGACTTTGGCATGACTCTTCCTGGGGGGGATCCAAAGGTATTTGCCTGCTTAAGAATAATTGGGGTCTCTTGTATGTTCTAAATAACCTTTTCCTTTGACTTATTACTATATGATTCTAAATGCAACAGTGATATATTAATGTCCCCAGCACCCTAGCAATTGAAGTCACCTGAGTGTGTAGGTAGTGTCTGTGGGCCATCCCAAAAGGCTATCTACTGATTTAGAGATATTAAGAGTGTGTATTTCATGAAGTGTATGTTGAGTGTTACTATTAGATTGTTCCCTTCTGAAGAAGGCTTATTCTAACTGACTGATAAATGCATGTATAATAATTTATTCAAGAAACCTTGAGTGTAAGAGTTTATTTGAATACTTGTAACTGTAAATCTCTGTGTAACTTCGCTACAGCTCACATTGACCGTCTTGAGATAAGTCTGGCTGCTCCACACGCTACCAAAACTGTAGTACAAGCTTATACCAAAGGTTGGGTTTCCTATACCTGTAGTCAGAGTTGTTTGTAGTGTCCCCAGAGGGTACTGCATACAAACTTTGCCTAACAGCATCTTCAGATCATCCAAAACAAGGCTGCCAGATTGATCTTTGGCTTCAAACCCTGTGACCATACTACCTTAGTACTCCGTTCTAAGTGTTGCTTCTGATCAGAGCATGCTTTTGCTTCAGAGTACTTTGCGTAATGCACAGAACATTCTGGAACCAAGACCCAATTGACCTCTGGCACAAGATCCCTGGATAATCTCCATCTAGAGTATTGAGTTCTCCTGGCTCTTTAATTTCCACGTCTGCTTTCTTAAAGAAAAGGAAACTGGGAGGCTGAATATTGGGCACTACAGGATCTACCAATTTACTATCCAACCTGCCGAAAATAATCTTCAAATTTGTTAAAAACTCAAGACCTTCATTTTCAGATCTTCTGACCCATTCTCTGGATGTTTGCATGTCCTGTTTTTTTTTTTGTAACTGCTACCTATTGGGACTTCTGTTTGTTACCTGCCCTGCAAATTGCCAGGTTCCCCAATTGTGCACCTGTAGCACTGTCCTATTTTATTTGTTCCTTCTAAGGCAGATACTGCAATCTTCTGGTTTGTTTTCAAGATACGTCCATACTTAAAACATTTTTTTTAATAACCACATCTGCAATTAATTAATTGTCCTGTTTGTACCTACTGTGATGAATCCGATGGCATCATCACTCCTTTCCCTGCTGTGACCTCTCCTCATGTGGCCAGTGGACGGCAGCCGCTACCTGATCCTGACCCTGGGGGCGGCTATATAAGGTTGGATCACATGGGGGGTGGGGGAGACAGCCCCCTGAGAATATCATGGCACCGTCGGGCGAGACATGGTATCCCCCTTATTCTCTTGAGGATAACCCATCCATGCCCAATGCCTTAATGACTTATTGTTATACCGCCCCTCATCCGTCTTTGAAGGGTACTGAAGACCTTTCACAAGATCTGTATGAGGAGAATACCAGCAGGGTTCAAGGGACTGATGCTATTTGCCTTTTAAGACTCATGAAAATGGCTTGGTGGCGCCCCGAACCACGAGAGAAGGTCCGGAATAGAGCGACCTGGGGAAGGGTCGCCGCTTTGGCAGCAAAAGCAAAGAGTGAAAGTTGCGGAGGCTTGGCCCCGCTTTCACCTGCCCCACAGGGGCCCCCTGTGTCATACGGCAGAGGCGCTCCCTTTCTGAAGGCCACGAGAGAGCGGAGGGGAGCGGAGGAAATAGCCGGTGACTCCTGGGGGAAACCTGCGCCTGCCCTGCGGCCCCGCAGCGGCATTGGGGGTGGTGGGTACCCGAGCCCGGGAAGACAAAGGGGTCTGTGCCCATCGCCTCAACATTCCGGCGACTTACAGAGGGAGCCCTGCTCGGACTGCCGGCCCGGAACACGCGGAGGCTAAACCAAGCTGCCGTACTCTCCCTGAATCCCCGGAACACCATAGCTGCTCACTGCAGAAGGGAGAGAGACCGCACCACCGTGGAAGAACGTGCGCTTAGCTCGATTTCTCCCCCACCCATAACAGATTGGACTGCTCAAAGGGCAAACGAGAGATCAGGGACTTGGGGCACTCCTGTCGAACTTTAGCACCCTCAGCAACTGTTGTCTAATACAAGTCAGGAGCAGCGCTGTGCTTGCCAGATTGCGGGCCCCTGGTGCAGGAGCCTCGGGCGTACGCAGCTTACACACTCCCACCCGTGCAGCTCTCAACTGGAAAGCAGCGAATTCGGACTGCCAGAAACGTCCTCACACTGATCGCCAGGTAAGGAGTGGGGGAGAGCAGCAGATAGCCCAGGGGCCTAGGAGTGCTGGTCGTCATCAAGGGGACAACCAGGAGTCCTGTTACGGCGCCCTTAACTAAGTGGCACGTTTAAACTCCGAGAACTGCTCCCATGCTATGTTTGCGGCCACTCGAGACAGTTCCCTATCCAAACTTTAGAGAGTCGTGCAGGGCGCGGCCACTGAGACTTACCAAGGCGGGGGCCTCTCACCCGCAATCAAGGAGGGGCTCCTAGAGAGTGCAACTCTGCACATCTGCACAACAGAAAAACACAGTAAGGGCCAGAACCACTTCTCCGGAAGCGACACAGGGGGTTTCCCATCAGTTGGACCTGCTTTTGAGTCGATCAGCTTCCCGCCCGGGGAGGATGGGGGGGGCTAGGCGCAGGGATCCTTTCAAGTGCCTGAGGGAGGACAAGTAGCAGACCACCAATCTCTTTCTCGATTCCCTTGGGGAGCAGTGAATGGACCCCCCCACCCGGGGCGGAGCAGGAGACATACCCGAAGTCTCAGGCCAGGAGTGTGGCCCAACTCGAGAGTCGTCCATGCGAGATCGGCGTAGCTAGGCAGCACGCCATGTGGCAGCAGCTGCTGTAAGATCTGTGCCAGGGCGTCTATTCCTACCCTTTATGGCACCTTAAAAGTCTGTAATTCCACTGAAATGGTGATCGGAGGATGCAGCAATGACACAGCGTTGAATTGGTGGCAGATTTATTGCGTTTTCAGGCTATCCTGGCAGTTTTCGACGCTGATCCCTGGAGCCGTGATGACGTGGGAGCGTCCCTCGATCGGGTTCTCCCATGAATGAAGAAAAGGCCGAAGGCTCTTGGGGTTCCGAGATCCCTGAATGAGAAGTGCTGGGAGACCGGAGGGGTGCACACAGCGGCTCCTCCGGGTGCGGTGGTCTGGGGCCCCACGACTTGCGGTCGGTAGCGGAGCACGGCGCACAGTGGGGCAACTCCTGGGGTTCGGAGCCCACGTTGAAGTGCGCCTAGTCAGTGTGGCGGTTCCTCTCCTCCCTCTCTGGAGGACTGATGACTGATGTAGCGGGTGTAGCTCAGTCTAAACCTCTTATGCACATATCATTAAGGACATTTAGAACGACCCGGGAGGAGACCCCTTTACAGCGCTCCGGAGGGGATGAGAGCCATGATGGTCTTTGGGGACAGTGGCTGGTGAGGGCGGCCAGTAACTACAACCATTCCATTGCATTTGGTTGCCTCCTCGCAAACGCAGGGGATGGGGAGTGTTGGGGTGATTTCCCGGGTGTCGGCAGGGCCGTCCGCAGACCTCCGGGGTTAGGGACCTCGCCCCAAGTGTCAGATCTCAACAGATCTCAGCAGTGCCTCCAACATGTTGGGGTGATTTCCATGGGGTCGGCAGGGCCGTCCGCAGACCTCCAGTGTTAGGGACCTCGCCCCAAGTGTCAGATCTCAACAGATCTCAGCAGTGTCTCCAACATGTTGGGGTGATTTCCATGGGGTCGGCAGGGCCGTCCGCAGACCTCCGGGGTTGTGGAGGCCCCCGACTCCTCCCGCAGTCCCCAATGAGTATGAGACACACGCAAGTGCAAGGCGATACTGCGGTTTATTAGATGTAATGGCAGGGATAGGTTCTGGGATCACAGGTCATCCGGGAACACTTCTCACAAGAGTGGGCTCGCAGGCCCTTTTTCTACGTGCGTCACATGGGAAAACTTCCCCCAAAACCTAACACCACCTCGGGTTGGCTCCCCGAGTGATAGGCTTAGTATAGACACATATAGAAAAGTTAGTAATTGGTAGAGAAGAGGTCAGGTGGTACGCTTGGATCGTCCCTAGAATTCGTTACAACAGTATGGCTACATAAGGAAGGTTAGTGATTGAGTAAATGCTAAAGTTCACCAGGCGGAGGTCTCCGTCAAAAGTAAACGCACTCGTAAGTGAGTTTAGCAATCATTTATTGCAATAAAGACAAAGCTTCCGCGGAAGGGCCGACACGTAACATCATCAGAGGGATGCTGTCAGTGTGTGCTGCTAACATTACAGTGAGCATGCTTTTTATAGGGAAATGATTACATGGAGTCTTATGTCTGGCTCGAAACCCAGAAACTTCCAAACATAGTTTCCTGCCGGAACACTTTTGGCTGTCTTCCCAGACATTGCGGTGAGGTTTACAAAGGTCGGACATTGCAAATGGTCATTACTCTTATAACTTAACTAAGCAAATCATAATGCACTTCAGGATTCAGGTGTAACCTTTAACATGCGTGGTCGTACAACAAGCTAATTCATCACACTTGACGCAGTGGGGAATTTTGCAAGCTACACATATCCTGCTGCTGTAGTGATAATGATGTCCATTTATGGGCTGTTGAACAAAAGCAGGACATATCTTTTACAGAATGACGCTCGAGCGCCTGGAATAATCCCCTTTCACACACATTCCAGAGAATAACAAGGTCAGTACAGATGGGTTCATGCTTATGTTCGCAGGAAAGAGCGTGGATGTCGGACAATCATTATTTATAAAAGAGACCCTAGGGTCGGCGAACTCATGCTTACTTGCAAGGCTGCATACCGTGGGAGGGAAGTGCAAGAGTGCTAACAGACGCTGTTTATTTAGCTGTTACGGGAAAGGAGAGCAGGGGGGGACTTTCAAGAATCTATGGGGAATGTGTGCTTAAGGCGAACACCCTGGGCCTTGCGGGCGAACAAGAAAGCCGTTCGTCTGACATGGACATGATGCGATAGCGCGAGCAATGGGGTAATCTTGCTGAGGCAAAGTTTAACATGGCAGCTTTCAGGAAAAAAATGATTTCTGTATTAACAAACGACCCTTTTGCGTCAGCAAGACTACATCAGTAATACACCTGGTGTGATTTGTATTCATTTATTCTTTCATTTTCATTATCTGACACATCAATATTTTGTAACCCCTCGATCACCTCTTCCAATTTTATCATCTCATTGGTGACCATGGCATTTGTGTGTTTGGGAGTGAGTGCTCCCATCATTTTCCTGCAGCAGTCTCCTATGACAGATATGCATAAGGGAAAACACTGAATGCAACAGCAGCAAGCAGCTATTAATCCTCCTATGACAAGAAGAGGGGTGAGGAGCTTCCATCCCCAGCTCCGTAATAAATCCCAGAACCAGGATGTCCCATCCCCAGGCCCAATTTCAGAATGGATTTGAGCTGCCATTTTATGCATTTCATCGATGCCCTTAAAGATGTCGGGGCTATAATCGGGAAGTGCCAATTATTTTACAAGCTCCTCCTACCTCTGCCAGCATTGTATCTAATACTAGGCGATTCTGTAAGGCGACTATCCGGACGGCCTATACTTCTTTAGTAAGGTTGGTTAGTATGTCGCCTGTTACATTTAGTTCCTTTTCCACTAACCTGGCCAAGTGCCTCATGCTCCGGGAGTTCATAACTATTCCCATTGGCATCACTATGCCCTTAAGGAAAGCAAAGAATTCATCCCAAGTGGTGTTTTCTTTAGTGATAACACCTCTTTTCCTTCGTCCGTAATTCCCCATGTGCGATTTTGTTCTCCTAGTTTCTTCCTTTAAATTAACCGCCTCTAATTGTTTATAATGTAGGCCCAACATTATATAGCCAACAGTACATCTGCCTTTCTAATAGCTAGGCAACCAGAGGTAAGCGTTTTTCCCACAAATAAACATAGCCCCTTCTGGAGGAAGGAGGGTGCTGACATACTATTTAAATCCACTGTAATCTGGCAGGTGTGTTGGCCCATAAAGACACCCTGATGGTGTGGTTGGGTTCGTTGGTAACAAAGGGGTGATTGTCGAATTATATTTTGCACAGGTATCGGGGAGAGTAGTTTTTCTTCCCTCCCATCTCCTGTATAAAGTAGGACCGGATCTAAGAACCTTGTGTCTGGTGGACAGGGAGCAGATCTATTTAGATACCGGGTTGCGTTTGACATCAGGGGAATGTGGGCCGATGAAACTTTAACTGTGTATGACCTCCGGTCCTCCCTTTTCCCACTATCGTAGTTTGTCGAGTTGAGCATGTCGAGGATTTGTTCTCTATTCTCATCAGTTACCGAGCGGAGTAGTTCTTTATGTTCTTTATATTTACGGTCCATTTCTGCTAACCTTCTTTTTGTATTTTCACCGAAATGGTCATCGGTCACAGTATAAGTAGAGGTATCATTCCTGGAGGCACTCAAGAGAAAATTTCGCAGGGGCACGCAAGTATCATTTGTGGCGGGAGTCGCGTACCATTCGGGTCCACTTTCATGGCTATGGGGACTATACGTGCATATGTAGCAATTCGTCTTATTTAGTATCTGGTTCCTATCATTCATCCATGTAAGGATGCTATTCCTGGGGTGCTTCTTCCGATACTCCTGATCTACATGGGGAATAGTCACTGGTTCTGGTGTAGGGGGCTGCGATGTGGTAGGTAACAGGTTATGGGCAGCATAAATATCATGATGCTCAAGGTACCAGAGGAGTAAGGCGAACCCTACTGTTATAAAAATACAGACAAGGGATAAGATGAGCTTTTCCTTTGGGGTGCATGCATACCTATTTACTCGAGTACGCCTCTGTCCTGCATCCTCATTATCCATTGTAACAACCTACTTTGTTCCCTCGCACAGGGCTGATCCCAGATGGCTTAGTTCCGGAACTTGGCTGTCAAATGTCACTATATATATATATATATATATATATATATATATATATATATATATATATATATATATATATATATATTTTACACAAAAAGTTCAAGTCCCTAACAGTTACCCTAATGGTGCCGTCCCTTTATGCGCTAGATCGCAAGGGTTGCACAGTATCACCCGTTCTGCTGTCACCACTTCTGGCTCCTACCTTGACTCGTCTCGTTGAGGCTACTTCCTACCCTTGAGGGGATGCTGAGGCCATTTCATCTGTGTCTCGGTTGGGCTACTTCATACCCAGGAGGGGTTGCTGAGGCCACTTCATCTGTGTTTTCAATTGTCCTTGCTTGTTGCGACCCTTTACCAAGTCCTTTCTCAGCCAGATGTCAGAGTTCAAACATAGGCAATCAATGTTGCTTCCTGGGGCGCAAGTTATACCTTGGAGTGTCCTCCGTTAGTTCGGCTGCAAAATGATCTGTGTCTTTGGTTGGGGGGTGGACTATCTGAGGTGGTGCCTTTTTGATATGATTGGCGTGTATCCACGTCTTGTGTCCAGCTACCTTGACAGCAGGCTGTGTTGCTAAGAGGACCAAGAATGGCCCCTTCCAGCGGGCTTGCAAGCAATTGTTGCGATCAAAACTCTTTACCAGGACATAGTCCCCTGGTTTGATGGCGTGGCCCTCTCCTTCTAGGGCCGGCAGTGCTGCTTCTTTCACCTGTTGATGGATAATAGATAGTTTATGCTGTTCGATATTGCCGATAACCTTTGGCCTTGGGATGGACCATGCTCTTGGAGGGCGGCCCATCACAATCTCAAAAGGGGACAATTTGTGTGTCCCCTTTGGAGTGGTCCGCATGCTCAACAATGCCAAGGGAAGGGCATGTGGCCACTTCAGGTTCGTGGAGGCACAGATCTTTGCCAGCTTGTTTTTGACCATGGCATTGGACCGTTCTATAATTCCGTCACTTTTCGGATGGTAAATTGAATGGAAGCGCTGATCGATACCTAAAGCAGTACAAACATACTTCACAACCTGACCAGTAAAGTGTACGTCACTATCAGAATACAAAAGGCTGGGCACCATGTACTGGGGCACCCAATATTTCAGGATATATTTAGCTGTGGAAATAGCAGTGTTGTCTCTCAGGGGGTAAGCATCTGTCCAACCAGAGAACCCACACCTCATAACAAGGCAATATTTTAGTTTAGCAACTGGTTCCATTTGTATAAAGTCCATATACACCACTTCAAATGGCTGCGTAGGGAGCCTGCTATGACCTGCTGGTACCTTTACAGATTTGCCCACATTGTGCTGAAGGCAGATGGCACACTGTGCTGCCCACCTCCTGCAATATGATCCAATTTTCCTGTTCTTCCATACTTTGCTCAGAGTGTCCTCCATTGCGCATGCATTAACATGGGCCTTCCCGTGTGCCATGTCCACTTCCATGGGCAAATAACTGTCAGGGAATAACCACCTCATTTTCACTCTGTCCAACCACACCCCTTTAGAAGTTTCCTCATTATTACTTAATCCATGCTTTGATTTCACAATCTGCTGCTTCCTTTTGAATGTCCTTTACTACCTCCCCAGGGTCCTTTTCCAGTCCACCACCATCCCTGTTCCCTTCCACATCCCTTAGCATCATGTTACACTCTGGAATGGGCAATTTACAGTGTTCCGCAGCATATTTAGCCACCTGGTCTGCTAAATCGTTTCCCTGTCCCACAAAATCTACCACCTTTCTATGGGCGGAGCACTTCACTATAGCCACCGGAGCAGGTTCAGCCAATGCCGCCAATAATTTATCAAATCACCATGTTTTATTTTGGTACCATGTGAGGTGAGAAACCCTCTTTCTTTCCATAGCAGGCCAAAATTAAAGGCCACACCATGTGCATAGGCTGAATCCGTATAAATGGTTACAGTTAAACCTTTTCCTTAGTTCCAGAGCCTTTGTCAATGCTCTCAATTCTGCAGCTTGCGCTGATAACTCGGGTATGCGTTCCATGTGGGCAAATTCATTTTCAGTTGTTATTGCATACCCAGCCACTGTTTCCCCGCTTTCCAGCTTGTAACATGACCCATCACAAAATAGTCCCATCAACTCCCTCCAGGGGAAGGTCACTCAGGTCGATCCTACCCCGGGTCTGCTCATCAGTACGTACTAAACAATCATGCAAGTCTTGATCTCCCTCCCCACTTGGTAATGGCAAAAGGGAAGCTGGGTTCAAAGTATTACATCTCATGATAGTTCCATTTGGGGCAAACAATGTCAGTTCATATTGTGTCAAACGGGCTGCTGTGAGATGCTGAGTTTGAGTTCTATTGAGCAACACATCCACAGCATGAGGGACTCTTACAATGATGGTAGTTCCCAACACTAACCCAGCGCTTTGTTTCAAAGCTACCGCTGATGCAGCAACTGATCGCATGCAAGGGGGAAGCGCTGCAGCCACACTGTGCAAAGTGCCAGAGAATTAAGCAAAAGGCTTTTGTTTTCCATTCTGTTCCTGTGTCAATACAGATAGGGCACAACCTTTCTGTTTCGTGTACAGACAGAGTAAATGGCTTGCCGTAATTGGGTGTCCCAAGCCCTGGGGCACTACACAAGGCGTTTTTCAAAGCGTCGCAGGCCTCTCATTTCTTGCGTGCAGGTGAAAGGTATTTGATCCTTTTCTGTTTTCAAACATTGTAACAGGGGTTTTGCTAGCAGGGAGAACTCAGGGACCCAATGGCGGCAATATGAGGTGATACCTAACAGTCGTCTCATTTCTTTCAAGGTACTGGGATAGGGCATTTCTTGTATTAACCGTACCCTTTCAGGGGACAGTGATCGACCCTCTGCAGTAAGGACATATCCCAAATAATCAACCTTGGACTGTACATACTGCATTTTCTTAAGCTACACTTGTGACCATGATATTCCAAATGTCGTAACACAATCAAAGTACCTTCTTTACAACTCCATTCAACGTCTCCACAAATAAGAATATCATCCACGTATTGGATGAACATTACACCAGGGGGTAACAAAATTTCATCCAACTGTTGTTTTAGCACTTGGCTAAAAATAGCTGGGCTTTCTGTGTAACCTTGGGGCGCTCGACAAAACCTATATTGCCATTGTGCTAACACAAAGGAGAAAAGATATCTAGATTCTTCAGCTATGGGTATGGAGAAAAAGGCATTTTTCAAATCCACGATGCTAAAATAAGTGGCTGTGGGAGGAACCATAGTGAGAATACTAGTCACACTGGGGACAACTGGATACCTAGGATCCACAACTTTATTAATTCTTCTGAGATCAATAATAAATCTGTATGGGGTCACTTCATCTCCTTTCTTATGAACTGGAAGAACCGGAGAGTTACAGGGACTGTCATCACATTCTTCAACAACCCCAAGCTGTATCAGGTCCTGTACTATCCTAACCAATGCTGCATCCCCTTCTGGGGATATTCTGTACTGCGGGGTTCAGGGCAAAGAGACACCATGTTTTACCTTGATCACAACAGGGGGAATGTTCAAAACCCCTACATCATTACTGCCAGTAGCCCAGAGCTCTGCGGGCAGTGCATGTAATTCTGGCGGTAATGGCTCAGCCAGATAACAACCACCAACTTTAGACTTGCATATAGTCATGCGAAAACCTGTCGGGGAACAATAAATGGTTGCATTCAAGGCTTTCAAAAGACCCAATCCAAGGAGATTCTCAGGACACCTGTTAGTAAGTAGCCATTTGTTAGTCAATTTCACTCCACATATAGATGTCTCAACTCTCTGGGACTCTGGAGTACATATGGGTTCCCCACCAAACCCTACGGAAACCTTATTTTCACCCGATAGTGGAACTGAGGGGACGGCCTTGGCGTCAACCGAGCTGTTACCTGCCCCGGTGTCAACCAAGCATTTAATGGCGGGGTGCTGTCCTATTTGCAATTTAACATATGGTCCCTTCTGGTCTATAGGAACAGACACCGCCTCCCCAGGTTCACTAGGGGCGTTTCAACTCATTACTGCTGTATTATCAAAGAACATCATTCCACTCAATTCATCCTCCGCGAACCCATTGCCATTTACTCCAACCATCTGTCGCTGCGCCAGTCGAAAATACATAATTTTCAGGGTTTACAAGCCTACCCTGTCCTTGGGGTGGCCCCGTGCGAGGTCCACCTCATGCTCTTGGCCACCCCGTGCCATCAATATGGGGCACTCGTTTTTCCAATGTCCCATCTGTTTGCAAAAGGAGCACTGATCTATTCGCGGGGGTGTCCATTGCGCAGTGTTACCTGTAGTGTTTCTTACCTGGGGTCTTTGGGCCTTTGGTTTATTATGGGGTGTCTGTACCAACTGTTGCATTAACACTTTGTTCTTAAGAGCTTTCTCGGCTTGTTTCTTTCCCTCCATTTCTTCTGTTTCCTGTCGCTCATAATATTTCGCCATTTCCAGAATTTGGTGAGGGGTACAAGGTTACCATGTACTTTCCCCCAACTTCAAGGGGCCCTTAATTCCTGTCCTTAATCCTTTCACAAGCCCCATAGCGAAGTACCTTTGGCCTGTGACATTACTGGTTGTTTGCCCACTGTGTGCTTGAAACGCCCCTTCAAATCTCAGAAAATATTCCCCGACACCTTCACTGGGCCCCTGTACTATAGCATCTAGTTTTTCAACATTTACATCTGTCTCGGGAAAGACTGTGGTAAGAGCCGTCAAAATGCGCACACCTAGGTTTTTTATATTGTCGGGTCGAGGGTCAGTAGGGGGGCGCTCTTCGCTAGCTTTCTGTAGTGCAGCCCAGTTCAGGGTGTCATGGTCTCTGCCTCTAAAAGGGTCCCAAATTTTGCTAGGTGTTACCGTAGCCATAACGGTATTCACATCCTCAAAGGTTTAAGTCCCTGCTTTAAACAGTGTTCTTAATTCTTTGTAAAACCCTGCTGCGTTCGTTCTAGGGTCAGGGGTACTTTTGGCAATGCTCATTAACTCGGATCGAGTCAGGGGAACATATACGTAGGTTTTGGTATATTTTACTTCACCCTGGTCGCTAGTTGTTACTGTTGGGGCACATTCCCGAAGGGCATTGCAATGATTGTTGGAGTCATGGACTCTACTAGGTTCTGGAATAATTTACATATTCTCTTTTCTCATCTCTCCCACTCTTGACCTATCCTCTCCATCTCTCGTTCGCATTCTCGTGCGGTTTTACAAATCCTTTCATCACGCGTTTCATCACATTCCAACTCTACCAAGTCTACTAAACTCATCAACCACGCAACCTGTACCGCGTATCCTGGCTTTTATATATACCCATCCATTCACTTACTGTCTTTCCTTCGGTCCTGTCCATCACTTGCTTGGCAAACTGTTTCCCTTTCCCCCTAGCTTTGCTCAATAGTTCATCCTTCCTTTCCTGCTCCATGCGTTCTCCTTCCTTCTCCTCTTCCCATTGTCTTTTTGTTTTGTCTATTGCTAAATTAATTTGTGTATATAGATCCCATAAATACGATTGATCAGTGTTGGTACTGAGGTGATCGTTGAGCTCTATCAATTGCTAGGACCAATTATGTGGGGTCTTCTTAAACCATTTGTGAATTATTTCGCTATGCAACATCATCACTTGTCTAAATTCCCTTTTCGTGCACTTTTTCAGTTCCATCAACACCTCTTCATCATCTCCTCTCTTCTCAAAAACAAGCTGTGCTAATTGTCATAATTCCTTCAACCTCTGTGGGCCCAATCTTTCGTTCCTACCTACTCTTTCAATCTCCTCTGTGGTGTCCTCATCCATCGTCCCCTTCATTATTGTCCCATCATAAGGTGGCGGAGCTGTGGCTACTGTAGCTGGGGTTACTAATCACAGGAGGCTCTCGTTGGTTTTCTCGTTCTCTTGTTCACTATTATTACACACCGTATGTGTTTCTTTTGTCTGATCTGGCAGGGTGGGGTACATCCCTTTGCTAAATTTTATTAATGCAGTTCTGTCTTCCACATCTAGCTGGTGTTCAAACTCTTTGTTTTCTAATTCACAGGCCTTTTCTTGTATGGTACTTTTTTGTCTCTTTCTATCTTTTTTATCTTGGGACATTTTCTGCTTTATCGCTTCTGTTCGCCATTGGCGAATAGCATCGTGTTGGGCGGGGCGGACCTTCTTCCTTAATAATACTAATTCCAGGTGCTCGATTGTCTTAACATCAAAAGTACCTACTTTAGGCCAGCTAAATTGGATCGACTTCTTTGTGTAGTCTTCCCAGTTTTTACAAAACTGTACCGCCCCCAGCCCATAGTTAGTTAGCATAGT
This sequence comes from Ambystoma mexicanum, assembly GCF_040938575.1. Lineage (NCBI taxonomy): Eukaryota > Metazoa > Chordata > Amphibia > Caudata > Ambystomatidae > Ambystoma > Ambystoma mexicanum. The sequence continues at coordinate 1,462,003,989 of NC_090923.1, read as the reverse complement.
ATAACACGGAGTGCCCTCAGCAGGCGCATGCATAGGTTCCTCATTCTTATTTTGGTCACACAAGTTTCCCATTATTAATAAAATACCTTACCAAAATCAAATAATACGTACCATAAAACTGATACCAATTGTGGCTTACCATCCACCAATACAATTTCTGCAGATACAATTCACTCACCGCACCAAGGAGACCTCCTCCCTCTGTCTGGTTCGTCTGGTCCTTGGCATAACAGTCATTCTCTCCTTCTTCCTGATCTCCATCTCAAGATGAGGACTGCGCTGTTTTGCATCAAAGGTGCGATAGAGTTTGGGCCTAGTAAGTCGTCCGCCGGAGACAGGAGCTCAATGGAAGGCACGCATCAAAGCGATGGACTACATCTGCAAGGCCACCAGCCAGGGACCCCAATTAGTAAATGCTAAAATTCACCAGGCGTAGGGCTCCGTCAAAGTAAAGGCACTCGTAAGTGAGTTTAACAATCATTTATTGCAATAAAAACAAAGCTTCCACGGAAGGGCCGACACGTAACATCATCAGAGGGATGCTGTCAGTGTGTGCTGCTAACATTACAGTGAGCATGCTTTTTATAGGGAAATTATTACATGGAGTCTTATATCTGGCTCGAAACCCAAACACTTCCAAACATACAGTTTCCTGCCGGAACACTTTTGGCTGTATTCCCAGACATTGCAGTGAGGTTTACAAAGGCTGGACATCGCAAATGGTCATTACTCTTATAACTTATTTAAGCAAATCATAATACACTTCAGGATGCAGGTGTAACCTTTAACATGCTTGGTCGTACAACAAGCTAATTCATCACACTTGACGCAGTGGGGAATTTTGCAAGCTACACATATCCTGCTGCTGTAGTGATAATGATATCCATTTATGGGTTGTTGAACAAAAGCAGGACATATCTTTTACAGAGTGACGCACGAGCACCTGGAATAATCCCCTTTCACACACATTCCAGAGAATAACCAGGTGAGTACAGATGGGTTCATGCTTATGTTCGCAGGAAAGAGCGCGGATGTCGGACAATCATTATTTATAAAAGAGACCCTAGGGTCGGCGAACACATGCTGACTTGCAAGGCTGCATACCGTGGGAGGGAAGTGCAAGAGTGCTAACAGACGCTGCTTATTTAGCTGTTACGGAAAAGGAGAGCAGGGGGGGACATTCAAGAATCTATGGGGAATGTGTGCTTAAGGCGAAAACCCTGGGCCTTGCGGGCGAACACGAAAGCCGTTCGTCTGACATGGACATGATGCTATAGCGCGAGCAATGGGGTAGTCTTGCTGAGGCAAAGTTTAACATGGCAGCTTTCAGGAAAAAAATGAATTCTGTATTAACAATTAGCTAGGTTGTGATACTGTCAGTCGTTAGCCCCGTGCCCTGATTGGTTCATCCGTGAGCCCCAAAGCCTGAGACCATGGTTGTTCCCAGCTCACGGTGTACCTGGTGTTAGAAACAGTGTATGACTATGTGTCAGTGGTGGACAATGGACAGGTCTGCCATTTGCTGCAGGAGTGCTTCTTTCTCACTCCCATCAGTGTCCAATTTGTCATCTTATTGTTGCAGTCTGTGTCCCAAACGTGAGACCCCAGAGTTTCCCTGGTCCCTGGGACTTGGCATCGCGTCAGGTCGGCCTGGTCACGTGTTGTGAGACCGTGGCTGAAGCAGAATTATGAGCATTTGATTTGTATTTCGGCTCTGAGAGGCGGTTAGCCAGGGCAGGTGTAACCTTGGCTCAGGGCACGCGGCGTGTAAGTTGCAACTTCATGGCCTTGGCTGGGAGGCCCTTGTCGGGGTTCGTTCTGCACGATCAGCATCTTGCAGCTCCTTCAGAGTTGCTCTGTGGCTCTGGTTTTGAGGCCTACTCTGGTGCTGAGGCCTACTTTGGCCTCTTCTATGGATGGAGGCATATGCCTGACAACACGGTGGTCACGCAGGGCGACATGGGTCCATATATATATATATATATATATATGTGTGTTTTATGTCACCGTTTTTTAGTAGCAAGGAAGCGTTTGCAAGCATGTACACAAGCTCTTCTTGCGTTTCTGCAGTGCTGTAACTTAGCCTATGTGAAAAATAACAGCAATGCATGAATGAGTGTAGCGGTCCCCTACGTCATGGTGCTGAGTATGTTCTTCGTGTGGATGGGTGTGGGTATGACCAGTGTGCCTGGTGGCACATGTGTTACCGTCCGTTGGCTATGTCGTCATGGCATCTCTAATGATGGTGGTTTTCATTGGTGCTGTTTAATCGATCTGATCCATATGATCAATGTCAGCATCACCTAATGGTCTGACATGTGGTTTGATTGACGGGCAGTTCCCCAGGCTGTGTGGGGCATGGCCACAGTGGATGTTGACGTCTGGGGCATGTGTGAGTGGGTCGAATTCCTCTCGTGGAGGGTGCTTGGGTCGTGACGTTCTAGGCCATGTTCTGGATGAGAATCAGGGGAAGGGAACGTCCCATTTTCCCTCTTCAGCCCCCCCTCTGGCCGACTTGTCGACCACAAAAATATCCACTCTCTTGTCTCCTCGCACTCACCACACCTTAGTTATCCCTGCCAAGTGTCCGTATCGGTCCACATGATCTTCGTAAGACCAATACATATAAACACATCCGCCTCAGCGTTTGCAATAAACCCATTTCCCAACGTGCTTTTCGGGTTCCTTGGATTTTTAACTTTAATTGATGGGGGTACAAGTCTGCTTCTACTATTTGTTGGTGCAGCCGTTCACGTTCCTTAATGATGATGTCTGCATTCTTATCGTCTTCAGCTGGCATTAAGACGTGCATACCGTTCATTTCTTCAGCAGTGCGCTTAGATCTTGTCTTCCATACCTTCATCCCCATTATAGCATCCATTCCTAATATCACACACCCTGCTACTACTTTGAGGCCGTCTGAAAGCCAAGATGGCATCCAGGACCATATGCAGGAAAACCAGCTGCTGTCCTTCTTTACTCCTTTTGCTTCGTCTTCCATCTTGGCATGCATCTGAGCCAGTTGCGATACGGCTTCTGATAATGTACCGTTCTCTTCATCGTTGGCAGGAATAAATGTGCAGCATGAACTTCCAATTTTTGCACAAACGCCTCCTTCCATTGCTGTCAAAGGTCCAGTACATATCTGCTTTGTAGGGCTACCATCCTTATTGCTCTTAATTCTTCTTTTATTGCGTTGAATCTGTTTACCGTGGAGTTAATGGTCAGCATGAGCTCCCACCTGGTGATCTGGAACCATTTGGCATTGGCGTAGGCTTCCACTCCTGGATGTATTATGGAGGAGAAAAACATTGCTGCTCTGCTAAATAGCCTACGTGCTGGTGGGATGTCACTCAGGGCTGTCTCTGATTTTCCCCACAGGTAGTTCCCTGTCAGTGATTCTCCTTGTCTCTTCACTCTTGACAAGTGAGTGGTGGTGTTCCAGTATTTTCTTTCTACCGTCTTCAGTGATCATTTCTTCCTCTTGTTCCCTTCGTCCATCTTAGGGAAATTTTCCAAGTTAACTAGTGATGGTACGTTGATGTGTACCATAGTACATACTCCGTCCCACATTGGCGGCAAGCTGTTATATGCCCTTGCTCCACAGGCCCAGTAGTGGTCCATCAGTACAGCTGTTCCTGCACCCCCCTCAGGAAGCTTTATTGTTCTCTTGCATCCTTCGTTTGTTCCAATGTCTATTTCTCTGTTATGTTGGTAACACAGTGTCTGTGCTGTCAGTGGGAGTATTATGATGGGTTCCTCTTCTTTATCTAACCATGTCACAAGTGCTGCACTCCTTGTCCATTCTTTATAGCACTTGTCGTTTTCTTGAGTACTTTCATCACTGGTGACTTTGTCAATGTCAGCATTTTGCTCCCGACAACTCCGTCCACCCATCCATCCTTCGTGTATACTTTTCCGTATATCAGTATCAGTGGTCTTTCCCAGCATCCTGGTTCACCTGCAACTTTTTTTGCATACCATTCGCATGGTAGGTAATCCAGTGTTACCTGTTGTGTTTCTCCTTTTTCTGGTTCTTCTGCTATATACTTTAGTCCTTTCGTCTGCTGCCATGAGCCATCATACATGGGAAGTATTTTGATGAAGTTATTTTCATATGGGTACGTTGATCTTGATTTCCACCGGAGCGGCACCCTTTTTCCCTGGAACATTCCTCTCGTTTGGAACAATGCTAGATATAGCAAGCATTCAGTAGTTGTTGCAGGCACTTCAGTTGCAACAAATGTTCTTGAGGCGCTCCTGGCGTATGGGATCAATGAACACACATAGCAGTTGTCCTTTGGCGTATCCTTACCAATTTTCGACATGTGTTTATACCACATTTTGTTAGAGACGTGTGCAGATTCTGTGAGATATGTGTCCACCCCATTTACATCGCTTGATACGCTACGTTTGTTCCTCTTAATGTTTTGCCCCGTAATAGTTGTACCACCTTCCACAGTGCTCCTTGCAGGCATTGCGGGGGATATATTAGTAGTGGGAACTGCAGCCACATAGAAAGCATAGTATGCCTGCCAGACAGCAGCAGTAATCGGACCATTGGTAAAAAATATTCCTACCATATTAATTACAGTTGCTAATACCACTGGCATTCTCACTCTTACCTTTGCTGCGGTCCTGCAGATACTTTACTTTAGATGATATAGGTGCCTGCCTGAAAATCTCTAAGATGATGAGTTATTACTGTTAGTGTTTTTATTTAAGCCCTGCGTATTAGGTAATCGTTCAATGCCCAGGCGAAAAGCTCTTCCCACGCTTCCCTTACCGTCCTATCTCGTAGGGCTGGTAGTGCTTCGTGGAGGTGTGGAAATGATTGAGTAATTATCATAAGGAACTTGTTATAATATACACTTACTCTTCTTCATTTGATATGTTTTGGCCTTTTTATAACATATACAAATTGGTGTGACAGTACCTCTGGAGTACTATCATCTGCGGGCAGCATTTACCTCTGGGCAGTGACGTTTGTTATAATTCTGTATGTACTTTTGTCTTTTATTGCAACTATGATAACAGTACGCAGTACCTGCATGTGCGAGACAAAAGAAGAAAACATGTACTTGTTTACACAGTGTGGTGTATATTTGCAGATACTCTTGTCAACGTCCTTTATTAGCTAGTGGCTGGGGAGTGTTAGATTATGCTAAGTCGGTGTGCTTTGCTGGGACCTTGTAATCATGGGGTGGCCTATGGGGCGCTGATTGTTTGTGTCTTTTGGTGCATTCTGATCTTGCGCTGTCGATTTCCGGTGTTGTTGCTGAAGCGTTGGCCCCTTCGCTGAGGAGAGGGTGGGTCTGTGCTTTGCAGGGCTTGATGTTGTGGATATGTGTCCACACTCCTTGCCCCTGAGCTTCACCGCTTTGGGGCTACCTTCTCTACCAGATAAGGACCTGTAAACCTCGGACTGCTCCAAGTCTGCCGGAAGTTTCTCGGGAGTACCTTGTCTCCCTCTTTCACTGTCCACTGTGAAGTCATTTCTTGTTCCTCTTTGGTGGCTTCTCCTTGCTGATCGTTCTCCGACCCGCCCTGTGCCCGTTTGATATGTTGAGAGATAAAAGCGGCACTAGTAACCAAGGAAGAGACATATTCTTGCATTTCATCACCAAAACCAGTACTGGTTGCCTGGCAGTCAGTTGTGGGCCTTGATGGTGGTGTGAGTGGGAGGTGCATTTGGCGACCAGTCACCACCTTGTGGGGTGTGAGGTGGTGATCTGATCCTGGTCTATTCCTTAATTCAAACAAAGCCAAAGGAAGGCAGTACAGCCAACTCTTCTTTGTTGTTTGCTTGATTTTTGCTATTTCTTCTTTTAGGAGGCCGTTGAGGCGTTCGCAGACGCCATTTGCGTGAGGGTGGTACGCACATGCAAACTTATGCTTGATCCCTAAGAGGGTAGTTACGTGTTGGAACAGTTTGTTAGCGAAGTGGGGGCCATTGTCTGACCGCAATACCTAGCATACCCCCCACCTCGGGAAGACCTCCCTCACCAAGAATTTTGCTGCTCTGAATGCCTCCGCATGGGAGCATGGACCAGCCTCGATCCAGGGTGAGAATGGGCACACCACTACAATCATGTATCTGTAGCCTTGACATACATTGATCATGTCAACGTAGTCTATGTGGAGGTGTTGAAAGGGTCCTTCAGGCCAGGGTATGGTACCTTTGATCACTTTCAGCGTGTGACCGGCCGTAAATTGCTGGCATGCAAGGCAGCTACTGATGAAATTAGCAACATGTGAGTTTAGCTCAGGACAAAACCAGTTTTCTTTTATTCGTGCTGCAATTATCTCTTTCCCTGTGTGCGTGGGATGGTGTAATTGGGTCAGGGCTATTTACAATAGTGCTAGGGGCATCACCACTTTCCCTATATTGTTCTGCCGCCATAATGCATCTGTGGGGGACATGGTACACCCTCTTTTTACCCACAGTTCGTTTTCTACCATTGGTGCTGCCGCCTGCAATTCCATCATTTGTGTATCTGGGATATGTGTATACCCATCCTTCATTAACAGTTGCCTTACACCCCCTTTTCTTTTTGTTTTTCCGGAGGGTCCATATTTGGCCACAGTATGCCGCATATTTGGCATGAGCATCAGCTGTTTCGTTACCTCTTGATATTGGGTCATCACCATTGGAGTGTGCTTGACACTTCACAAGTGCTACCTCTACCGGGTAATTCATTACTTCAATTAGTTTGGACAGTACGAGAGCGTGCTGTAACAGAGTACCATCAGCTCTTCTAAATCCTCTCCTTTCCCATTTTATTAATCCTGAGAGTACTGTTGAAGTGACATATGCACTATCTGAGTATATTGTTACTCTTTTGTCGTTTCCTTCTTCTGGTGCCAAGATAAGTGCTACTAGCTCCGCTGCTTGGGCTGAGTAGTGCTGGGGTAATTTTACACATCTTACTGGAACGATAGTCCAGTCTTCTCTTAGCCGCACTACAGCTGCTCCCGTCCTTCTTATTCCATCACTTTGGTCAATAGTTGATGACCCATCTATGTACATAACCTCACCCCCCTCTAAGACATTTTCCTCCACTTTCCTTGCTCCTGAGTAATTTTCAATGGCTTCTGGGCAGTCATGCGAGTATTCTCCATTTACTACTTCCTCTGCTATAAATCGTGCTGGATTTACATTACTGCATCTCACTACTGTCCATTCTGCTCTGGACAATATTATTTCATATCCTGTTGCTCTTTGTGTTGTCAGTGTGGACTTAGGTTTTGTCAATATTGCAAAGAGGGCATGCTCCACATACAATGTGGATTGGCATCCCATTGTGATGGATGACGATTTTTCCACTGCAAATGCTGCAGCTGCTAGGCTTTGTTCGCACGGGAAATGTCCCATCATTACTGCGTCTAAATGGCCACTGTAAAATGCCACTGTCTTGTGCCCTTGCTTTTCTTTTGGGTAAGTACCGCTTTCATTACTGCACTGTCACAATGTGAGAAAATGTAGAACTCCTTTTCATAATTTGGGGTGGCTAGTACTGGTGCAGTTGAAATAGCGTTTTTTAATTCATTAAAGGCCTCTGTCATTTCCTGTGTCCATTCCAACTTCCTCTGCCCCCTCTGTGCCTCCCTGAGTGCCTCGAGTAGTGGTGCTATGTATGTGCTGTAGTCAAAAACCCATGCTCTGCAGTAATTGCACAGGCCAAGAAACTGCTGCAGTTCTCTCACTGTCTGCGGCTGTGGTGTGTTCCGTATTGCTAGTGCCCTTTGTGGTGCAATGTTCCTCCCTTTCTGTGAAATTATCTGTCCAATGTAAAGTACTTGCTCCTGGCAATATTGCAGTTTCTCTTTGTCGACCTTGTATCTTTTCTCAGCTAGTATTGTGAGCATTTTTACTGAGTCCCTCCTACACTTTTCCTCAGTGGACCTGCATATTATTATATCATCTACATACTGCAGCACCATGCTTTCCATCTCTATGTTGCCTAAATCCATTTGTATAACTCTGTGAAAGATGGACGGAGACTCACAGTACCCTTGGGGCAGCCTAGTGTTTCCATTTCGTGTTGCGGTATGTGAAACTGGTTAGATCTTGTGAATCAGGGTGCAGTGGAATGGAGAAAAAAGCATTTTTGAGGTCGATCACGGTGAACCGTGATGCCTCCGCTGGAATCCCGCATAATATTGTTGCTGGATTAGCTGCAATAGGGTACTCTGCTTCCACAATGTGGTTGAGAGGCCTTAAATTCTGGATGAAACGCCATGACCCTCCCTCCCTTTGCTTTGCGCATGGGGTACACTGCTGTGTTGCATGGTGATTCTGAAGGTACTAGTATTCCCCTATCCACTAGAGCAGATATTGTCTCATATATCCCTTAATCATCTTCCTTTGATTGTGGGTGCTGCTTCACCTTGGGCAGCATTGCACCTTTCTGTAGCTTTATTTTCACTCCTCTAATGCTTTTGATGCAACACACGTCATAGGGACTAGTAGTCCATAAGGAGGCGGGTACAGCAGCTAAGTCCTCCTCATAGAATGGTGCTTTGGTAGGACAAGGTGCTTCCAGTGCCATTGCCATCTTTTGAGCTACATCTTTGAATCTTTGAATGTTACCTTCAGCCAAATGTAAACGCTCATGTCAAACACCATTTCTCCATCTCCTTTCTCATCAGAAAACAGTTCCTCATCTGATACCTGTGTAAGCCTGCATCCTTCTGCCAACGCAATCACTGCTCTCCATGCCTTCCCTTCCCCATTCTGTGCGTGTACTGCAATGTAGTCTGCTTTTGCAACAATACTCTCCACATCCACTGATATAATTACCCCTTCCTCTTCGTCAGTGGTTGTCTCTGGTCTGAAGAGATATGCTGCTGGTCTCCTCCACACCTTGCCCTCTATTCCTGATAGCCATGCTATTGCCATGTCTGTCCCGTATTGGAAAAGGTCCCCGTCCACTGGCTCTGCTCTTATCACTTTCTTGCCACAGTAAGCCTGTAGTATGTGTCGACCTGTAAGCATGTTTATGCCTGGTGTGGAGCACACTATTCACTTGTCAGTGAAAGAGATAGTCATGTTCAATCTGCTCATGATGTCTCTTCCAAGAATATTTACTGTTGATTGCTCTGAATATAACAAGGATAAAGATAAGTTGAGCTCCCCAACAGAGAAGGAGATGTTATCAGTAAAAGGAACCAGCCCTTTCGCCCCAGAGAATCCTTGAGTGTGCATGGCATCGCCTGACAATTTAAACTTCCCTTCCCTGATGCAAGACCTAGTTGCACCTGTGTCTGATAAAAAGGAAAATGTTTTGTTACCTATCGCCACCTTTATGCGTGGTTCCTCCGCAGGGTTAGGTATTACCGACAGAATGGGACACAACAAGGACATCTGTGGACTGTCCTATTGGGGGTGTATTGATTGTCTGTTTGCTGTGTATGGGTTGTGACCCAGTATTGTCACCCTCCCCAAATGTGTTTGTTGCATTGGTGCCTCTCCGGGTGATTGTATACTGTACTGTACCTGTGTTAGTTGTTGTACTGTCTCGACACTTTGTTGTGCCGTTGTCATTTGTTGTTGTGCTTGCTGCTGTGCTGGTTGGTGTTGCACCAGTTGTGTGGGGGACGTTGTGTATTCAAGCTGTGGCGGCATTAGTGGTTGTTGTATTTGTGTCTGTGTCACCTGTTGTTGCAGTGGCTGTTGGTAAAATTGCTGTCCCCCATTGTAGCCTTGCTGCCCCTGCTCTCCCCTTCCTGTTTGTGCCGGTCTTGCCCTGCATGTGCGTGACACGTGCCCTAACACTCCACACGTCCAACATGTTGGTGATTCTCGTGCTTGCCATGTGTACCCCCCCAGTGTTGTCTAAGTACCCCTGATGTCCATATGTGTGGTATCCTCTGAACCCTCCCCCTTGCTGTGGTGCTGCTGGTCCAAATCCCCACCCTCTTTCCTCCCTGCCCCTTCCTCTATAGTTGCTTGCTTGTCCATTTCCCATTTGTGTGTACCCCCCCCCCACCTGAGGAGCATAGGAGTGTCGTGCTGTGTATGGTGGTGGCGGTGGCATTTGTTGTGTGTTATCTGCGCAGGCTGAACTTGTGCTACTGGGTACTGTTGCGTCGCGTCTGGTGCTTGTGTTACTTGTAAAGGGCCTGTTATTGGCGCACCTTCCATTGCATATTTGGACAGTTTCTTTTGTACTAGCTTTGCCTCCTCTGCCTTCCTATCCTCTTCCTTCATCTTCTCCTGCCATAATCTACAATGGTGAACTATTGTTAGCTGTATTTCTGGCCATTCCTTTGCCTCCATTCCTACTAGTTTCTTTAGCTGTCTTTGTACCGGCTCTGGGAGGGCTTGCATTAGTATGTGATAAAACATTGCTAGCGTCTTGTCCCATGGTTCCCGTGTTTCCAAGCGCCATTTCTCTTGAATTTCCTGGATGTAATTAACAGGGTCCTCATTCTCACGCATCTTGCGTGATGTTATTGCTCCTCTGTCTGAAGTGTCTGGGTATTGTATTCTCAGTTCCTGCCATAATGCGTGTCTGCAATTCGCAAATGGTGCTCCATCATGTGATGTGTCGTTAATGGTCGCCACTGGGAATCCCGCCCTTTTCCAAATGTCATCTGCTGCGTCACCCAATATGGAAATTAACAACCCATTCACATCGCCCACTGCTAGCTTTAGTCCAGCAGTTTGTTTTTCCATTTCGTATATCCATTTCCCAGACCCTCCGCTCAGTGATGGCAGTCTACACTTAATGTTCTCCTTATCCGCGTGCTTCCATGGTATATATTGTGGCCTTGCACCCCCTCTTTCTAGCAATAGCATTTGTCTGTATTCTCTCACCTCCCCTGGTGTGCGTTTGTGTGGTGTTATGTGTGTGTATTTGCTATCCTCCTCCATGTCAGAAAGTTCCTCAATAAAGTCAGTGAGGTGTTGTGTAAGTCTATCTTCTCACCCGGCCACATGTCCTCTCCGTTTGTCTACATGTTTCTTGTTATATGGTGTTGCCAACTCCTCCATTCTACGTCCTGGGAGGTCCCTAAGTCTGTTAACATATGGCGTGTCGTGTGCTGGTGGTGGTGTTGGTGGTGTTTGTGGTCTTTGAGCCCTTTCCTTTTGTTGCCTCTCGTTCGTCTTTCCTACCTCTCCCTCTTCTTGTGTTCTGCACTCCCATGACGACCCGCAGCCTGTGCGTGTTGTGTATAATTCGCTTAATCCTTCCCCACTTCCATCGCTTTGTCCTTCACACGATCCTTCTTCTTCCTCACTGCAAAACCCGTCCGAGAATGCCAACCTCGTTGTGTTTTTCCCCTCTACAGTTACCGTTTCCAAATCTATGTCTGCATACTCGCCTGTCCCTTTCTCTTGTGCTATCGTCGCTTCCACTGTGTTACTCGCAAATGTCTTAACCTCATGCGTCTTACTTGATCCTCTGGATCTCGTATTTCTTTGTTTATTCCCCTCATTTTTTATTTCTGTTCTTGCCCATCGCGTCACTTACCTGCTTGAGTGCCCTTATCTCTTCATCCTTTTCATACCATGCCCTGCCCTCCTTTTCCAGTAAGCTCTCTAGTATTCTTCCTTCCTCATACTTACGTGCACTTTCTGCTATAATCTTCCTTTTCAATAGCGTCATCTCCCTGTCGTTTTCTTCTCGCTCCTCTTCTTTCCTCCTAAGTTCCCGCTGCTCCATGCGTGCTACCCTTTCCGCAATCCCCCTTAGGCGGTCTTCCTCCTTCTTCTTCTTCTCTATTCCTTGTTTGTTTACCACTGCTCTATCGCCCTTACTTCCCGTCCTCTTCCCCTGTCGCTCGCGTTCCTCCTGCTCCAGTTGCCTAATCAGCACACTCCGTGCCTCCCTCAGTTCTGCCAGCTTTTCCTCCAACGCCGCCTCCTCTGCCCTTGTCATCCTCCCGTCTTCTGTTGTACCTACCTCGCATCTTCCTTGCGCGCCTCCCTCCTTCTCCTTCTCTATCTTGCTAACTGCTTCTTCCTCTTCTTCTGTTAGTTTCCCCCATAGTTTCAGTAACACTTGTGCAGCTATCCATTCATCGGTCCTATATTTGCAAAGTCCACTTGTGTCTTTTGTGCACTCCCCATGTTCACCTGTGCCTGTTGTGCATCTGCGGTGCTCCCCCCACCCTGCCCCTTTTGGTAACTATCTGCTGGTGCGTACGGCAGCGGGCTGAACGTGGGGTTTGAATAGCCTTCTGCAGCTGTCCGCTGTGATCGCGCCGCTTCCCTTAATTCTCTCATTGGGCATTGCCCTTCTGTTTCCTTCTTTATCTCCTTATTTATGGGTGTCTCACCTTCGCTTTCCTGTTTTACCTCTGCTACTGGGTATGATCCCTCCGATTCTTCCTCACTCTCCTCCGCGCTAGGAGGTGCTCGAGGCGCACTACACCCGCCCTCTTCTTTCACCTTCTCCTCCTTCACCCCCTTCATTGTTAACATCCCCGTTACCCCAGGCACGCATCCCTGGAACAATTGCCAGAGATGGAAAACCTCTAGGTGGTTCGTTAGCTTCTTTCCTTTATGTGTGTTGTGGAGATATGATAGCAGTGAGTGTTGTGTGTACATATCAAAACTGCCATTGGGCGGCCATGGTATTCTTATTTTATTGTCTGTCCCTTGTGTCCATTCAATACTGTATTTTACTATTTTGTCGCTATGGGGTGCTAGCGTAGCGCATATGTGTTGAAGTGGTGTTGTTAGTGTGCTGGCCCTATACCCTGCCCCTATATCATGATACACAGACATTATTAAAACTTTATTTTCTCAGTACCACTGTTACCTGGCCCCGAAAACTGGGGTTTTTCGTCTTTCCGCTGCAAAGAAAGCAATTGTATTACAATACTGCTGTGCTGGGCGCCAACGCCCTCCTTTCCTTTACTATAGCGTCACCTTCCTTATGCTTCTCTTTCCAATGCTAGGGCCCACTTCGGCCCAAGGCGCGCAAAGCCCGCTATGACTTTGCGTCCTGCGCGGCGTGCTTTTGAGCCATCCCGCCTTTTTTGTGCTGCCGCTACTCAGCGTGCCTCCAATCATAATTTCAGCTCCTCCCCCTTTCACTTCTCGTTCCACCGCCAACAACGGTCCTCGTCTCCCTTCCTCTCTCCCACTGTTTTACACCACCTCCCGGAGCTATCCCTTTATTGAGGCAGGCCGGCGTTCTCCGTGCGTGGCAGCCTCTCCCCTTCATTCCTCCCTTCACCGCGTGCCGCCGCTACGATCGCGATTCAGAAAACACTGCAACTCTATGGGTGATGTCACCAGTTCTAAGACAGTTGGATACAGGTACGTACAAGCATGACAAGAGAATGAAGTGCGTGCTACTTTACAATGTTATTCCACACAATCCCCACAGCTGTCTTCCCACCACGCCTGGAGTGGAGTATTCATTAATCGCTTCGTTAGACTGCACACGCTGCGTCGCCTCGCATGTGATGCGCTCCCTCACCAGGGTAACTTAACCAGCCCACTATCTTCTGCACCGAGAAACGATCACGTTACCTCAGCCAGGGATACGTCATCTATTCACCGAGCTATAACACTCAACCAATAGGCATCCTCATCTACTCATTGATCAAAAATGCCAACTTGTAGGAATGCTACACCCCCTTTTTACACAGGTACCCACGATCAAAACCAATCAGTGCGGTTCACCGCTCGCATGTGGGTGCCTCAAGCCCACCCTACTCACTCTGTAATACTATACGGGGTGGCCCTCATGCCTGACCCCGCAATACTTCACACATCAACCGCCGCTCAATTGCCAAAATCTTTGGACACACTGTAAAGCCACCCGCCACCCTAGTTCCTCCCACCACCCACACAACTTTACATTGCTGGTTGCGTGTGCCATAGTCACATCGGCTTTCGCCTGCCGGTGCTAGTCGGCTGCGGGTACCCCTCCTAATTTGCTTGCCACCTCCCCTCATCTGGACCACCCCTGGACACTCGCCAACCGCGGGCGGGATACTTCTCAAGTCGGCTCCCGACGGCCACTCTCCAGATTGCACAGTCCGGTCGTCTCGCAGTTCCGCGATGGTCCTGTAGTCCTCCAAAGGGGGCAACGGTGGAAGGAGCTGCGTTGCCGGGCCACATTGGCGCAGGCTGCGCCTCCCTTTGACCTTGCCCCAAGTGTCAGATCTCAACAGATCTCAGCAGTGCCTCCAACATGTTGGGGTGATTTCCATGGGGTCGGCAGGGCCGTCCGTGGACCCCCGGGGTTAGGGAGGCCCCAACTCCTCCCGCAGTCCTCAATAAGTATGAGACACACGCAAGAGCAAGGCATTACTGCTGTTTATTAGATGAAACGGCAGGGATACGTTATGGGATCACAGGTCATCCGGGAACACTCCTCACAAGAGTGGGCTCGCAGGCCTTTTTTCTACTTGCGTGACACCACACCATGCGTCACATGGGAAAACTTCCCCCAAAACCTGCCGCCACCTCGGGTTGGCTCCCCGAGTGATAGGGTTAGTATAGACACATATAGAAAAGTTAGTAATTGGTAGAGAAGAGGTCAGATGGTACGCTTGGATCGTCCCTAGAATACGTTGCAACAGAATGGTACGTAAGGAAGGTTAGTGATTGGCTAGGTTGTGATGCCGTCAGTCGTTAGCCCCACGTTCCCTGATTGGTTCATCCGTGAGCCCCCAACCTGGGACCATCGTTGTTCCCAGCTCACGGTGTACCTGGTGTTAGAAACATTGTATGACTATGTGTCAGTGGTGGACAATGGACAGGTCTGCCATTTGCTGCAGGAGCGCTTCTTTCTCACCGCCATCAGTGTCCAATTTGTCATCTTATTGTTGCAGTCTGTGTCCCAAACGTGAGACCCCAGAGTTTCCCTGGTCCCTGGGACTTGGCATCGCGTCAGGTCGGCCTGGTCACGTGTTGTGAGACCGTGGATGGAGCAGAATTATGAGCATTTGATTTGTATTTCAGCTCTGAGGGGCGGTTAGCCTGGGCAGGTGTAACCTTGGCTCAGGGCGCACAGCGTGTAAGTTGCAACTTCATGGCCTTGGCTGCGAGGCGCTTGTCGGGGTTCGTTCTACACGATCAGCGTCTTGCAGCTCCGTCTGAGTTGCTCTAGGCCTGTGGCTCTGGATTTGTGGCCTACTCTGGTGCTGAGGCCTACTCTGGCCTCATCTATGGATGGAGGCATATGGCTGACGACACGGGGGTCGTGCAGGCGACATGGGTCCATATATATATATATATATATAGGTGTCTTACGTCACTGTGGTTTTAGTAGCAAGAAAGCATTTGCAAGCATGTACACAAGCTCTTGCGTCTTGCGTTTCTGCAGTGCTGTAACTTAGCCTATGTGAAAAATAACAACGATGCATGAATGAGTGTAGTGGTCCCCTACGTCATGGTGCTAAGTATGTTCTTCGTGTGGATTGGTGTGGATATGACCAGTGTGCATGGTGACACATGTTACCGTCCGTTGGCTATGTCGTCATGGCATCTCTAACGATGGTGGTTTTCATTGGTGCTGTTTAATCAATCTGATCCATATGATCGATGTCGGCGTCACCTAAAGTTCCGACATGTGGTTTGATTGACAGGCAGTTCCCCTGGCCGTGTGGGGCATGGCCACAGTGGATGTTGACGTCTGGGGCATCTGTGAGTGGGTGGAATTCCTCTCGTGGTGGGTGCTTGGGTCGTGACGTTCTAGGCCATGGTCTGGATGAGAATCGGGTGAAGGGAACATCCCTTTTTCCCTCTTCAGGAGTACTATCTGACACCATTTTAGCATGTCGCCGGACTTGGGACCGAATCACACTCATACAGCCAGCACCCCGTGAACTGTGGCACACGCTCTATTGTGATACCACCTCTGTCACCAGTCTGGGAGTGCGCGCACCCTACCGGGGCATCGCTCACGGCACTTGTTCGGAACTCATTGAAGATTGGCTAGATCTTCTGACACAGTGATGTCCAAATCTGCGCAAAAACACAAGAAGGGTGGAATCACAACGTATTTGACATCTGGTGGCTCTGGCGAACAGATAATGCAAACAACAAAGGCGGATATACACTCCCCACCCATGGTAGATTCCCTGATGGAACCTGAAATTTCCAAGCAATATTTTGAGGCGGTCATGAGAACCCTATAAATGGACATCACGCAGAGATCAAGTCTTCTAGAGACTCCTTGGCGCAATCCATTGCAGTAATATACTCCCACCTAAAAGGCTTAGAGGACATGGTCAACGAATTAGAAAACATGACCTGCGAACAAGGGCATGACGATGAAGAACTCTCCAGAAGAAGGCAGAACATGGAAGACCGCCTGGAGGAGTTATAGACAAGACAGGTGGATCAGGAAAACCGATCCAGAAGGAACAATATCTGGCTGCGCGGAATTCCTAGGATATATCCGACCATGATCGCCCAGAATACGTTGGAGCGCGTCTTCAGATCCCTCCTGGGTTTGGACGAAACAGATGAGCTAATTCTGGATAGGACTCATTGAGTCTACTCTGCTACTCAACAAAGCAAAGACCTCCTCCCGGACGTCCTCACCAGTGTTAATTTCGTTCACCAAAAGGAGAAAATCATGGCGGCGGCACGGAAAATAGAACCAGTGAAATTCCGCAACTCCACGCTGAGCCTCTTTCAGGATCTCTCCCCTTCTACTTTGGCGGATCGTAGGTGACTTCAGAAGGTCACGAAATGGCTTCAAGAGAAGAAGATCCGCTATTGATGGGAGTTCCCATGCAAGCTGTTGTTCGAATATCATAATCGCGCTATGTAATTAGTTCTGAAGAAGAGGCTAAAGAGCTAATGCGTGGAGGGGAGGAGGGAGACCCCGCCTCCGGGACGAAGAAATCTTCCTTGGATGATCAGTCAAGGAGTCCTACGCCGAAGGATGTAAGAAGGAAACCTAAAGATTGGCAGACGTTGAAGGGGGCTGCGGGTGCTGTGAATGGGGTAACGGATCCCACGTGATTTGCCTCTGGCTGTCCCCGGTACCACCTACAGCGAAAAATTCCAAGAGAACTCACAAAAAATCTCAGAAACTGTCCACTTAATGTTAACAGATGGTTCGAGTTGAATGTTGCACACCACTGTTTCAAGTTATGCCTTGCTCTGCAGACAAGACATAGGTATACACAGAGGCAGGTATGGATGGGTGCCCCCACACGGATTGTGCCTACTGTAATGTTTTGGTACAAGTTATTGCTTACAATATTGAAAATGTGTCATTACTGGTTTTCCTGGTTTTTCTTTTTCCTGTTACTGATAAGTTTGTTTTAATATAGGTCTTTACTATTAAGTTTGGTTGGAGGAATGGTCTATGGGATTTGAAATGCTTGCATCTTATCGCGGCATTGCAGAAAGGAAAATGCCTCATTGGTCAATTTGGGCAATTTGGAATAGGTTACATACTGGGAGCCTCAGTAAACTCAGAGTTATGATCCCCGAGCCGAAGGGAGGGAACGATGGTAATGCTTGGGTAGAGGCATGCAGGTGTAACCTTTTGGGTTTGAAGGCTAACGGTATGTGGTCACTGTTAGGGAGAATTCTCTGTTAAGGCTAATTTCCCAAACCTAGTGAGTCCCCCAGCAGCTTTGCTGGATTTTTGGGGTTTATTTTTTTTCTCCGGCTAAGAGTGAGACTCTTTTTCTCCCACTCTTAGACATGACTTGAGATATCCTTTGACTTTGGAATGTGTTTTATGGGCTATGGGGTCTTTTACTCCATAGGGCTTCATGTGTTTTTAGTATGTGTGTTACACAGCACCCTCTGTGCCGTAACACAGGGGTGTCATAGTGACCCCCAAACATAGACTCCGTACCCTGGGACTGACTACTGTCTCCCAGGGCATGTAAAGTCACCATTGGCTTTACTAGTCCTAAATTGTGAACAGAACCAGTACAAACCATCATATTGTGGGCATACTGGTAGCGACAATTCGATTGCCCCTGGGTCTGTTGTTCGAGGGGGCACTGTCCAGTCCCCCCTGAGCGAGTTTTGGCTGGTGGCAGTGGATACTACTTTTTATATTCGACCGCAAATATATTCCTATGGGATTTTCCCATTGTTCGAGGCTAATACTTTTTAACATAGCCTCAAACATACCGCCGGTTTATTTATTTAATATTAATTCATCTTTTGGTATTTTTTGCCAGAACTCGGTTCCAAAATGGAGTTTGTGTTCGCTTCTATGACTCCAACCCAAGTCGATCCCTTTGTTCCACTTTTTGGTGGGCTTCTCCACAGAAGCCTCCAAAAGTGGTGGCACTCTGTCTGGGTACCACAGTGGGTATGGGAAGGGGTTTAGGCACCCTGGACTGAGTTGCCTCGGCAACTCAAGTCGCACTCTTGTGTGATTGGCCCAGTGGTGAGCCGCCCGGCTCACCGCTTAGCATTTTTGAGTGACAGCTAGGACTGATGAATGGGGGTTCTCTGCATAAAAGCAGGGCTTTGGGGACTGGGACTTCAGACGTCGCCACAGGACTAAAGAATCCAAAGAGGGAGAAGCTTAGCCGACCTGCAACGACGACACCACCGGTGAAGCCCTGCTGAACCGACTCACCACTTCTTCCAACGACAGAGGAGATCTTCATCCCGAAGAGTCTTCTTCCTTTGACTGGTGGGGATAACCAGTTTGCCCGCCTTTTCGCCTTCCCGGATCATCTCGTGGCCACCTTGCCTGTGCCAAGCACCCCGGCAATCGGGATACCACGTTTTTCCACTACTGCGAATAAAAGGGTAGTACCTTTTTACCGGAGAACTCTGCGGCTGGTTTATTCCCTGGCAGTGCAACGACCTTCAGCTTTCCTCCACGTCGAGATCTTCTCTTCCTCTGGAAGACGCCGCGGCTTGCATCCACTGCCAGGAACAACTGCTCCCGCTGGAGGATTCTCTCCACTTTCAAGGTACTGTGTCCGCCTGGCCTCCCTCGCAACGGTCTGTGTGGGGTGTCACGTAAATCCTCATCTTACCACTTGGGTTGGCCCTAGGCTGGCTAGCTGAACTTTTCTGAGCTGAACTGATTCCTTTTTAAACTCTCTGCAAGACTTTCCAAGCCTTTTTAAACTGTGTGATCTTGGGCGCATTGGTGTTCTACTCTCTCCAAGAGGGAGCCTGGCCTCTGAACCTTTTGCTCACAAGTAGACTTTGGCTTTCCTGCCTTGCTGAGTGCTTCTAAAGTATTGTGTGTGTGTGCTGTTCCTAATTTCTGCCTTTTCCCTCCCTTTTTCTTAACTTATTGGAGTGCCATCTTTAGTTAAGCGCTCACCTCTGTCTGGAAATGAGTGGTGTTAACTAAGATTTGTCTAATAAGGAATAAGGGATGTATATATATTAATAGTGACTGTGTTTTTGAACTTGCTTACAATAATAGTGCTAGAGTGTTTCTAAGTGTGTCTTTAAATAAATAATTATATACTTGATACCAAAGCTCTGGTCAGTGTTTGCTCGTGCTACTGTATTTTGGTACCTATCTTGTATACTCTATATACTTTCTAACTCTTCTTGAGAGAAGTCTGGCTACTCAGCCACAGCTACCAGGTAAATCTGGGTGGTACAGACTGCTACCAATTGGGTTTACTGCCAACACCTGTAGTCTTAAGCCTTTTGCAGTGGTCCCTAAGGGAACTGCACAGGTCTCTGCCTAACAGTCACCACTGGAATGGCTGCTCTGAATGTAATATATCTTACCCTGAATGTACAGGGTTTAAACTCTCCGTTAAAGCGGAATGCCCTATTTCACCGCTAAGCTACACTCAACCCTACAATATTATTTTTGCAAGAAACCCACTTACTACCCAGTGATGAATTTTGACCTAATGACAGGCTTTATCCTGCCAAATTGGGCGCCTCCTCGGGGCTAAAGAAATGCGGCGTAGCCATTCTGGTTCGTAAGGGGGCATCATTAAAAGTTCATAAGATCTTGCAGGACAAAGAGGGGAGATACATTCTATTGGTGGCCACGTTCCAGGGGAGAAGAGTGACACTGGTATCGTTGTATGCACCGAATGCTCGCCAAGACTTGTTTTTTGCATCTGTGTCGAAGATCTTGCATGAGCATTCTGAGGGGAGACCTCATAATGGGGGGAGATTTTAATGCAGTGATAAATCCATTAGAAGACAAATCCCTTCCCCCTACCCAGAATGACAAAAAAACTTTGCAGCACTCACCGCACTTCTTCGGGAGCATTCGCTGATAGAGGCTTGGCGTTTTTTTCACCAAGAGGATCAGGACTACACTTTCTATTCGGCGGTACACAGAGGGTTCTCAAGATTAGATATTTTCTTCCTCTCCGATAATCCCATCCCTCACACAATCGATATAGAGATCCTCCCAAAGTCCCTGTCAGACCATGCCCCAGTATTGGTAATCATCGCTCGATTTACTGACAAGGTAGTCCCCCCCCCCCCCCCGTATACTTGGCGCCTGAACGAGCTCATCTTGGGAGATCCTCAGGTTTGTTCTAGCATCTCAGACAATATACCCAGTACTTAACAGAAAATGACACTGAGGAAATGGGCTATGCAGTAGTATGGGACACGGCGAAAGCAGTGATTAGGGGACTAATCATAGCTCAGACAGTAGAAAGAGGGAAAGTCAAAAGACAAGCCCAAACCCAGCTGGAACTAGAGCTCCAAAGGAGAGAAGAGATACATAAGAATAGGCCCTTCCGACGGGCCCTCAGAGACATTTGCGTGGCGCTGAAGGCGCTCGAGGCCCATCATATGAGCCGGCGGCATATGGGTTAATGCGCTCTAAACAATACTACTATTCAAAAGGAAACAAGGCCAATCTGCTGCTTGCAGCCAAATTCAAAAAACGAGCAAATTCCCTGAGAGGGACAGACGGAAGGCAGGTCTATGCGGAACCAGAGAAACTTCAGATGGAAAATGTTTTCAGGGTCCAATCAGCCCCGCATGGAATGGACCCTCAGCTGGCCCGAGATTTTATACAAACGGCGCTCCTCCCATAGATCTCAGCAGAATTGTCTGAGAGTTTAGAAGCTCCGATCACAGAGGAGGAGACAGACATAGCAATCCGCTCCCTTCCGTTGGGTAAAGCCCCGGGGCCAGATGGTCTTACAAATAGATTCTACAATACCTTTAGAGCCGTCCTGACCCCTTACTTAACAAAGCTTTTTAATACCGTCTGGAAAGCTGGGGTAGTAACCGAATCAATGGCTGAGTTAACTAGGACGCTGCTTTTGAAACCCGGAAAGGACCCCACAGAATGTACCTCTTACAGGCCAATCGCACTATTAAACACATACGCAAAGCTGTTAGGGAAAATAATCGTGGGGTGATTGGGTGGGATCCTCCCCTCCTTGATAATGAATGACCAAACGGGGTTTATACGTAATCGATCAACATATGACAATATCCGTCGAGCTATTGACTTGATTACCCTCGCACCGAAGCTCCCAGAGCGGCTATCATTATCATCTCTGGATCTCCACAGGGCATTCAATTGTACGTCCTGGAGGTACTAAGAAGTGGTTTTAAAGGGGTTTAGGTTTGGCCCAAGATTCTCTAAATTAGTGCTCTCAAAATTTCAAATCCCTTCAACCAAGTCAAAGTCAATAGAAACTGGACCCCGAAGATCGCGCTAGGCAAAGGCACCAGGCAGGGCTGTCCCTTGTCACCTTTGATTTTTGCCCTGGCAATGGAACCCCTGGCCCAACATATCAGATTGCACCCAGATATCCTGGGATTTGAGGTAGCAGGGCATTGCCATAAGGTAGCCTTATACGCGGACGATTTACTCTGTTTCCTGAATGATGCGCCTAATTCACTCCTGTTAGGAAAGATTTCTTAATTGTGGGTAATTTTCCTTCCATGTGGCAACCCCTAAACTTTTTGCTGTTGTTTTCACCAGGATCTAGACTTTGCCAGAGAAGTGCAGCCTTCTGCCGCACTCCTCTGGGCTTTCGCTCCATTCTTACGGGGAAACTGACATGCCCTTAAGACAGTCAGTACCGGGAAACGTTGTTTTCCGTAGTTTCTTTATCATGTTGCAGCTTTCGCGCAACATGACACAAGAGGGCACTGTAAGCTAAGTTACTGCTCTCTTGGGTCTCTAGCCTTCTACAGGCCATAGATACTATCTTTGGATTGATAACGAACGGTGCAAGTGAATCACGGACGGGACTGGTGGCAGTGATCGTTTCTTTGTGTTTTTGAGCTCCTTTTGGCGTTTAAGCGTGTTTCTCGCGCTTAGCCCAAAATGGTGGCCTGGCTCCCCAAAATGGCCAGACCACGAGGCTCGTTGTCCTGTCCGCTGACCGTCTTGCCCCCTTCACCTTCCCCAGGTCGAGCCGACCCGGGGCCTTCCTTATTTGAGCATGTACTTTCCCGCGAAACACGGATGCTTTTGCAGGCTTCTACAGGCCTTGTGTGTGCCTCCAGGATGTGGGCTGGGATGTCTGGTCCCAATACACATCCTGGGTGCCAGAGAGTCTAGGGTGGTGTGAATGCCTGGGACCTCCGTGGTTCGTGATAGGTCCACGTATGGTGTGAGTGTTTTGTGAGCAGATCTCCCATTGGGTCCCCTCCGTTTTGGCGTGAAGGGAACCGTGGATAAGAGGGGGCTGGAAACACCACTACCATGTCGAATTCCTGAGTTCTCACGAACAAAGGAATACAGGAGCCAAGTATCCTGCAACCACGAGGCTGAACCGAGGAATCGCTGGTGACCCGCTGAAGGACTGCTCCTCTGCACTGCTGTCGCTTTGTGAAACCCTTTCTACCTCGGATCGAACGAGAAGGCCTGTACTGGTACTTCGACCCTTGGAATAGTGGGAACAACTATTCTCGGCATCTTCACCATCTCCTGCACGTGAGCCTTTGGAAGTGTCTCTGTGCCATCCAGCAGACTGACCAGCCTACCCAGGAGTCTTGCTCTGTAACCGCCGTCAGGTTGTGTTGTATTACGAGCCCTTGTCACTCTCACACGATTCGTACACTTGGCATTCCCAGGTCTGAAGTGAGTAGTGTACATTTGGCTGAAATACACACGGCCGCTCCGTTGCCCTGCTGTGGTAACAAACTGTGCGGGTTCACTGCGTTTGGGACGCCCTCAACTCAACTTCTGCTGCTGCGGAATCTACACGACGACGAGACGTCCCCTGCTCCTATCTGAGCCTGCCAGCACTGAAACTGACGCGGAGAAGCCTGGGTCTGCTTGCATCGGGGACCGGTGAGTAGCATCGCTAGGAACTGGTCGCCCTCCTGCAGGAGCCCATAGCTTTTCCCTGCTGTGTCTAACAGCACGCCTTTCCGTACTCGCGCTCTGCTTCTGCCCACAGTGGAGGTTGCACTTGAGTCGCGGAGCTCTGTTCATCTTCGTTTGTTCACCGAACTAAACTGCCTGATTCCCTTGAAGAGACTCCCCTTTTTGCCTGTTGGCATCAGCGTGTGCAGGTACTTTTGAGCACAAGGCTCCACTCTTCGTAGGGCTTGGACTTCCTTTTAGTTAGGTGCCTCTGAAGGCGGACTGGGTCTAATTATTATTCACACTGCCTGTTTTCCTCCCCATCTAGGTGGTCTACACATTTTGTGCGTCTAACTCGTTAGACTTGTTTGTATTTGTATATATATTGTATTGGTTTGGTATGTGTTGGTTTACTGGAGTTTTATTGTGATTTCTCGCTACGGTCAATGTTACAAAGGCCTTGTAATAAATGTGTATATATTTTTAATATAACACCTGCTTGGAGTAATTTGTAAGTGTCTTTGCTTTGTGTGCTCATTGCGGACTTTCAGTCACCCTCACCCCTCTTGAGACCTAGTCTTGACCGCTGCGATCGCTACCTTGATTGGTCTGGCTTGTCCAGAGGTTACCCTGTTCCAAGAAACTAGGCTGGCCTTCTGAACCTCTGCGCCTCTAGGACAGAGTTCAGAAATCCGTCTTAACAACTCCCGCTCCTCTTGGATCTTTTGACGCGGTCTGCCTTGATTTCTGGCTTCAAGCTCAATCCAACCAAATCTATAGGGATGGCAATAACTGAAGAACCCAATAGGCTAAAAGACACATAGGCAATATCACACATTCCATGGTCCTCAATGGAAATTCTGTATTTGGGGGCAAAGTTGACGCCGACTTATGCTGATCTATATAAAGCGAATATCCCCGCCTTGTTTAAAGAGGCAAAAGACTGGTTGCACCGGTCGGACTCCCAAGAAATCTCATGGCTAGGGCGCGTCCCCGTGGTTAAAATGACACTTCTCCCAAAGCTGCTTTATGCGTTCCTCTCATTACCAATCTCCATTCCTGAATCCGAGCTCATAAATGTGCAGAGAGAGATAGGTCAGTTTATTTGGAAGGGGAAAAGACCGAGGGTTCCCTGCAGGCTCTTGACGAGAGGGAGGGAGCTGGGTGGCTTGGGCCTCCCCTCGGTGTCCAGGTTTTTTAGGGCGCCACAGGTGGAGGTGATGCTTTCATGGAGTAATCTACAAGACACCCCCTAGATGGCAGGAGAATGAGCAGGCGGTTACCCCACTTCCCTTAGCTTATTTTCCGTTTCTTTCTAGGTACGCGCGTAATCACAGGAATGAGATGCCTCCCACCACTCTAGTCACGCTTAGGTGTTGGGATAGGGCCTGCTCACAGAGGGAAGCTCTGTGAGCAGGCCCTATCAGGAAGCTGATAAATTTAATAAATGACATTTAAAATTACCTGGTTTTGAAGGGGGAATGAATTGGAGGATGGGGGGGTGGAAGGGGGGTGAGGGAGGGATGGAGGGGAGGGAAAAAAGAAATGAAATTGTATTATGAATTGCTGTTCCTATGCATTTACATGTTGAAAAATTAATAAAAATAATTTTCAAAAAAAACCTCATGTAAACACCTTCTCAGACTCTACCTACATCCAGAGATGACTTGCCCTTAAAGATCACTGAGAAGACTTACCCAGACTTTACATGCAAATCTAGAATGGACTTCTACTCCCATAACTACAAGAATACTGGGACGGGGAAGATGAGCCGAGTAATGCAGAGCAAAGCGGGCCAAGAGCACAAGCTGTGCTCTAGTTGATGCCAGCGCATTCCTCTGGCTGGGAAATGTAAATAGCAGAAGCAGTTGTCTGAGACACACTGCTGACAGGAAAAAGCTGGTTCTCTCGGTATGCAGCGAGAGACCGTGGGGTTGCAGAGACCTCTGTGGAGCCAACAGCGCTTAAGGACCAGGAAAAGAAAAGCTGACCGCGAGAGAGAACACGCTGCTGGAACGCCAGAAGCCGACACAAGGCTCCTCGGCGTTTGCAGGTGTTGAGGCAGCGTTTGCCTTACTGAAGCAAAAGAGCCCAGCATGAACCTCTAGGGGCATAGAAGCCGAAAAACGGAGGCAGTGAGATGGAAGGAAACACTGAACGACCACCACTTGCTTCCACGCGAGAAACAGAGTATGCAAGCTTGAGCCGAGTCCAGCCAAGGGAAGCAGGGGCGTATTGGCAGCCATGCCAAACCCAAATAACTGGTAATGAAACAAATGAAGTACATGAAGGACAAAGAGCAAGTGAGCATTTCTTTAAAAGGGAAAATGGAATAAAAGTAAGAGACTTTCAAGTTTGTGAGTGTATGCAATACACATATAACAAAAGCCCTGGCCGGATAGTATGGCAAATTGAGGTCCAAGAAAGTACCTATATAAGAAGGCCCTGGCAGAAGAGTATACCAGGCGATTGCAAGTGTGTTCATATAAGGAGCCCCTGGTAGATAAGCACAACAGGCAAGGACATACTGAACAGTCTATAGGAAATATATCTTTCTCATGACTTTTTCAGGTGATGTATCAGGACTAGCAAAAGGCTATGCTGATCAAGAGAAGAGGAGTGGGAGAAGAGTACACCAGCTATTCTAACAAGATAAAGACACAGATCCAAGTTGTTTTGTGTACCAGTTGTGTTGTTGATCAAGAGAAACTTGCGGAACTGCTATATTTTAATATTGAACACCGTGGAGAGAAATCTAGGGGAAGGGAACCACCCTCTGGTATAAAGAACTCAATCCTTCTGAAACCTTTGAATTAGAGGTTTGCATATTTTTTCCTTTTTGAACATTTATTAACCACTCCAGGCCAAAGACATTACCCTTTTAACCTTGGGGTTAATTTTGTTAGAATATGAGGCCAGGATAGTATTTTGGGCACTGGACGGTTTTGCTTGGGACATTCTGACATTGACAGACCCTTATTTTTGGTTTTAGGTAGGGAAACGCCTCTTAGAACAGGGACAGAGAGGCATTTCCCCGCCCCCTTTTATTTTAATAAACATCTTTGATTAAATCCATTACTCCATTTTGTCGGTATCCCTACAAAATATCCCCACCAAAAATATTGCATACATATGGATGTTTGTCTCGCCATAGGGGATATTTTTGGGGAGGATATTTTGTGGAAGCGGGGGTGTCCCCCGCACATTTTAAAATAATGTGGGGATTGCGGGGGTGTCCCCCGCAGGGTCCATGGGTCAATATTGCCTCAAAAATATGGCAATATCTTTGTATCGCAATATTTTTGCGGGGATATTAACACATGGAACCCTTGTGTCTGAGTTTCATTCTTGGCTCCTCATACTACCTCTTACTCACCTGATCCAAATTGCTGCAAAGATTATTAACATCATTTTTGTCATCCTTGCAGAACTTTGCTTTGGGAGATCAACGAAATGGTTCTGCCCATATTTGGCGCTTTATAAAACGTCAATAAATAAATCTTGACTGCAGTTTTCATTCATATACTTTTCAATGACACCTGGTCATCTGAGTAGGCATCTTAATTGCAATACAAATTCTTTGTACATAAGCTATTCATGGGATTTTACCAGAACCCATGGCCTCCCAGTAACTAGTACAGAGTTACTGTGGAGGACCAGTCAAGGAACACACAAAGCAGGTAGTACTCTGGCTAGCTCCTGCACTTGTCTCCACTTTCCTCCAGTTTCTTCCTCTTAACCTACCCAAGCATTTGGCTTTTTTCTCTCTTCGTCATGACCTGTGTGCCCATGTATGTTGCACCTTATCAGCCGTCGTGGGTCTTTTTTTAACCACAGGCCCGTTTTGTTTTTGTTCTTTAAATTGAGCAGTTTGCCATTTATTTGATTTATTGCATTTGGTTATATGCCCAAAGCCTTGGTTATCACGGCATAGGTTACAAGGAGACTTGGTGCTTAGTTTTTACATCATTGAATCTTGGTGAACATACAACAGATAGTTACTGAGCAGAAATAAACAATTACATGGCGTTACACTTGTTGAACAGAGATAAACATATTACATGGCGTTACATTGCCACCATAGGGCTTCATAGTGAGGTATATACATTTGGTATTTGCTTTCCAGGGTAAGTGGTTATGCTAGGGGTTATGAGGCTTGTGAGAATTCATTAAATAACCATGGATTTTCTTGAATTTGGGGAAGGATGGCTCGTTGGTAATGGAGGAAGGGAGTGAATTCCAGATTCTAGGGGCTGCTACTGGGAGGCAAGTATTTCCCGTTCTTACATTTTTGAAGCGTGGGGTGCATAAAAGTATGTCAGTGTTCGATCCAAGTGTTCTCAATGGGATGTTGAGGTTTAGGCATTTGTTGAGGTAGCTTGGTGCTGTGCCTGCTAAGTATTTGTGCTATAGTCAGGGTTTTGTGTAGGATCCTGGCTTGTATGGGTAGCCAGTGTGCTTCTCTCCGATGATGGGCGATATGGTCTCTTTTTATTATGCCTAGTGCTGCTCGGAGGGCTTTGTTCTGAATTAGTTGCATTTTGTTCAGGTTTTTTTTGTTTGAGGTTCCTAATAGAAGTATATTGCGGTAGTCAATTTCTGCCAGTATGAGGGCTCTGGCTAAGGTGGTGCAGTTTTGGGGTGTGAGGAATGGTCTGCTGAGGGCTGCGAGCTTGGCTGTGTACACCATGGATGAGGAGAGTGCACCTATATCTTTGCACATGGTGAGGCTGGAGTCTAGATAGACACCTAGCATTTTGACTTGATTGGCGATTTTGATAGGTGTGCTGTCAATGACTATGGCTGAGTATTGTGGATGCAGTTTGCTTAGTCTGTCTGGGGACCCTACTATGAGGATCTCTGTCTTTTCTCCATTTAGGCAGAGGCTATTGGTTGCCATCCAATTCTGAATGATGGAGTAATTTCGTTGATAGTAATGATGTCCTGTTCGAGGTTGCCTGAGATTGGGATGAGTATTTGAGTTTCATCCGCGAAGTTGGTATATATTACACCCATGTCATCAAGTACTGCAAAGAGTTATTCGAGGGGATTATGTCCTCTGATGAATTCCACATCTATGACAGGTGATGTCCACAACTGTGCTGCTTCGGCAAATTTTCGGCAGAGGGCGACCTGTGTCGATGGCAATGATCTGTTGTTCCTCAAGGGCCTCCGTCGAGGGTCGACGTCACCGGATGTTATATATAGGACGCACGGTGCACGTAGCCTCAGTTCTGTTTTTTCCGCAAACGTGTTTGCTTCGGAATCTCGGCACGCTCGATTTTTTCTTCGTGTACGATGCCTTCATCTTCTTCTACTACCCCGAAGTTGGGCTTTAAAAAATTTCTGGACTGCTGTTCGAAGATGTCCATCACGGACACGCATGACATCTGCCTCTGGTGCCTCAGCGAAAGCCACGCCACCGTCGACTGTGAGGATTGCCAGTCCCTGACGTCTAAGGCCTCGCGGGAACGTAAGGGGAAACTGAAGGTAGGTAGGGTGTCTAAGCCCCGTAAATCGAAGTCCGCTGGGCTTTCGACCGATGACTCGAGGGGTGACTCTCTGCGTCAGTGAAAATCCAGGGGGTCTCGGTCTAGGAGTGGTTCCTGCCATTCGTCTGCCTCGCCGAGGCATTCTAGGACGCGCCGTCACCAGTCGCCTTCCTCGTCAGAGGAGGACTCCGCCAGACGGTTGTCTTGTCCCACCAAGTCTTCGTTGCCGGCCGAATGGGATGCATTCCGCCAGCAGATGATAGCGATTTTCGAGTCTCAAGGCACAGTTCCAGCCGCGCCTTTGAAAGGAGCCGGCGGGGAACGGGCTCGTTCCACCACTTGCACACCCTCGGGCTCGGGCGGCCAGCGCGATCATCGGGAGCCATCATGGTCCCGCTCTGACAAGGGAAATTGCATAGCGGTGCCAGATCCAGGTCCGGGTCCTCGATGCCATCGAGACCGTCGGAACCTGTGAAGCCTTCCAAAAAGGCATCGACGCCATCGGAGCCGTGTCCGTCGAGGGACCCTCTCGGGGCTCCATCCTCGAAGAAGTCTTCGATGCCGTCGGCTCCTCGGTCAACATCAACGCCGATTACTTTGGCTCCCTCGACGCCGTTTGTGGAGGATTTGATGGAGGTGCCCCAGAGGGCTGTGGAACCTCCGAGGAAGGCTACCAGTAAGTCTATGAGGCCTGTTTTTGAGCCCTATTCTGTTCCTCCTCCTAGATTGGAGTTTTTCCAACCTTTACAGGATATTTCAGAGGTTGATGAACTGTCTGACAACGAGATGGCCTTGCCTGTGCCTCCTGATGTCCCTGATGACCTTTTGTCTGGGCATAGTCAGATGGAGGAACTCCGTCAGTCATTGCTTGACGCTAGTGGCCTTGACACCTCTCTGGAGGTGGAGTTTGGCCGACCTGAGCCTGGGGCGCATGCGGATTCCTCCTATCGTCGTCTCATGTCAAGGGTGACAGAATACTTCGGGTGGTCTGCTGCATCTGTTGTTTGCTCAGGATGATTTGACGGACATCCTGGATCAAAGTCCGCCCACTGACCCGGTGTTGCCATTTCACATGGCTTTGCAAAGGAGGGTGGCGGCGGCTTGGACTGCTCTGGAGAGTCTACCGGCAGTTAATAAGTCGCTTCCAAAGAAATACCGCCCATCCAGTAGTGACCCCTGCTACTTATCAACGCACCCTACTCCGGAGAGTTTGGTGGTGCAGGCAGCTACGGCCTCCTCGAAGCAGGCTGCATACCCTACCATCCCTCCTGATAGGGACGATAAGCGCTTTGATAGTTGGGCGAAGAAGGTATTTTCGGCTGGGGATATGGCGTTGAAGTTGCCCAACTCCATTTGTGCCTTAGCAAGATTTACACACACTCTGTGGAACTGTGCGTCTTTGGCGGCTGAGCATATTCCCAAAGGGGAAGAAAGGGATGGTTTTCTAGCCCTCGTGCAAGACGGCAAGGATGCCATGTGCGAATCCCTTTAGTCTGGTTTGGACACGGCAGACTGTCAGCCGGTCCATGGCTGCAAGCACCGTGATACGCAGGTTTGCGTGGTTGCGGAAGTCGGGGTTTGCTCCTGATGTGCAATCCCGTCTTCTGAACATGCCCTTTGATAGTGTTCATCTGTTTGGCAGCAAGGCTGACGAGAGCCTTGAGAGTTTTCAGACCTCCAAAGCTGCAGCGAAGTCTTTGAGCGCTGCAGTACGTCAACCTCCGTCTTTTCGTCCTAGGGGACAGCAATGGAGGGGAGGTTCCTTTCGGTACTACTCTTCCTTTGGTAGATCGAGAGGAGCTGCCAGTCAAAGGGGTCACCTTAGGAGTACTCTGGGTGGAAAGCAAGGTACTCGGGTGCCAAAGCAGCTCAGGCAGTTGCCTCTTTGCCCTCAGACACTGCCGCAGCCGTGTCCGCTCTGTTATGAGGCCATGTCCCATGGTTTGCCGGTTGGGGGCAGACTTGCGCAGCATCTTGGAGAATGGCGGACCATTACTTCAGATGTGTGGGTTCTGGAGATCATAGCCCACGGCTACTGTCTTCCCTTCTGGCAGAGGCCTCACGACAATCCACTGGGGAAGCTCTCTTTGAAGCGTCCGGATCCGCTGCTTGCACAGGAAATCCTATCCCTGTTGGAGAAAGGCGCCATAGAACTGGTGCCTGTAGCGGAGAGGAACAAGGGATGCTATTCCCCTTATCTTTTGATCCCGAAAAAAGACAGGGGATTGAGACCCATCATGGACTTGCATTGGTTGAACAAGCTCCTCAGGAAGGACAAGTTCAAGATGGTAACTCTTTCTCAAGACCTCCAGGCCCTTCAACTTCTGGATTGGTTGGTGTGCCTAGACCTCAAGGATGCTTACTTTCATGTGCCAATTCATCCGAAGCACAGGAAGTACCTGAGGTTCGCGGTTGGTGACTCGCATTTTAAGTTTCGGGTCTGCCGTTCGAATTGACCTCTGCCCGAGGGTCTTCACCAAGCAGATGGTGGTGGTGGCAGCGTATCTCAGGAAAGGGGGGATTCACGTCTACCCCTACCTGGACGATTGGTTGATCAAGGCGCGCTCTCCCGAGCAAGTCCTGGATCATCTGTCGTCACCTGCCACTCCCTTCACAAGCTGCTCTTCTCCCTCAATTTAAAGAAGTCACATTTGACACCTACCCAGCGGCTCCAATACATTGGAGCAGTGCTCGACACATCCCTTGGGCAGTGTTGCCTCCCCAGGTGAGGGCTCATCACATTCTGCAGATGGTGGACAAGTGTCAACATGCCCAGAGTCTCCCGGCGTTCGAATTCTTGAGGTTGCTCGACCTCATGGCATCCTGCATTTTCCTGGTGCCAGAGGCCAGGCTGCGGATGAGATCCCTGCAGTGGGCTCTCAAGATGCAGTGGTCTCAGTTCCCCAGCAGGATGTCGGATCCCGTTCAGATTCTGACCTCGGTCGCTCAGGATCTTCTGTGGTGGGCCAACGAAGGCAATCTGATGAAGGGAGCACCATTTTGGCAACCATGGCCGGGGGTGACGATTGTATCCCTCACAGGTTTGGAAGCTCATGCCAACCAGTTGACAGCCAGTGGATGTTGGTCTCCGTCGGAGTCCAGACTCCACATCAATCTGTTAGAGCTGAGGGCCATCAGGCTACCCCTGAAGGCTTTTCTGCCATCTGTGCGGGGGAAGAATGTCCTGATCATGACGGACAATACAGTGGCCATGCACTACTTTAACAAAAAAGGGGGGACAGGGTCACACCCGTTGTGCAGGGAGGCGATGCAGCTCTGGTTCTGGGCCATCCAGCTCTGATTCTGGGCCATCCAGCAGGAAATTTCGATCTCGTCAGTTCATCTGGTCGGAGACGAAAACGCTGCGGCGGACGCTCTGAGCAGGCAGAGCACTGTCTCTCACAAGTGGGAGCTGGCTCAGGAAGTTCTTTTGGAGATGAGATCTTAACCCTTTGGGGAACCCCACAAGTGGATCTCTTCGCCACCAGTGTCAACTGCAAGTGTGAGAGATTCTGCTTGCGGGAATTTCCCCCAAGAGGAGCCTTAGGGGACAAGTTCGTAGTGGAGTGGTCCTTCTCCCTGCTGTACGTGTTTCCTGCAGTCCCCGTCATTCTGCAAGTGTTGCAGGGGTTACCGAGGTTCGGTTCCTGAATGATCCTCATTGCTCCGGCATGGGCCAGGAGAGCGTGGTACCCTGACCTTCTAGACATGTCCATCCGCCCTCCACGCCGTCTTCCCTACTGAGACGATCTGCTCTCACAGCCTTCATTCTTGGTATCTGAAAGGTTGAGGTATAAGGGTTGGGACCTCCCCGAAGATGTGATGGAGGTGTCGTTTTCGGCCAGAAGGCCCGCAATGAAATCCCTGTACCGTTGCCGTTGGAGAAAGTTCTGTGACTGGTGCAGGGTACAGAATGTGGATCCTTTCCAAGGTTCCATTCCTTTGGTTTTTTCTTTTTTGCTTTCTTTAGCCCACAAGGGCCTGCAAGTGGGTACCATTAAGGGTTATCTGGTGGCGCTGTCCATATTTAAGCGCTCGTCTGAGGAATGTTCTTATTTTAAGATTCCTTTGATTTCCTAGTTTCTAAAAAGGCTAACTAATGTGTTTCCACTGTCGCCTTTCCAGGTGCCGGGATGGGATTTGAATTTGGTTTTAAAGTTCCTAATGGGAGCTCCGTTTGAGCCCTTACATTCTTGTCCGTTTCGACTGTTGTCCTTTAAAACTGTGTTTTTAGTTGTGGTTACTTCCACACGCAGAGTGAGTGAGTTGCAGGCACTTTCCGCCAAGCCACCCTTTACTGTTTTCCATAAGGACAGGGTTGTCCTGCGGGTGCCGCCTACTTTTCTTCCGAAGGTTGTGTCGGAATTCCATTTGAGCCAGAAGGTGATATCCTCCTCCACATCATGGTAAGGAAGAGGAGAGGCTCCATAGGTTGGATCCTAGGAGAGATTTGAGTTTCTATCTCTCACGGATGTGCCGGGTCAGAGTGGACGATCAGCTCTTTGTTGGTTATGTTGGAAGGCGCTTGGGTGAGGCTGTTTCCAAGCGGACCTTGTCCAGATGGATCATTTTGACGATCTGAGTGTTACCGTTTGGCGGGAAAGGACCCTCCAGTAGGCTTACCGGCTCACTCTACTAGGGGTGTGGCTGCCTCCACTGCTCTACAGAGAGGCGTTCATATTCGCAATATTTGCGAAGCAGCCACATGGGCCTCTGTCCATACTTTTGTGAGACACTATTCCTTGGACTCCATCCATGGGCAGGATTTGGCCTTTGGTAAGGCAGT
Organism: Ambystoma mexicanum; assembly: GCF_040938575.1. NCBI lineage: Eukaryota > Metazoa > Chordata > Amphibia > Caudata > Ambystomatidae > Ambystoma > Ambystoma mexicanum. Next base: position 1,461,970,528 of record NC_090923.1, on the reverse strand, counting down.
CCTTTATTCAGCCATTTGATTGGGCATTCTAAAATTCTAAAATTGTAAATTCTTTTCCCACCTCCATAACTTGGTACTGCTTTGGGAGTCTGTCATAGATGTGGAATACGTCGGAGGACACAATCCCCTCGAAGAACAAGTTACTTACCATATCTGGTAAAGTTCTTTTGATGGGATGTTCCTCCGACGTATTCCACATCGCCCTCTCAGCCTGCCCCTCTACTGAATTTCCTATGCGATTTCAGCTTACGTTTCCGAAAGGCTATCTGCGGTCATACTGGCAGGAGATTGGTGCCACACGTTCTGGGAAAAAACTACAACGGAGGCTACGGGCGCCGTGCATCCTATGTATAACATCCGGTGACGTCGACCCTTGACGGAGGCCCTTGAGGGAAAACGGATCGTCGCCATCGACGCAGGACGTCCTCTGCCGAAAATGTTCCGAAGCAGCACAGCTGTGGACATTACCTGTCATGGATGTGGAATACGTAGGAGGAACATCGCATCGAAAGAACGTTACCAGATATGGTAAGTAACTTGTTCTTTTGTATATGCATTATAGAGTGTGGGGGGAGGCATGAGCCTTCGGGAACTCCCAGAGGGACTGTTATGGGGTCTGCTGCAACATCACCTATTGCTACTCTTGACGTGCGGTCTGCCAAGAATGACATAATCCAAACCCTGGCCTCTTTTGGGAAGTGGAAGTTGTTGGCAAGCGTAAGGCAGAGTTTGTTGTGGTCTACTAGATCGAAGGCCTCAGAGAGGTCTAGGAGTAGTAGGATGCATAGTTGCCCTGAGTCCCTAATTGAATCCATATGTTTTTTTAGGTCCAGTAGTGCAGTCTCTGTGCTATGTCTGGTGCGGAATCCTGATTGTCTTTCTCCAAGTAGTTGATGGTTTTCGAGGTGGGTTTGGACTTGTGTGTAAGCGATTTTGTCTATTATTTTGAGGAGGAAGAGTAATGTGGTGATGGGACTGTAGTTTGTGGGGATGGTCCGGTCTAGTGTTGTTTTTTTGAGAAGTGGGGTGACCCATGCTTATTTGATATTAGTGGGGACGGTATTAGTCTTTAATGAGACGTTGACGAAATTAGTGATGATATGTGCTAGTATGGGTGCGCAGTCTTTGACTAGTTTGGATGGTAGGCTATCTCCTTTACAATTTGAGGGTTTGAGTGCTGCTATTGTTTTGAGTATAGAGTCAGAGTTTACTAGTTTGCATTGATATTCGGGAGGGTTGGTGGCGTTGTGTTCTAGAGGTAATGAGGCTGGCTCGGTGATGGGTGCTTATAGTTTTCTATGTGAGACTATTTTATTTTGGAGTGTGTTTATCTTGGACGTTAGTGCTTCTTGGATGGTGTTGCACAAATCCTTGTTTACGTTGACTAGGCAGGGAGGGAGAATAGGGGTTTCTAATTCTCTGATGATAGAGAATAGCTTTTTACTGTTTGAGGTGGCGTTGGTGATACGTAGGTTAAGTGAGTTGGCATTCTGTGTAAATGCTTCTGCTTTATAGTCTTTGGATATATTCTCAAGTTGTTTTTTGGACTCTTTGGTAGCGTTTTTCCTGTGGAGATGTTCAAGTTCTCTTTTTTATCTTCTAAGTTCGATGAGGTTGGTCGTTGAACCATGTGTTGTTGCGTTTAAGCTTGGGGGTCTTAAGTTTGAGGGGAGCTAGATCATCTACGGCTGTTTTGAGGCAGCTATGCTAGTCTGATGAAAAGCTGTCTGGGTTGGATTCATCTGTGGGATGCGCATTGAGTAATTTGTCCAGCAATGGGATTAAGTTATCTGTGGTGAGTTTCTTGCTAGGACCGGGATGGAGGGTGCGTTGGCGGGTGTGGTGTTATTGGGAAGGACAATGTTGAATCTGATAAGGAAATGATCTGTCCAGGATATCTCTAGGATCTCCTCCAGCAGTACTGTGGTATTCAATGTCAGAATCCAGTCTAGGATTCAACTTTTTGTGTGGGTTGGGGCATTGACAATTTGCAAAAATTGCATTTCTAGGAATGCATTATGGAGGGCGATGGCCTTGAGGTCAGAGGCATCATTAAATCCTATATTGATGTCTCCTAGAAGGATGTAATTGGTATTGGGCTTGAGTGAGGAGGAGATGAGGAGAGGAAGGTCGGAGTCTGGATTGCTGGTGCAGCTAGGGGTTCTATAGATATGAGAACTTTTATAGTAGTTTTGGGGTCAGAAGCTAGTTTGACGGCTAGGAGTTTGTACACTGGTAGGGTTTCTGTTTTACATTCTCTAAACTGGAGGGAGCATGTAGCTATGACGTCTACTCCTCCACCTGTAGTATCTCCACGATCTGCTCTAAGTATCGTATAGTCTTGTGGGATGGCGATGGTGAGTATAGGGCCTGAGGCTGAGTGTAACCAAGTTTCTGTTAGGACTAGGAAGTCGAGTTCATGTTGAAGGATGAGATCGTAAATGTCGATGGCATGTGCTCCCAATGTTCTTACATTGATCAATGCCCCTTTTAATGTCAGTGTGTTCAAGTTGGGGGTGGATTTAGTGTTTTGGTACTGAGGGGTGTGCCTGTGGTGGCAAGGTGGTCGACTGGGGTCTTAAATGTTTCCAGTTAGGTTTGGTGGAGGCTGGGCTTTACAGATTTACAGGTACTAGAGTTTAGATAGTGTGTAGTGGGACGTTGTGGTAACGAGCGGTCCAGGAGGAGAGTCTTATTTTTCTTAGGGTGACTAGTATAGGCTTGGTGCAGGCGGGCCTTAGTGCATTACGGATGCTAGGTGTTCTGGTGGAGAGTCTTGCTTGCCATAGTGTGCCTATGATGAGCGTGGTGGTGGGTGTTATGAGTATGGTAGTGGGTAAGGGTGTGAAGGATGGTAAATTCGGCAGGAATGGGGTTGGACATTGTAGTGGATGATGTCTAGAACAGTGTAGACGTGCTAGGCCTGAGCCTAATTGGATGAAATTTCCTCTAGAGCATGGGGTGGAGTCTAAGGGAAGGGAGAGCCTTACTTTGGAGATGGTGGGTATGTCTAGATCTGTGGCTGTAATTGGTTTGGTGCGAGAGCGGGATATCTGTTGGGCATTTATTATTAATATTATCAGTATTGTCAGCATACTTGGTGTCACAGTTGCTATCCTGTCAAGTCTGTAATACATTTGTCTAGTATTTTCACTTTGTGATTGAGCGGTCTTAAGCAGATAGCCTCTGGGACTAACTGTTGGTAGCTATCCGGCAGTGGGCAGTGACTAGGCGAAGCACAATTATCACACAATAGTCATTGGAGTAGGCAAAGTAATATGCATAATGCAATTCTAAGGCGATGTGATACAAAAGCCGGCAGGATGCAGTAGTCAGACAGTTGGCCACTATAGCAGGCACAATACAGATGTCAATCAGGAGGCAGTAGTGCCGGCGGGTGTAGTTATTGCACAGTGAGTGGTCACAGGGTCGGAGAAGTACAATTCTGAGGCAGTGTGCCACTAAGGCAGGCAGGAGGCAGTATTCAAGCAGTTGGCAAGTATGGCAAAAAACAATGCAAAATGCAATTCTGAGGCGGCAGCGTGTCACTAAGGCAGGCAAGAGGTAGTATTCAAGCAGTTGGTCACTTTAGCAGGCACAATACAGTTGTCTAACAGCGTGCAGTTGTGCAGGCGGGTGTAGTTATTGTACTGTGGTCAATGGGGCAGGCAGGATATAATTAAGGGGTAGTGAGTACAAGGAATACAATTGCTAATAAGATGGATGGGAAAACATATTGGCTAGTTGTGACACTAACATGAAGGAGTACATTTGTAAATTGGTAGTGGGTGCATTGTGATAGAGAGAGCAGTCTGGTTCCATGGTTATTAGGTATGAGACTCTAACAAATGGCATCCAATTAGCGGTCCATTAAAGTAGTTCAGCAGTATCTGGTGGCAATGCAATTTTGGCAGTGGGTGAATTTTGAATGGCTGTGTACTACCGCGTATAATAGTATAGCGTACAGTGCAGTTGTTTAAAGGATGTTGCATGTGACATGGGTAAACAATCATTTAGTTACGCATGGGTGTTTTAATGCTGCTTAGCTGAGCGCAAGTTTGTGGCAGGTGTGATCATGGGGGTGTCTAGGTGACTATCAAATTTTTCGGCGGGCTAAGTACCGACAGTAGCACCATAACTTGTGCTGATGGCATTGACTAGAGACCTTTGAGTGCCATAAATCAGAATACGGCGCTAGATCAAGACATAGGACTGATTAATTGGCATTGTGCTGCGAGCTAGACAAAGGTTGGGCCGTTATGCCTGGCTGTTAGTAATCATGAAGTATAACTATGACGATGACCATTAGCTACTGTGAGGGCATCACGAAGTAAGACACAAACAGATAACTTTTCTAAATAAAATGATTTATTCTTCTTAAATATCAGCATAGGACAAGTTAGGCCTTACGCCATCCTAAGGTGAGATTTCCCTACCTAAGGAAACCAAGGATAGTCTGTGGTGTTAAGTTCAACTCAAAAGTCTGTCTGTGTCCAAAACCTATACTTGCCCTCACAACTAAAGATATACAATGTGTAGTGATGTTGGCCCCAAAACAAACAGTGTTCCAAATAAAGTTCTGAGCTTCTTCCAGCTCCTGGCTTACTTCCAGCTTCCCCTTCCACAAGTTCAAGACAGTGCCAAAAAGGTTCTCAGTGTCCCTTCCCCAAGAGTCCAACACAGTTCACAAAGTCCTGGGATTCCCTTCCATTCAACACAGTTCACAAAGTCTCAGGGTACCCTTCCGCAAGAAGTCAGCTCTTCCAGCTTTAGAACTACAAGCATGTTGAAACGCTTGACTTTCAATAACAATTCCAGTTCAACTTTTGTAACCATCCAGGCTTTCAATAGTTCACACAGGTTGTTCCTTTTCACTTCAGCATGTTTTATACACAACAGCTTCTGAATCTTGACTTTCCTTGGTTCTTTCCAAGTAGGGGTTACTCGTTCTAGGCGCAGTTGTCGGAGCACACAGTCCTCCCATCACAGGTCACGCAACAGATAACCCGTGGCACTTTATTCTCTTGGTGCTCTCTTTGAACTTCCTTGCCAACCTAGGTTGTCTTTCTGAACCTGTCCTTAGCCAACATTCAATTCTGTTTCTTCATGGTAGTCTCTTGACTTTAATACAACATGTATTTGACACAACTCACTCTGTGGTGTTCATCCTTTTCCACCACCTTACTTTCTCATTGTCCATTAGTGCTCATCACTTGCTTTCCACTTGATTCACAAGTGCTCATTATTGGCTTTCACTTTTTTCATAAGTATTCCTTACTGGTTTTCACTTTGTTCAAAAATGCTCATTAATGGTTTTCACTACGCTCCGCATTGCACATCACTTGCGTTTCACTCATGCTGTATTTTCATATACTTTTCACATGTTTTCTTCTGTTCGATATTCAATAGTACTTGTGGCATTCTAAAGAGTACTTACCGGTGTACAGCGGCTCCTCCCAGCACCTTTGTTCCCTTGTCTGGCTTCGTCTTGCTCCATGTGTGCCTTCAGGGTGCTCTGGCGAGCAGCGCTCTCCACCTTCGAACCTTGATGCAGCGGCCCACAGCAACCTGGAGTCTTCTATGTCCCACAGCTCCGGCTGTGGACACACGCCACAGGGATCTGCAGGTGTCTCGACCTTATTGTTGCCCGTTCGGGCCCTGGTGTCTCTATCACCCCCTGCAGCACACAGCGTCCTAATCACCGGCCCCTCTCCATCCTGCTCCATGTTGGGTAGCCACGTCCCTCTCCCTGGCGCGGTCTCTCCTCTCTTTGCCGGTCTTCCTTTTTATGCACCTGTGGCACCTTAGATTCAATTGCGGTCAGGCAAATGAATTGCACCTCCAGCCATTTATAAATGGAACATGCCTGGCTATTGCACTGGTGCTCCTCCACCGTGCTCTTTCTCGTCCAGTGGTGTGAATTAATGGAAGTGTGCATAACTCCCGGTTGCCTCCCCCTCGTCCTAGTCTTAAAGGGATATGATTGTGGGGCAGTTTGTCTGTAGGGTAAAAGGGGGTAAGATAAAGATGAGAACCTACAAAGGCAGGGGGAGGGGTAGGGTTCATTCTGACAAGGGAAATGGGATACCATGTCTCACCTGAAGACACCTTTTCCCCACTCCCCAAGGTCCCACCACCCAGGTGATCCTCCCTCGCATATCCACCCCCATGGTCAGGATCCAAGAGCTATGGCCTTTCCCTAGCCACCTGAGAGGAAGATCCAAAGGGAATAGATTGGAGGATGCCTTCAGGTTCCTCACACAAGCCACTAGTTGTCGCAGGTGCTAATGACAGGAATGGCATATGTGTTAGACTGTACATTGTGCTAAAAGCCCATTACCATTGTTAAAGGCACTCATTCTGCTTGGAACAATTAACTGGTGGCTGGCTGTTACTGCTTGCTACAAAAGGTGTGCTATCCTAAATAACACATTGTTCATCATCCCATAGTGACTCCATAGAACAATGGGTGCATGGTGATTAGTTGTTGCTCAATTGATACCTAGCTATGTCCTGATGTGAGTGGCCAGTTACACTTGGTTTATAGACACTGGGTGCACCCCCAGACTTTGGCAACATATGCCACTGGTGAAATTGCACACATTATCCGAAATTCACCTTTGCCGACTTGTTGGTCTATATCCAATATAATTCCTATTTAAACAAAAATGTTTATTTTACATTTTCATACAAATACAAGCAATCACATAAAAAATATGTGAAACATATAAATACATATAAATACAATATATAAATATATATATATAAATATATATGTGATACATATGTAAAAAGAACAATTCTATCAGCTTACTAATCACATTAGAATCCAGTCCCCCGATTCCAAGATGGTGGCCGTTGAAGGAGGACGCATCTGACTGTCTCTCCTCCCTGGTCCGCAAAACTTAGCCCATCAATAATGCGTAACGGGCGATCCCGCGCTTGAAAACGCATCAGCGGGACACGCAAGCAGGGCTACCACACCCGGAAGGATGACCACATAAGACTCACGGCGCTCTGACCCGGAGGGGAGCTCCGTGAGACAGACGAGCTGTGCCACGTCCGAGCCCTGCCGGCGGGGGACCCCGCAGCCAACAGGCAATACACCAATTACCGAGAGGTCGGCGGGCTCGTCGGAGGAGAGTCCGCGGTGGCGGGGGCCACAGCACCCCAGGAGAGCAGGAGCGGAGGCCCATGTGGCGGGGAACACCCACACTGAGGAGGGGCCCTGTGAGTGGAGCGTGCAGTCCCGAGCCCCCTGGGCGGAGACCAGAGTTGGAACGCGGCAGACTCCTCTCTCGGCGTCGCTGGGGAGCCGGGGAGAGCCAACGCATACAGCAGCCCCCGTGGGACTGACTGTGAGCCGGATCGGATCTGGCACGGGTCCAGAGGAGCCCACACATCGCCGGGGAGGCACAGGGACACAGAGCCCAGGCGGCAAACCACCGAGGAACGGGGGAACGCAGCCCAGGACCAGCGCACCATACCAGGCGATCAGAGATCCCCGGGCACCGCGGAGCGGAGGCTGACCGAGGGCCAGGAGGGGGGAGAGCTCAGCCTCAGGAGGGGCTCTCCCTCGGGGGGGAGGGGGGGGGAAAGGCCCACACCCAACATTGCAGTGGGATCTGGTGAGGGGGCACTCCGAGGAGGACCAACCACTGACTGTTTGCAGCCCAACGCCAGATCCAGACCACCCCCATCCACAGAGAAGGTTTAGATTACACATGCAAGTGGCAACAAGGAAGGGGGGAGCCCAATAAAAAGACATTCTGCCGGGTGCTTCCAAGTTGGGGGCTCACGAGTAACGTGGGCCCACGGATCCCTTTCCAGCGGATTCTGAAACGGCCACTGCCTCCACCAGCTACCTACAAGCGTCAGCCCGACAGACAAAAGCAATTAGATCTAACGGACACAGCAGGACAAGCCCACAGTCGTTTGGGATCGGGTCTCCCCTGGGAACGGGCGGCCCCGCGAGCCCTCTCCGGGGTCAACACCTAAAGTTCCCCCAGGGACTACTGGAGCAAGCCCCCACGGCATACCACTATCCACCCTAGTAAGGAACATAAATCTCCAAGACGCGGGCCAGTTCCTCCACGCAGTCCTCCACGCCGAGAAGCCAAGGAAAGAACTTGAAGCAGCTCTAGGGGACCTAGGGCGGACCCACATCCACATCGGAAGACTTCCCTCCGCTAGGCCCCATCTCAACCCGAGGAAGGATGGAGGGAAGCACAATGAATAAAGAGGACATGCAAGCGTGCTTTAAAGACCTGCAATCGCAGCTACTCGGGAGCAATTCAAACGCCTTAGGGGAGAGATGGTGCAATCAATCCAGGAAATCGGACAGGACGTTACCAAATTGGGGGAGAGAAAGGACACACTGGAAAGAAAACTCCAGCAAGTAGAGGACGACTCCCAAAAGTCAGAAGAGAGACTAGGTGGGATAGCCCAGACCACCATGTACCTCGAACAGCAATGCGAGGATCTTGAAAATAGATCGAGGAGGTCCAATGTCAGAATCAAAAACCTACCTGAAACCATAGGGGACCCAGACCTGAAGTCTACAGTCACGCAGTTGTTCGCAGAGATCCTGGCCGAAGAAGCTGACCCAGGGTAGGGATCGACTATATTCACAGAGTGGGTCCAAAAAGAGGGGCTGAACCAGGAATTAGACCAAGGGATGTGCTGGTGGCCATGACATCGTACACCCAGAGAGAGCAGATACTGTGGAAGGCCAGGCAATCCCTGCCAATAAGAGTGAACGGCCAGGAAGTACAATTATACCAGGAATTGGCCCAGTCCACCCTGCTTAAAAGACGGCTGATGGGCCCGATGGTCCGCCACCTGTCAGCGGCCCAGGTCAAATACAGATGGACTTTCCCGTTCGGTCTCCTATTTACATGGGACAGAGTCCAACACAGGATCACATCCTGTGAAGAAGGAGAAAGGTTACTGGGCATATCGAGTGGAGAGGATGAGGCACGCCCGGATCTCCGGGGGAGGCTCAAGAGTCCAAACCAACAAGAGGGATGAGAGACGATACACAAGAAAGGAAGAGTAAGGAAGGTCAGGCAGGCCCTGGGGCACGCCAAGCATTCTTTGAACCCAGAATAAACCATGCTCCGCTGATGCAACGTCAACGGGAGAAGAGGAACGCGGTTGACGCGCCCGTTAGATAAACAGCAGGCCAAGGAGAGGAACCAGGAAAAATCAGATGGAATTGTCAGTGGGGTTTAGGACTCCCCACAATGTGTTTGAGGGAAAATATGAGCCGAGAGCTCTGGACACTTCGTCTCAGGGCATGTAGTTACCTGGCCCTGACCTCATGGGTATTGTTGGGGGGAGGGAAAAAGGGGGGGGGTTTCCAAGTTAGAGGCGACGAGATGACATTTTGGCAGGACACTATCCACATCTGACAAAAGAGGCGACCACAAGTCTATCCACCAACCTTACAATGAACACAACACATAAAATCCCGGTGACAGTGCTCTCGCAGAATGTTTGAGGTAAGAACACCCCCACAAAAAGAGCCAAACTGGACAGGCAGGCCTGCAAGCAGAAAGCGAACATTCTACTGTATCAGGAAACGCATATAAAGAGAAGTGACAAAACCTGCATTAAGATAAACGGGGCGAGACATGTCTTCCAGTCAAATGCGGAGGGGAAGCGAGCAGGGGTCCTGGTGGCCATTAAGGACACCCTGAAAGTCCAGATCCACGACCACAGATCCAACGGGGAGGGGATGTATGTCTTCCTGAACATTACAGTGGAGGGGAGACGGATCACCCTTGCGTCGCTTTACGCCCCCAGTGTGGGCCAAGAGGCTTTCCTGAAGGACATGATGGGTTCTCTTGACCAATTTGCGACGGGAGAAATCATTCTGGGAGGGGATCTGAACCTGGCCTGGAACCCCACTCAGGACAGGTCGGGCAGAACTAGCGAAAGCTCGAAGGCCCCTTCGAAGGCACTGAAGAAGACATTTGATTCCCTTTCCTTGCCCGATGCCTGGAAAGTACAGCCCCGGGACCGGCGGGGCTTTACGCACTACTCCCATGTCCACAACTCTCTATCGAGGATAGACTACATATGGGTCTCTACGGCCCTTCTAGGCACAATCAGAGATGTGGAAACGGGCCCCCATCATCCTCTCCGATCACGCCCCAATAACCTTGTCCCTGGCATTCAAAACGAGGGAGTCTAGAGTGTGGGCCTGGCGTTTTCCCTCGGAGCTCCTGTACGATCCAGTGCTGGCCGAGGAAATCCAAGAAAAGATTGACACGTTTTCATTGAAAATGACACTGGGGAGACCCCTCAAGATACATATTGGGATGCCTTTAAGGCAGTCCTGAGGGGTGAATTAATAGCAATGAAATCCAAGAGAGAGAAACAACTAGGGCAATGGGGGAGAGACCTGGAATCTGAACTGCTTGATGCCCAGAAGGAGGCAGCAGCCAACCCCACCAGGGCTAAAAGGCGGGCCATGTAACACATCCGGGCCAGTTGGAGCTCCTGCATACCGGAAAGGTGGGTCAAGCGCTCATGAGAACGAAACAAAGATACTACATCCGTGCCAACAAGGCGATTCCCCTACTCGCTCGGCAACTAGGGGAGGTGACTAGGGAAAGATCCATCTTGGTGCTGGTAGACCCCTCTGGTGCCCGGAAAACTACCAACGACCAATGACGAAATGGGTGAGATTATGAGATCCTTTTATCAGGACCTATACACAACCAGTGCCCCATCAGAGGAGGACCAAGAACTATAACTTCAGGGGGTATTCCTTCCGTGTGTGCCTGAGGAAGCCCTGGGAAGCACTGGACCTGGATATCTCTCAGGAGGAAGTGCTACTGGCCATCAAACAACTCCCCAAGAACAAAGCACCAGGTCAGGATGGGTATACTGAAGCCTTCTACAAGAGATTTCAACACGCCCTAGCCCCCAGGCTTACAAGCCTCTTTAACACCTTCAAATTAAGGGGTAATATCACAGCGTCAATGAACGAGGCAAAACTGGTGCTCTTTTTGAAGCCAGGTAAAGATCCCACCCTCCCAGGATTTTATAGACCGATAGCTCTCATTAATCTTGATGCAAAGCTTTTCACGAAAGTCCTAGCGAATAGGTTAACAGAGCACCTGTCTTCTCTCGTGGATGCGGAGCAGTCAGGTTTCGTCCCTACAGGGCAAGCAGCGGATAACACCAGGAGAGTGTGTCACATAATAGAAAAGGCCGAACGCACTGACATCGAGGCTATATTAGTCACCCTAGACACTGAAAAGGTGTTCGACCGAGTAGAGTGGTTGCAGCTCTTTCGAACAATGACACATATGGGCTTTGGGGACTCCTATAGAGGAACGGGGGAGCGCAGCCCAGCACCAGCGAACTATAGAAGTCCATCGTCCATAGAGCAAACTATAGAAGTCCATCCCTAAGAATCGCCGTTAACAGCTTCCTGTCCAAAACTGTCATGCAGAATTGAGGCACAAAACAGGGGTGCCCGCTGTCCCCTCTCCTGTACGCCCTGTTTCTAGAGCCTCTCCTGGCAAGGATTTGACAGCAGCGCCTAATCAAGGGTGTGCAGATGGGCGGGGTGTAACACAAAACAATGGCATTCGCCGATGACATGCTACTGGCACTGACCGACCCGACCAGATCCCTCCCCACACTGCTGAGCGAGCTGGAGGCATTTGGAACCATTTCAGGCCTCAAAATAACCAAAAATAAATCAGAGATACTGAATCTATCGGCCGACCCTGAGACCATCTCAAACTTGACCCAGGAGCAAGGAGTCCAGGCGGCACAAGGCAAGATCGCCTATATACAAACTACCCAGAATTGCTCATCCACCTCCAAAAGCTGCTGACAAGATGGACGCCACTGCCACATCGTGGTGGGGGCGCATCTCGGCGGTGAAGATGACGATCCTCCCTAAAGTCCTGTACTACTTCCAGGCCCTTCCAATCAGGCTTCCCAGGTCTTTCTTTCGCTCTCTAAATAAAATGGCATCTGCATACATATAGCAGCGCAGAAGACCGAGGGTGGCAATAGCCACATTGACAGCAGCTGTTAAGGAGGGAGGCCTGGCCTTTCCAAACTTTAAGAGGTATTACGAAGCGGCATAGCTGCGCGTCGTTAAAGATTGGGTGGCAGATTATCCACAGACCAAATGGGCAATACAGGACATAGCTGTGGCCTGGGGCCCGCTCTCGAACCTCTTGTGGTCTCACATGAACACGCAAATAAGTGAAATACTGGGCGCTCCTCTCAACGCATGGGACTCGGCAGTAAGGAGAGGAAACCTGACGACGCACCCCTCTCCGTTTACACCGCTTTTTCACAATCCCGATTTCCCCACCGGGGATGGACCCGAAGGCTGTTATGCCATGGAAAAAGGCGGGCTGTACCAGAATTGGAAACATGTACAAAGGCAGGACAATCAGGTCGTTTGAAGAATGCGTACAAGAACTGGGCGTAGCGAGGGCAGAGAAATACTGATATGTTCAATTGAGTCATTGGCTGTCATCCCGGACCAACGAAGAAGCAGGAACGAGAGATCTTACGCAATTTGAGACTTATTTGATAACTGACCCAGGTACGCGCGAGTTGATATCAAATCTTTACACACACCTGAACTCGCAAGGGGAAGAAGTATGCTGGCTATACATGAAGAGTTGGGAGGGGCCGCTGGGGATGGAAATTCCGCGTTCTCACTGGGAGGGAACCTGGCGAAACATCGCCACTTTGACAAACTCTATCCACCTGAAGGAAATGTGGCAAAAAGTTCTGCTCCAATGGCACATTACCCCGAAGAGGCTGAAGGACATGTATCCTAGCACGGACGGTCTATGCTGGCGTGGATGTGGTCAAGAAGGAGATTGGAAACATGTCTGGAGAGCCTGCCCGAGCATCATCCCCTTCTGGAACGAGGTCAAGGCGCAAGTGGGGAAAATGGTCCAGGGGGCTGAAAAGCTAGGGGACAGCATATGGCTTGCCGGCATATGGGACCCCACACAGAAAACACACTCCAAGTGCCAACAGAAGGTGATTATGGTTCTGGTTGTTGTGGACTGGCTGGTCATAGCTCAAGGCTGGAAGCAGCAGAGGCCACTGACACAAATCCAATGGCTAAGAAAGGTATGGCACTTTATAACTATGGAATGGGTAACATTTAAATTGCAGGGAACCACCGAGAATTTTCATATGAACTGGGGTCCAATTCTACAATACCTTCAGAGTGACTATATGCTCCAATGGTGCCCTCATAACATTTGTATCCTCAATATGTTTTGAAGCTTAAACTAGTGTCCTTTTCATAAGACTGGTTGCAAAGTTAAGTCGTCTCGAGCCCAAGGGAAGCAGGGGAAGGGAGCTGGGGGGAGGGCATGAGGGAGGGATGTTATTGATCCTTGTTGTATTCTAAAATCAATAAAAAGATAATTAAAAAAAAAAAAAAGAATCTAGCCCCCCCCAAAGCCAGTACATAATACAGGCAGACATACAGACAGACACCAACACACATCTGCACAATCACTATCAGCTAAACGCATAACATCACTTCCCAAACGATAAATGCACAAATCAAAACATTCAGATTACAAATATAAATCATTGAAGGACGTCCACTTCTCAAAATAATCCTCAACCATACCTTATTTTGTAAATGCAATCTTCTCATAGTTCTACAAGACTTGTAATTCACAAATCCAATCTGCCTCTGTTTTCTTTCTGTGTTTTACACACTTTCATTATTTTTTTGATAGCCACTATCAACAACCCATCTATCCATTGGCTGTTTGTCCTGGCTGCAGAACATCTTCCGGATTTTGATAACCACACAGATGAAGCGGGTAGACCAGGAAAAGATATACCCATTACCAGGTCTAACCCATCCAGTATATCCTTCCAGTAGTCGCATACTCTTGTACACTCCCACAACATATGTATTACATTTCCTGCCTCCAAACCACAACCCCAACATAAGTCACTATCGACCAGTCCAGGTTTATGCATACGTGCCGGTGTCCAATATAAACGACCCAGTACCTTCTGGTGACTCGCCCTCAAATTGAAATCCAATTTTGCCCTAGAGCCCACTTTCAAGATATATTCCCAATGTTCCGGTGTAATCTCACACTGTAAATCTACCTCCCATCCTTGTCGCAATTTATCCCAACGTTTCACAAATCCCAGTTCCATTGGGAATAACTCAAGAAAGGTAGAGACTAATCGTGGAGGTGTTTTGAAGATCTCACACAAACCTGCTCTCTTGCCAAGCAGTGATTGTAATAAACTAATTCTGTGTAATAACAAACAGAGGGTTGTATACCTTTCTCTTTCTCGTTTCCCTAAGCAAAATTTCCCTCTCGAAGTCCAACTTTTTCCATTTCAGTGTTTGATTATCAATCAGCAGTGCAGGATTATGCCATATGAAAGCCTCATAAATAAACCACCAATCCTGCTCATTCTCTTCAAACCAAGTAACCAATGCCACACCAGTAGCTTCAATGCAGGGTAAGGAATTACGTCTAGAGTCTTGTCTATCCCTAGAATATACATTGTCCAATAAAATGGTTTTACCACCTTCCTCTCCAAATCTACCCAACATGGCACCCTATTCCCCTCTGGCATAAAATAAGCTGCTTATATTAGCATGAACTCTTTTTGATATTTACCCAAATCAGGGAAACCAAATCCACCTTCACTAATCCCTATCATCAACATGAATCTTGGAATTTTTGGTCTTTTACCACTACCCCATAACAATTTCAGAAAAAGTCTGTCAACCCCTTTCAAGTTTTTCGTTGTAAATTTCAGTGGTAAAGTCTTAATGATATATAGTACTTTTGTAAGGAGTGTCATTTTTATTGCTTTTACATTTGCCCATAAACCTAACCTCAATTTGTCCCATCTCCTTATCCCCTCAAATTGTCTCTTAACAATCTATATACATTGTAATCCACTACCTTATGCAGAAGATACATTCCTAGATATTTCACCCATTGATCTGACCATTTACAATCCCATGACTTAAAGAAATTCTTCGTACTAGTAGGTGATAAAGGAAAGACCTCAGTCTTATCCCAATTTATTTTGCAGCCAGACCGCTTTCTAACCTCCTCAAATACTTTCTTTAATAATGCACTACCCTCTTTTGGGGTAGTTAAGATCACAACCATATTGTTAGCATACAACAGCACCTTATGTTCCTGACCTCACACACAAATACCTCTAATACCAATCTCCTGTATAATGCGCGCTGCCAATGACTCTAATGCTAAATTAAATAAAAAAGGGGTGAGCAGTCAACCTTGTCTAGCGCCTCTCATCAAACAAATATTCTTAGAGATACCCCCATTCAACCAGATCCTCGTCTTAGCTCCCACATGGAGACAATCTATAGCACCCAAAAAAATCTCACCGAAGCCCATCTCTTTCATTGTACGTTCCAAAAAAGGCCAGCATACTCTATCAAAGGCCCTTTTCTTTGTCCACTGGAAGTCTCACATTATCTTTCTCGTATCTCTGCTGCATAAATCCAGATTGCGTCTCATGAATAATTTCACCAATACATACTTCAAGCCTATTTGTTAAAATCTTTGTAAAACGTTTCAAATCTACATTGAGTAAAGATATTGGGCGATAATTACCACACTTCGTGTGATCTTTATCTGGCTTAGGAATAAGATAAATGAGCGCTTATTGCATGGAAGGACATAGATTCCCACTTCTTAGAAAAAACTTAAATAGTTCAAACAAAAAAGGGGACAACTAATCTTTGAAGGTCCTATAAAATTCTCTTGGCAAACCATCTAAACCCAGCGACTTACCAGCCCCAAGTTGAGGGATAGCTTTCTCAACTTCCATTTCTGTAATCTCAGCTTCCAAGCTCAAGATACTCTCTGGTGACAACTGAAAAGGTCATCTAAATCCTGCACAGATGGAAAATAGTTTTCACTGTACTGAGACTTATAGAAGGTGCGGAAACACAAATCTCAGCATTTTTTGACACCAATGACCCACTTTCATTTACCTCGCCTTAAATCACTGTTCTCTATGCAATACCTTTAATTTTATTTGCTAACAGACTGCCACATTTATCACCACCCTCCCAATATCTCTGTTTCTGATTGAAATGTCCCTTCTCCATCTGAGAATTTACCACAGCCTGTAGAGAATCTGAAGCTTTTTGAATCTCCCACCTATCTTTCCGATTACCTGTTAATGCATACTTCTGTTGAATATCTGTATCAAAAACTTGCTAGTCTATCACTGGTTGGGCTAACCCCAGAGTTATATGTCACAAAGCGATTATTTATTAGGGAAAAGCCTGTGTCAAGCAACTAAGCAAATCAAATCAATCAAACTCCAATAAATTGGTATGGAGAAATTGTGCCACAGCCACTTCTTAAGGTTCTAGGTTTTTGTAATTATGTGGTTTAATCTGAAAAGAAATTGTATACATAGAATATACAAATTGTGACTCTTCACATACAGCAAAATCTATATTCAGAGTAGATAGTAAAGTTCTCACAATATAAGGTTTGTAACATAAAGGACACTTTTGTGCTGTAAGGGGCTTTAGAGAAATTACCCTTCTATCTCTCACTGTTGCTGCACACCTAACAGTTAGTCAAAACTTTGGGATTTAGATTCAAGTCTTGTTTATCTGTTGAGTTGCGCGCACGTCCAATTATAGGATAATTTCTCATACACCTTTATTCTGTTGAATATCAGCCAAACCATTGTACAGTTTCCTGATCTTCACAACTCCCTCTTTTCTCATATGATAGGCGCGACTAATTAGTTCCCCCTTCATTATTGCTTTGAAGCTATCCCAGATCACCAGCTGATCTGCAGAGTCACAATTCTCATGAACGAAAATCTCGATAAATGTAGACGGAGCGACCACCCTATCCTGATCCTTCAACATCCCAGTGTTCATTCTCCACCTATTAAAGTCCTCTTTTGCCATAATAACATATATTTCCACAACTATCTATGCATGGTCCGATATCAGCCTTTCCCTAATCATAGCACTCTCAACTTTTTCCATGTGTCTGTCTGAGACCAAAAGTAAATCAATCCTGGAGTATGAGGTTATGGACAGGGGAATAACATGAATAAGACCTCTCTGAAGAGTTTAAGGTTCTCCATGTATCAGGCAGACCGAAATCCTCAATGAAGCTTGCGGCTGGCTTTAACATTGGTGTATCTGCCAATTGCTGAACGATCCCATTTAATGATCCGGAACACAATTAAAATCTCCCCCCCTATAATCACCTTCTCTCCCATTACATTCTGAAATAAAGTTGTCAGTGAGTAAAAAAATGACACCCCCCCTCCCCGCACCCTCCACCGGAGTAAACGGTCTGTATACTGAACCAATGGTAATTAAGAATCCCTGGATACCTTCTCATTTACGTTTACACTTTTGTGGATTAGGATACATACACCTCTAGTTTTTCACTTTATAATTGTTCACGAGAACTTGTGAATACCTCCCATTCTTCATGATAATCTCGTCCTCAACTATTGCATGAGTTTCCTGAAGAAAAAACACATCTGCTCTGGCACTCCAAATCCTGGTCAGTACTTTTTTTCTTTTCCTTGGACAATTTAGGCCTATTACATTCCAAGATACAAAAGAAAGCTTTCTCATTTAATATCCCCGCTCTTAAAATTACTTTCTGACAATAAATCGGGTATTATACTCATTTTGAATAATCTACTTAAATCAGGACACCTTTTTACATGAAAACATATATTCATTCTTAATAAGTCAATACACATCCCACATATACTCCATACTAACAAGGACAACACAACAAAACACAAACACAAATACAAATCAATATTTCTGAGGGTTGTGGATCTGCTTAGATCACATGCTATGCATAGGCTGATATCTAGTGGTAGCTGCAGAGTATTACATTTTTTGAAGCAGGACATCGACGGGGCGTGCCAGTAATACTATCCGTAGTGTGACATCTCCTGTACCCTTAGGTTCTACACGCATCAAGGTCCCTCAGATTGTTTTTTCCACCATCATAGTCGGACTCAAGTTGCATTGTCCCTTCTTTTGCCTAACACCATTACTTATACGAAATTTTGATTTAGACTGCTTATCCTTTCGATTGTTGGCTTTCGAGGACAAGACCATTCATCGACGACTCACCCGCCCCGACGATCTTTGTCTGCGGCTTACTTAGGGCCCAACGGGCCTCGGCCCTGCATAATAGGGAGAGTAGGGGGAGGTCATAATTAATTTAATTTAGAGAATGCCTTTTTCCCTATTCTTCCTTTTACATTACCGAGCTGCCATCTTTCCATACTATGGAAAACACACCATTTAAATGTTGCGTTCCTGTAACAGGAAGTTTCCCTGGAAGGATTCACACAGGGTGTGTAATCTCTGCCTTCCTAGGGGCCATTCCGAAAAACAGTGTAAGTCCTGCAAACTGTTTCGGCCCAAGACACTAAAGGACTGGAAGACGAAATGGCTGAGGCCGCCATGGACGTTGAGGGAGCCTCCAGCGATATCAGCATCCTAAGTGACGCTCAGGGCGATCAGGACCCGACAGATACCTGCTTGCGAACTCCTGACTCCAACAGGCAGGCAGGGGGTGCAGCTACGGAGACGACACCCGGCGGCTCAGAGACTCTCGCTGCACACCCCACTAAACACACCCCCCCAAACACACCCCCCCATTGCCGACAGTTAACCGTGTCATTGACTGATAAGCCACACGCGGTGTTGAAGGGAAGTCCCTGTCCTCTGGGCCATCGCGTTCGCCACATGTCAGGACCCTAAAACAGACGCTGAAGTCAATTTTCGACACCGCAAGCAAATCAGGCAAGCCCTCGGTTACCAGCAACCGTGCATCAAAAGACACCTCGACAGCCCTTGCTAAAAATTCCAAAAATGTGTCTACTCATTAAACACGTCCCAGACACACTCCTCAAATCAAAAACGTTGAACTCCAAATCTTTGACGCCCCTGTCCACTTAATCACTGGTTCCAAGGGTTAAAGAATACTCTGCCACTAGTGACACCCTCTCAGGGGCAATGCACCACATATAGCCCCCTGCACCAGAACCTTTCCCTACCCCTCTTCCACAGTCTTACCAAGCTCCACTCAATGGACCCCAGAACATTTGAGTAATGAGAATGTCTAGCTTTGTTAACTTTTTTGATCAATTTACCATCCTCCCGGGTACCCCGCAAGGCGTAGCAGCTAATAAGCAGCCAGACGCCAAAAGACTCCACCTAGACGTGACACAGCCTAGTACATCTACCTATCAAAACGTATCTGACGACCTATACTATTTTGACACTACAGGTTTGCAGGAACCTGGCTCAATAGCAGAGACCAAGGGGACATAGAGGATAAATACCAATATTATGATGATGTATACATCATTCAATCTCCAGACCATATTGACCAACCTGTGGCTGATTTCCCCTGTTGATAACCAGCTGCAGTATAATGATCTTCTTTTAAAAGCTGCGTAACATTTTAAAATCGATACCCAGGAGGCTCAAGTCAACGAGGACTTTGTAGAGGACATCCTCTGGTAGAAGAGATCTGCAGCACAGTTCATTCCAATGCTCCAATCTATTCAAAGGTGCTTTTAGCCTTCCTTGCTTACCCCCAAACTGGCGGTCAACTCTCATATTGAGAAGATGTTTAGACAAACCCTGGCAGACCCTTTATACATCAGGTGTGAGCTAAAGCCTGATTCTCTCATGGTCACCACCACAAGGAAAAAGCGGGCACACCTTTTACCCTCTGCTGAAGCACCTCCTGACAAGCAAAGCAAAGCATTTACACACTGGGCAGAAAAGTAGCTTCCTCGGCTGCTTACCAGGTAAGGATAGCCACCAAACTACTCCCCTGGCGAGTTCTAATTGCCACAAGCGGGATGAGATCTCACAACAAATAGATTGTGCCCCAGAGCCCCTAAAAACACAGCTTTTAAAAACAGTAACTGAAGGTAAACCGGTGCCAAGCTGCATCCTGAAAAATAATCTGGACGTAACAGGTAATGCAGGCCGGAGAACAGCTGAGGGTACCCTCATTAAACGCCACCTATGACTACATCAATCAGTTTCAAGTTGGAAACCCAAGCCACTCTTTTAAATATGCCTTTTGAGCCAAACGCCCTATTTGGGAAGGCGGTTGAGGACATACTTAAGTGCTAAGGAGGAGTAGGACACCCGCAAATCCCTGGGACAGCTCACAAACAAACCATTTGTGCAGAGGGGCACATGTAATACACGCCGTTTTAGAGGACAAAACTTCCAGTGGTCCTCCAATTACAACCAGGGCGGGCAGACATTTGGGGGTCCTCGCAGGGGCAATCCTCCCAACAAAATGTTCAAAGGGACCACAGAAGGTCGAGAAGTAGAGGCAGATCCTACTCCTTCAGAGGCTCCACCCCACCAACGCAATGACCACCCGCTCAAGGTCCCCTCCCATGCCATTCCTGTAAAGGTCACATTTCTCTTTTTACCCACGCATGGGAGAGGATCACGTCAGACAAGTGGGTACTTTCCACAGTGGCGGGAGGCTATTGCATAGAGCTCATACAGACACACCCCGCCAAGGCAAAGACAAACGACGCAGGAGGAATAGCGCATTCTGCTGGAAGAGGTCAAAGCACTGCTGCTAAAGGACGCCATATAAATCGTCCTGGCAAACCAGATAAACAAGGTTATCTATTCAATGTACTTCCTCGTGCCAAAGAAAGACCTTACAATGCTCACTGCTAGACCTGCGGCCTGCCAACACATGTGTCAAGCCTCAGATATTTTGCATGACTACGCTAAAAGAAGTAATCCCACTGATAAAAACGGGGGACTGTATGACGGCAACTTTGGACATGAAAGATGCCTACTTCATATTTCAATGTTCCCAGTGCACAGAAAATTCCTGCGCTTCAAAATAGCAAATCAACACTACCAGTTCAAGGTGCTACCCTTCGGCATAGCCTCCGCTCCAAGGGTTTTCACCAAGGTATTTGCAGGAGCTCATTTACGCAGACAATCGATCCCAGTGTACCCTTATCTGGATAACTGGCTATAACAGGGAAATCCCCTAAAATTTGCAAGCAAAATACCCAAAGGACAATCTTCTGTTCCAATTGGGATTCTCAGTCAATGGAAAAAAATCAAGTCTCGTTCCAAGCAAAACCAAACAGTTCCTAGGAGTTATCATAAAGACGGAAGAGGGGCTAGTCCTCCCCTCAAACAAAAGAGTACAAAACATACTGCTACAAATACCTCATTATCACATTGGTCGCCAAATAACCGTATGCAAAGCAGGATGATAGCTTCATGCATTTACCTGGTTCTGCACGTATGGTTGTGCATGCGCCCAATCCAAGAGTGGGTAGCGAAACAGTGGTCTCAGGCAAGCGGTCAGTGGGACGATCTAGTGGTTGTTTCGCTAACCCTAGTTCAAACGCTACGCTGGTCGACAAAGGAAAATCTGTTAAAGACAATCCCTTTCACAATCCTACAGTGCAAGCGGTAGTTACAACAGACGCCTCACTCTCCGGATGGGGAGCACATTACCTTTATCACACAGTGCATGGCCTGTGGACACAGATCACAGCCTAATCAACCTTTTGGAGCTGCTAGCAGTACTCGTGGCCTTAAAGGTCTTTCATGTGCATATAACAGGTCAGACAGTGCAAGTCCTCACAGACAGCACCACTGCCATGTTTTACATAAACAAGCTATGAGGCATACACTCTCCAGGCCTGTCCAGGCTAGCCTAAATAATTTGGAAGTGGCTACCCAAGCAGAACATGTTCCTAGTATCTCAACACGTTCCAGGGGAATACAAATCTCTAGCAGACTCTCTAAGCAGATATCTCCTACCCAAAGAACATGAGTGGCAACTCAACAGAGGAATTTTAGACAGTGGGCCTCATTACAAGTACTCCGGTCCGGAATTAACACTGCCGGTAAAACCATACCGGCACCGTTTCCATGTCCGCGCAATCATGACCCGCGGCCCCGGTAATAGCACCACCCTAAACCGCCACCGCGGAAATAGGGTTCCCGTTAAGTCCGTCTGCACGGAAACCCCTCCGTTACCGTCAACACGAAACACCGTGAGCATCACAACTAGCGCGGACACAGAAATACCGGCAAACAAATGGCGTAAATACCGTGATCACGGTGGCGGAACCGCCGCCACCGCGAACATGGCGTTATACACTGCCTGCTGAACTGAATCAGGGCACAGGTGCACCAAATCAGCCCAGCTGGACCTAGCAGGCCACTGGGAGCCTACAAAAGGGCCACACCCAGCCCAACACAACACAGAACCATGCAGGCAGCAGGTCTAGTAGCACTGGGACTGGGCCTACTCAACCAACAGGCAGCACTGCACATGGTGGCAGTAATGGCGCAGAGGAGGAGGCGTAGGCGGAGGAGGCGCAGGCGGCAACCAGCCAACCCTGCAGCTATGGCAAACCCCATTGCCCAGCCAGCCCGACCCCGCCGCCAGCCACCAATACCACGCATCAGGGCCTCACCCTGGAACCTCACCCCAGGACAGATCCACACCCTATACCGGCTGGACCGCGCAACAATCCTGCACATCACCGCCATGATTGTGGACAACATCAGCAGCCTAATTGACACCCCCACCGTCACCCCCCCCACCCCTCTTGAAGGTTGTCTCAGTTCTGCATTTCCTTGGCACTGGCACCTATCAACACACGGTTGGTGAGCTGCACGGCATATCACAACCGTGTTTCTCAAAAATCCTGGTACAGGTACTGGATGCCCTGTTGCGCCATGTGTGGGAACACATAGCCCTACCCCGCACCCTCCCCGAGGTCATTGCCACCAAGTTGGCCTTCCATGCCATAGCAGGCATGCCAAATTGCATAGGCGCAGTTGACTGCACCCACGTCGAGCTGACAGTACCACATGCAATTGAGGCGGTGTTCCGCAATAGGAAACAGTATCACTCTTTGAATGTCCAGATGGTTTGTGATGCCATGCAACTGATTACACATTGCTGCGCACGTTTCCCAGGCTCATCACATGACTCAATGGTACTGGGGAATTCCACGTTGCCACGGTACATGGAACGCTATGCTGGACAAACCACATGGCTATTGGGTGACGATGCTACAACCCTGTCGGAGTGGTGTGTGTGTGTCCAGGCCAATGAGCATTGTGAGTGTGCCGCTGTGACCGCACATGCATCACCCGCCTTCCATCTACCAAATACACAGCGGATGCCAAACATCATGAAGGAAGACATGACAGGGCACCACAATGTGCCCGTGCACACGCTGCCACAGCCAATCCCGTCACTGTCCCATGAACCCTGTGCCACTGCAGACACCCACCCTCAATTGAAACACTGCCCCAAAAAGCATGAGAGGCGTGTAAATGAGATGACGTGTATTTATTACTTCCGTACAGTGGAGTCACTGTGCCATGTGTGGACAGCACTGCACCATGACATGCACACAATCAAATGTCACCCGCAGGGCACAGTAAACATGCAAGTTAATGTGTAGGCCCATATGCAGTCAGCGACATATCTCGTGATGCCCAAGACATACCTCCATACACTGCATGGTACATATGCATGCATGAATGAATGATGATACACGAATGCACAGCAGCAGATGAGGACATGATGCCACAAACACTGACATGTTCCCCCATCTACATCCGATGTAGGTGATGTGGGATATGCACTCACGCCATGGATGATGACACCTGTACGGAGACCAAGGAACAGGCATGAAGAGGCATACAATAGGGCACATATTCGCACACGTGGAATGATTGAGAGGACATTTGGACTGCTGAAGGCCCGTTTCCGCTGTCTGAGCAGATCTGGCGGATCACTGCTGTACAGCCCAGTGAAGACGGGCAAAATCACGCTCGTATGTGCCATGCTGCACAATATATGCCTGCGCAGGAACATCCCAATGCCACCAGACGCAGATGAGGAAGATGGGGATGGGGATGGAGATGGAGATGGGGATGGGATGGCACCGCCTCCCCCTGGGGGTCCACATGATGGCCAGAGAGCACGGGATGCCCTGATTCGCATTTACTTTTGAGTCACAGCACATTCACAGAAATGCACAAACATGGTGACGACAATGAATTAATAGTTGCACTGCAAAATAAATGATCAATGTCCACACATGTATGTCTTAATTTGAAATGGTGATGTATTGATGTGATAACAACAGGGAAGAAGGTGCATTGGTTAGGGAAGCTGTACACCCGGGGCCACCCACCACCCAAACGTGCCCACCCCCACCCAGAGCCCATTGTCCAAACCCCCAAAACTACCTACCCCACCACCCAAACGTGCCCACCCCTCTCACACCCTTGTAGTCCACATGTGTCCTCCACTGCCCCACACACATGCCATCACTTCCGTGTGCGCTTCTATGCAACCTTGCCCGAAGGACCCGTTAGCCTACTCGAGCGCCTCCTTGGACTGGCAGTAGTGGAGCTGGATGGGGTGGTAGTGTTTGATGGGCCAGAATCTGGGATTGAGGGCATCCGTGCCAGATTTGCCTGTTGGCCAACCAACATGGCCTCTACAAGCCTGGAGGTGTGGTCGTTGCCCTCCCGCACATGGCGTGCAAGGGTCACTATGGTGCTCGCAAAGCGTCCAATGGACCTCGACAGGCGACGCACTGATGCGCTGTAGCTCTCCCTCTGCAGCCTGGATTCCTCTAGCTGCCTCTCCACCAGCTGGGTGAGGGTAGCCTGCTGGTCCTCCATCCGCTGCATGCGGGCATTCAGTTCGGCCACGGATGGGGTGGGCGACCTCATGGGACTCCCCAGTGAAGTGGGGCTGAACCCCAGCTCATGGAAGGAGCCCAGGTCTTCCAATGTGGGCATCTCCCCCTGTGGCCCCGTTTCCGAGTGCTCTTGCGGGGCACTGTTATCACTGCAGGCCGCCCCCTCTGCAGTGCTGCTGCCTTCGGTGTTGTGTTGGGTGTCCATGATAGGTTCCCGTGGCACCTGTCTAGACTCAGCCAGTGTGGAGACGGTGGGGATGTCGGTGGTGGTGGTGTGCCGCACATCTGTAGTGGCTGGTAATGTGGCCAGAGGTGCAGAACTGCCGGCAGCATCCTCCTGTGTGGTGGCGGTGGCTAGTGTTCTTGCCGATGCAGATTGGCTGGCCTGTTGTGCAGTATCACTGTCACTTGAAACGGCTGTGGGGACACAAAGGGCATGCAATTAGTGTTGTTGTGGTGGCAGATGGGTGCATCACATGCGTCATTAAGATTGTACATTGAATAGTGTTTGTCACATGCATCTGATTGCTGGTGTCTGCATTCAGTGATATTGGTTGCCATACGGATCATGATGGGTCCTTTGGCCCACACATGCACTGCCTGGGGGTGGGGGGGGTTGTTAATGGGTCCTTTGGCCCACACATGCACTGCCTGGGGGGGGGGGGTTGTTAATGGGTCCTTTGGCCCACACACGCACTGCCTGGGGGGGGGGGGGTTGTTAATGGGTCCTTTGGCCCAGTACTCACAACTGCATATTTACATGTGGCATTCATGTTTGGGCACTTACCGGCATCTGCAGGTGGGCTCACTCCTGCCTCAGCCTGCCCGATCCCATGGATTCCCTCTAGGTGGAGGACGCTGCTGCAACGCTCCTCCCATGCTTGCAGCCTCAGTGGGGAAGGGGGTCCTCCGCCTGTCCCACTGCTGCGTTGGCGGTGCGTGGAAATGAGGTTGCGTACCCTCAGCCTCAGGTCGTCCCAACGCTTGTGGCAGTCCTTCACGCTCCTCACTGCCACGCCCACGGCGGTGCACTTGCGTGCAGCTTCGGCCCACACCTCCTTCCTCCGCTGCTGTGTGGCACGCCGTTGGTCGGCGCTGAACAGCATCTCAGCATTGTCCACAATGTGCTCCACCAAGACGGTTAGCTCTGCCTCGCTGAAGCGCTGTTTGCGCTGCCTCTGAGCAGGAATCCTGGCAGACATGCTGGTGGTCCCTTTTGGCTTCTCAGAGTTAGGATTGTGCTTGTGCTGTCTCTGGATGGCAATGGATTGTGCTTTTATATGATGGCCGCCTCTCTGTTTCCTGTTTTGGCGATCATGGTATTTCCGGTTCCGTGTCCGTGGTGGCGGAGGCGGAAACGGGTTTTGCGCCACTTGTGGCTTCGTTATTTCCATTTCCGTGGGGTTTTCCGTGACGGCGGTAACGACATTTCCGAGTCCGTGTGGTGCTCGCGACCGACAGCGTGTAATCGGACGGTTTTTCCGCAACCTTGCAGACACGGAAACGTTTTTACCGCCGTCACGGATTTTGCACGGTCCCGGACTGGCAGGTTGTAATGAGGCCCAGTATCTTTTCCCTCTGGGGCTATCCTCCTTTAGACTTGCATGCCACAAACCAACACCGACAATGCCCAGACTTCACATCCAGGTTTTCCCAACCCAGATCCAAGGGGAACGCCCTATGGATGAGCTGGTTAGGGAAATTTGCCTATGCTTTCCCACCGACACCGCTCCTCCGCAGAATAGTACACAAAATGCACCAAGAACAAGCAACTCTAATCCTGGTTGCTCCAATGTGGGCGAGACAACCTTGGTTCCCCCATCTGCTCAAACTGGCGATGTGCAACCCAATCAAACTCCCATGTCCATACAACATGCTCACCCATCATGGGGGGACAACGTTACACCCACATCCTCAATCTATGAACTTGGCAGCTTGGCTCCTGAAGTACTAGAGTTTGGTCATTTAAAACGACTTCAAAGGCGTATGGAAATCCTCAGGGAGGCACGTAAACCTAACACCAGACACTGTTACTTTAACAAATGGAAATGATTTGTAATATGTGCCAGTCAAAAAATGTAGACCCTATTGAATGTACTCCATCTCACATTCTTTACTACATGCTCCACTTACTAGACTCTGGCCTAGTATTGAACTCCATCAAGGTTCATCGAGTCGCTCTATCCATGTACACCACTTTACAAAACAAGATGTCCTGGTGGAAAGTCCCTGATGTTAAGGCATTCATGGAGGGAGTAAAGAGATTTTAGTCTCAATGTAGTACTCACACCTAACATACAAAACAGCTCTTCTGGTGGCCATCACCTCCATAAGGAGTCAATGAGTTACAAGCTTTATCAGTGCAAGACCTGTTCTTTGTTATCCACAAAGACAAGTTAGTATTAATAACACACCCTGGTTTTCACCTACGTTCATACCCAAGTTCCATGTTAACCAATCCATTTAACTGCTCACTTTCTTTCAAAATCCTTCAAACTCAACTGAGAAGAACCTCCATACACTAGATGTAAGGAGGGTGATTCTGCACTACGTAAACAAGACAAAACCGCTAAGAAAAATTTGTCTCTGTAGCTCCTGGCACGGAAGGTGATCATGTTTCAAAAAATGCCATCTCCAGATGGATAGTAAATGCAAACGGCTCTGCTACTCCCCATCAAACAAATCTCTGCCTTTCACACCAAGGTCTCACTCTACAAGGGGTACAGGAGCTACTTTGGCCTTTATTGAAAACGTCCCTCTAAACGCCATTTGTAAAGCAGCTACATGGAGTTCTCAGAATGGAGTTTTACTCAGCATTACTGCATTGACACACATTGTAAAGCAGATTCACAGGTGGGACATGTGGTACTAAAACATCTATTTGCTGCTGTACCTTCTCACAACCCACTACCTTCTCCAGACACTGCTCGCTAGTCTATGCATAGCATGTGATCTAAGCAGATCAACAAGCCTCAGAAGGGATACATTACTCACCGAAATCGTATTTCTGATGTTTGTATCTGCTTAGATTCACATGCGCCTACGCTTCCTCCCCTGTGGAGTAGAAGGTGCATGGATGGTTTCTGGCTTTATCGGCTTTATTACATCTGTACTCGCGCTACACTTCATGCTACCTCATGTCAGAAACAAAACACTCTGAGGGACCTTGACGCGTGAAAGACCATGAATACCGGAGATGTCACACTACGGATAGTATTACTGGCATGCCCTGTAGACGTCAATTTTCAAGTTTCGAAAACAAAAAATGTAATTCTCTGCGGCTACCACTAGATGTCGGCCTATGCGGAGAACGTGAATCGAAGCAGATACAAGCATCAGAAATACAATTACGGCGAGTAATGTAACCCATACACAACCACCTGCTTAATAACAAGGAGTCTATAACGTTCAAAATTAAACTCTGATAAATCATTTCTATAAATGCCCACCAGACTCTAAGCCTCTTAACTTGTAAGGATAAAACACTCCCACCACTCTCACCCTTTTTAAGTATTGTCACTTTTTTTAAACATAAGATAATTCATATCACCTTAACCAAGCTAACTATAGTTCTAAGTGAAAATAAACATTTTAACGAGTTTAAATATAGCTGTTTCGTTGGCAAATATGGCAGTAGCACATCAAAGTAAATGATGCCCATCACCTTACTATGCATTTCCCTAATGCATCCACCAATCCCACCCAAGGAGCCACTAGTAACATAACACCTAAAAGCAGTCAGCCCTGCAATAAGTAACCAGATGAAGTATAGCTAGCATCCTACATCTTTTATTAAATCTCCCTGTTGTGCCATAAGTAAGATGTCAAAATCACCAACCCCAAATATTCAACTTCATGGTGAAACACCACATATTTGTCTATTGCAAGCGCATTCAATCACATGGCTCCTGACTTAAACACAGGCAGTACAGAGGCCACTCCATTTTGGTATATTATATTATCAAAACTACAGTTAAACCTAAATAGAAAATCTCACTAATTGAATTGGCCATATTCAACAGTGTTCTGTGTTTCAGTTCAATGGCAACAGTTTAAGCTTCTGTCAACAGGGGCTAATCACACTGTTATGTTCTCATACCAAAAGATATCAAACAAAACTTAATATGGAATAATATAATAATATGAATGCATCTATTTTGCAATTGATTGCCCCTCCTTAGAATTTCTCGGACGAAGTGCTGTTTCAAAGCACTTCTCATCATGCTGGGCTTCACAAGCTGCATCCTGCAGTATACTGTCTGCGTAGCGTTTCCACATTCTGTTGACTGTATCCCATACCAGCTGTGGTATGTATCGACAACAGTTTACAATGTTTATCTCCTCGAGTAGCGCTAGGAGTCTAGTGACAGCATGTACCCATTACGCTGGAGACAGTAATGTACTTTCTAATCGCATGGAAGGGTAGTTATGGACAGCTTGAAAGTAGTGTGTTCGTCTTAGTTGTACATGGTCTGCCGCCGGCATGCTTCACATGTGTTCATTTCTGTGAACATCCCTTTGCGACTAAGCAATGAGTAGATAAGTTAACCCGGCCATGCTGAATAACAGTGCACACAAGCTATTACTCCCCATCGGTCACCGGTATGTCTACAACATAAGATCTCTGAAATATTCTTAGTGGATCAGGTCATGTGCAGTTAGCACCTAAGGTTTATTTTTTTTACCTTACATGCACAAATTGTGTGCAACAGTTTGTAAGGGTGTCCTTAATTAAGGGTGTCCTTAATTAAGGGTGTCCCGAATTAAGCTCACACCAGAATAAATACACCCCTCTATGGAAATAAGGCCAAGAGTCTATCTTTTGAGGATAACAAATTTAATCTTTCAGAAAATGAGGATGGGAGCAAAGAACTCTGCTTCCTGAACGGTCATCTTCTGTCCCTCATCCTTTCCTTTCTCCTGCCACAGTGATGCCAGGCAGGGGTTTATATAGTGTGGTCTTGCTGCAGTTGCGTTACTGGGTACAGGCCATGGCTCCATCCCAAATAGTCCTTCCTCCATACAAGGGATACAGAGCCTTCCTTTCTTCATTGTTGGCGGTTTCTGTCAGGACATGCTACTGTACATTTTGCTAGCCCATGCAAAAATACACTGTACCCATGAACATTTACATATATAAAAACATGTTCCCGTCATTCTCTCCATATTTCACTCATTCTGCTCATGTTTTTAACTGGTCCTGTAATCCCCTTTAAACCTTATGTTCATAATTCTGCAGTTTGTGCACCAAGCACGTAAATCCCCTATTCATAGACCCTTGATGGACAGTAAAAAGCTGGTGAGTCACTTTGTGCTGCACGAACACTGTGGAAGCCTGTGGTCCTATTTTTAGCACAAGCTGCATTCTTTCCATGAGAGAGCTTGCATCTACCGTGCTAAGGTTTTACATATGCATAGGATCTGACATTTTACAAATGTATTCAGCTAATAGTTAATTACGCCTTATATTTATACAATAACTGCCTTCTTTTAGTGCCTGCCCATGTCTGTGTATATGATTATATTTGGTTGAAAAAAGCCTTCCCAGTGCTCCTCCTCCCCAGTCCCGTATAGCGCCGAGGAGGGATCTTGCCTAATTCTTTTTGAAAATCAAGTTTTTATTAGCATTTGGGTCATAATACCCCTCATAATATACCCTTCCGTTTCATTTATAACATTTCCCCTCCCCCACCCCCATTTAGCCATGGACTATTCATTTGTTAACACTTCAAAAGTCGGCCACAATCTATTTCTCTTCTCTTTCTGGTCAGAGTAGTCTTACTGTGTACGCTAGAACCTTGGGTCCGCCCGCCTTCACATTTCAACGTTCAGCACAAGCAGCACATCCCTGGAGCACAATTCCCCCTTCAAGCATGTAAGCGACCAAGTCCCTTCATTAAACATTCCCTGGTCATTTCAAGAAGCTCGTCCATATTTTTCAAAGAAGGGGATCCACATTTCTTCAATGTTCAACCTGGATTCATCTATGAGATGAGTTAGGAACTCCATATCATAAATTGTGTGAACCTTGGTGATCACTCTTTTTCCCCTGGCATTTGGGGGCTTTTCCACCTTTGGGACAGGCAACACCTAGCCGCCACCAACATAACATGAAACCTATGTCCTTGTGCCTCACTGTTATCCCCCGCTTCAACCCCAAAAAGAAGCAGCCATGGGGATAGGACCCTCCTTATCCCGTCCACACCCTTTATCCAGGACAGGACCTCTTCCCAGTACATCTGGACCACCAGGCATTTCCACCACATGTGTTCATAGTCCCCTTTTTCTGTGTGGCACTTCCAACAATGTTGGTCATATCCCTCCCTCATCCGGGCTATCCTCTGCGGAGGGTAGTGCCATCGATGCAGCAGTTTCAGAGCTTGATGACGGTATTTGGGCGAGGCAGTTGAGCGATTAGTCCATCTGCACATGATGGACCACCTCCCATCATCAATATCCTCGCCTAGATCTTTCCCCCATTGTACCTGCGCAGGCGGAGGATCCCTCGGGACCACCAAGAGCAAGAGTTTATAGAGTGTAGAGATCACTCTCTTGGAATCTTTCTGTGAAATCAGAAATTTTTCTAAATCTGTTAGCTCCCTTCTGAAGTTATCTCCCCATCTGTCTTCGGTTGCAGATAGCGATAGGACGAAAGATTACCTAAACCCAAGGTCTCCTCCAATTCCTTTAGTGACATAAAAGTTCCCCCCACCCACAGCTGTCCAGCCCTACTGAGGCCGGCCTCATAGCACTGTTGGAACGCCAGCGGTTCCGCTATCTTGTCCCTAAGTGGGGGAGCCAAGATGCAGCTCAGAGGTGAGGACCATGTTGTGAGCCATCTATAGTCAACCCCTTTCTTCCATACTGACCACAAAACGCCAAACACTGGTTGTCGTAGGACCCTCGTTGGGATGTGTCCTTGGGGATCCATAGCCATTCATCCAATGTGACCAGGGCTAGGACCTCATTATCCATTGCCACCCATTGCTTCCCAGTCCCCGGTGTAAAATGGTCTACCACAATTCTCAACTGAGACGCCTTGTAGTACGTCTCTAGGTCCGGGGTCCCACCCCCTTCCTCCTTTGGCCTCGTCAATACCTCATAGGAGATTCTATGCTTCTTGCCCGCTCAGAGATATGTCAGCAGGACCTGTTTAACTTCTACCAGTAATGGCTTGGGCACCAGCGTCGGGAACATTTGGAACAGGAATAGGAATTTGGGGAGGATTACCATTTTCACCGAGTTGAGGCGTGCCATCCACGAGAGTCCTAACCCTGCCCATCGCTCAATATCTCATTTCACCACTGACCAGAGAGGGTGGAAGTTGCTAGCGAAGAGGTCTCCTGAGTCCTGCGTCACTTGTATCCCAAGATAGCAAAACCTGTCTCTCCGTAGTCTAAACGGGATTCCTTCTACATATTTCCCTTCTACGTCAGGCAGATTCCTTGCCATGAACGCCACAGATTTCCCCAAATTGACCTTAAAGCCCGACGAATTCCCATACTGCTCTAAACTCTGCAGCACACGCAGCACAGACAGGGATGGCTTGGCGATCTAAAGTAACGCATCATCCGCAAACTGGCTGATCTTGCAGTGTGTGTCTCGCACCCTCACCCCACTTATTCCCCCATTATTCCGAATAGAAGCCGCCCATGGCTCCATCACCAGTGCATATATGAGTGGAGATAGCGAGCAGCGGCCCCAATTCATTACCATTCACCACCACCCTTGCTGAGGGGCTGGAATACAAGGCCGAAATCCAACCCAGTGCCATCTCCAGAGATGTGAAAACTTCCCCCATAAACGTCCAGCTCACTCTGTCGAAGGCTTTTTCGGCATCCAAAGACAACAGAAGGGCCCTTTCCTCCCAGACAGTCCTCGAGCTCAGCACGTGGATGGTCTTTCGCATGCTGTCTGATCCCTGGCTGTTTAACACAAATCCCACCTGATCCGGATGGATCAGCCGGGGGAAGAATCTCTCCAGACGCATTGCCAGTATCCTGGCAAATATCTTTGCGTCCACATTTAGGAGGGAGATGGGTCTATATGAACCCCTTTCCATCTGGTCCTTCCCTGGCTTGGGTAGCACAGCAATCAGGGCCTAGAGGAATGTTGGTGGTATTGTGTCTTGCCCCCTGATTCGGTTAAACAACTAGGCTAATGGTTTAAACAAGACGAACTGGGTTTGTTTGAAGAAGTCGGCCATATAGCCATCCCTTTGGGCCTTTGTCCTCAACCTTTTAATAGCTTCCTGCACTTCCTCCTCCGATATCGGTCTTTCAAGGGTCTCATGTTCCGAGTCCTTTAGTGTGGGAAGGAGGTGTTCAGCCAGGTATGCACGGATTTGTCATCTATAGACTCCCCCTCCTGTTTTGTGTAAAGTTCTTTGTAGAAATCTGCAAAGCATTCCACTACCTTCTCCCCCTCTGTATACCCCCCTTCATCCCTGATGCCTCCCACTCTCCTCTCAACCCTGTGGCCTCTCTTTCTGTGTGCTAATAGGGTCCCCATCTTATCCCCCCTTTCGTAATATCTCTGTCGTGTGTACTGCATCTTCTTGACCACTTCCCCAATGAGAACTGTATGCAGGGCCTGCCTTTTCTCCCGCATTTCCACCAAGAGTGCCTCTCTATTCTCACCCTTGCGGGTGAGCCATGCCCGCAGAGCCCTCGGCTCCTCGCGAAGCCTTCCCTCGATCAGCATCCTTTCGCGTTTCCTTCGTGACCCTTCCGCGATAAGGAGGCCCCGAAAGGTGGCCTTTGCCGCTTCCCACACTACCGCTATCTCAGTTTCCCCATTATCATTAGTCTCAAAGTAGGCCATAATTTCTTTCCTCGGGAATTCTCTAAATACTGGGTCCCTCAATAGGGTATCATTACAACGCCACCTGTATTTTCTCGTGGCCTTGGCAGTCGCCAGTCTGCCACCAGCAGTTTGTGGTCCGACCAGGTAATAGCCTCCACACTCGGGGCTCCCACCTCACCCCCTCACTCCTCTGACACCAATAAAAGGTTGGTTCTTGTGTATGTATAATGCGGGGGAGAAAAGGTATAGCCCCCTGGGCCCGGCCACGACCTAAGCCATACATCTACCCAATAATATTCCTGCAAGAGGTCTCTCATGGCCAGGTTCTCCTTCGTAACCTCTTTCACCCCCTGTCCCATTTGCTGACCACCAGTCTAGCCGAGGGTCAGCTACAAGGTTGAAGTCCCCGCCTAGGATCATGGCCCCCTCCGGCCAGTCATCCATCACCCTAAACCCCCGGCGCAAAAACTTTATCTGGCCCACCTTGGGCGCATAGGGGGTGGCCAGTGTGACCTTTGTACCCTCGCACATTCCCTTAATCCCCAGGAACCTCCCTCTGAAGCCCCTCTTGGTGTCAATCTCCATGAGGTGTAGAGATTTGCCCAGGAGTATGCCCACACCTTCCTTTTTTGAGGATTTATGGGAAGCCCAAAAGTTCCTCCCAATTTCCTTCCCCTTTATTGTCGATTCAGCCCCCTGCCTATAGTGTGTTTCTTGTAGGAAAAGGACCACTAACTTCTGTTGGCGGAACATGTTGCTAGTAAGAGACTGTTTGTTTTGTGAATTCAGGCCCTTCACGTTCAGCATACCCACCTGTCCTTCAACCATTTTCATTACTGACCCTGTCCTCAAAAACCTCTGCATGTCCCGCTCGACCCGATACCATCTGTAAAATGGAGGTCCATGTATTTACCCCTCTGACCCCTCATCTTGTATCCCCATCCCGCCCCTCGTCCCATCCTCCTCTTCTTCCCCTCCTTGTCCCCCCTCTCCTTCCCTCCCTATTGAGGCATCCACCTCCATCTCCCAGGATAGCTGGGATCAGTCGGCGAACCATCACAGGTTCTTCCCCAGCTCCAGGTTACTTGTCTAGCAGGGATCCCTCTTCCTCACTCTAGAATCTAACCTTTGCATTCCGTATGTAGCGAGGGTCTCAGGTAGCAGCCCTCCCCCCAGTATCACCTGTCAGTCTCCACCTCCCCTTCCCCGAACAACATCAAGGAACTTTCTGGCCCATCTCGCGACCAACAACAGGCATGGCCGCTTACTCAGTGCAGCGGCGGCCTCAACAGTGCCAGCTCAAACCCAGAAACAGAAAGAGGCCAACTGTGGCAATATGTCTGGGCAGTACATTACTTCCTCAGTTCTCGAGGTCCCCTTGTGGGGACATCTAAGTACACAACATCATGCAAATCATTCATGCGATATATTCGTTTAATTTCAGGTGTCCCCTCGGTCACTTGGCAGATGTTTAGTTTTCTGAAATTTCTGGGACCCTTTCACCTTTTATTTCCCCCGAGCAAGTCCGGTCCCCTCGGGCCCCTATCAGGATCCGGGTCCCCTGCGGGTAGCACCCCAGATGAGCCCGCCCGGCCTCCAACCAAGTCGTCAGTGATCTTTGGATGTCCTCCTCAGAAACAAGGTGATATCTCCCTCCCCCCCGCCATTCAAAAGCCAAATAGAATGGGTGCCCCCAGTGGTATCTGACCCCTTTCTTTTGTAGCCATTTGGTAACGGTCGCACATTTTTTCCTCATTGGGAGCGTATGGGCCGAGCGGTCCTGGAAGATGTCCACTCTAGAGTCTCCATATTGTATATCTCGAAGATATCTTTGCCTTCTCCAGGATCCTGGCTTTGTCTCTATAATAGTGTAGCCATGCCAACATCGAGCGAGTACCTCAATCACCCACCCACCGGATGAACCCTGTCTATGATGACCCCCTTCTCCAGGGTCTGCTATTATGTCCTGCACCTTGCCCTCCAGACCCAATGGGGTCTCGCCCTCTGCCTCCACTAGGCCGAAAAAGCGCAGGTTGTTCCTCCTCTCGAGGTTTTCCATGTCATCCACTTTAAAGCAGAGCTCCTCCTCTCGACGTTGGATCTCCATGAATCTTGCCTCCATCTGCGTCTCCAGGAGGGAGGTGGACATTTGATTGTTCTCCACACAGTCCATCTGGTCTTCTAGCGTAGTCACCTTAAACGTGAGGTCGGCCAGCTTGGCCCCCATATCAGTTCTCATCCCCTGTATCTCGTCCAGGATCGTCTGTATGTGGTTTTGCATGATGCCCATGTCTGGCGCAGCCACTGCTAGGATGTTTCAAGTGTCCATCTCCATGCCTCCTCCCCGAAACTGGTAGGGCCTCTCTTCAGCTCATAGGTCGGCTTCTCCTCAGTGTTTCCACTCCCGGTAGGTTTTCGTGACGCCGTCCCTCTGAGATATGTAACTCCCCCTCAAGGTCTGCTTCAGTAGATACTAGTGGCAAGGCCCTTTAACGTGTTAATGTGTTCTCCATTTCTCATAACACAGGTTGCAGGCGAGCTCTCTTCTGGCACAGGGCTCGGTGGCCACCCTCTACTCCTTTCTCAGCCCCTTGATTTACTATGGTGTTACCCTATACTGTGGTCGGGTGACAGCGCCTCTGTCGAGCGTTCAGCATTATCAAGGCATGGGCCATCCCTAAGAGTGTCCTCCAAGATTGCTCTACTATTATTCTCCTCACACACTCCTATTATGGGCGGGCCTGGTCCCCGCCTGGCCCAGGGCGTCCACCGGACCGTGTGGCTCAGGGTACCACTCGGCTTCACCCGCAGTCTGCCGGGTCTCGGGGCTCCGGGGGGACTGAAGCTGGCTCTCCCCTCTGTGTACACCTCTGCAGCCCCCCTTTCTGTATGAGGCAAGGGGGTCCCAACTGGGCATCGTTACCTCTGTGGGCAGGGGCCCCCCAGGGTTGTCCCCCAGGCAGCCTCTCCCCCGTTAGGGCTTTTCCAATGTCCCAGGTGTGCTTCACATCCCCCTGGTTCCTGGGCACCCTCCAGTTGTTCAATCTCTCCCCTACAGGTATGACGCTGGGTTCACAAACCGGCAATGTTGCTCCAGGAAGGGGGAACCTTTCCCAACAGCTTCCTCACCATCTGTGCAACACTTGGCTTGCCTGTTCCCCCTCAATCACATGACAACCAGGCGCGCTCCCGCATTGGCCCAGGTCGAGGGGGGACTTTCACTTATCCCTAGGCACCACCCAGTTCTTCAGGGTCCCTTCCCAGGACCCCAGCTGCCCTTGTTTCAATTCACCTCCCTCCGTATGCTGAACGTTTTATACTAGGTCCCAAGTAGGAGCCCCAGGGCAAGGCAGCTCCTCAGTGAGCCGCTCCGGCTCTGCTGATCCGCGTGGGTCCTCTCCTTCAGGGCACTGGCGGAGCGCGCTACTCTTTCCGTGTCGCAGTATCAGTTCACCCCGCAGGGGTGTCCTGAAGAGCTATTTGTCTTTTAAGGTGCCCTGTGGAGGGGTGCCTCCTCGTCTCTGGAGCCCGCCCAACCTCATTTGTTCCACTGAGGTCTGGTGGCAGGGGCGCACTCCTGCATCGGCCCAGTTTGTGTCCCTCTGTCCACGAGGATTGGGTGATGCCTCTTGGATGTCTCCCTAGCCCCGTCCGTACCATTCCGCTCCCCCGAGTTTACGACGCCCAGGCGGCCTCCCCTCAGCAGCACCGCAGGGTTCAGGCAATTCCACTCCACTCTGCTCCTTGCCTTCACTGTGGGATCTCGTCTACGGGGTCTGGCCGCTCACCATGCTGTCCCAGGGGAGGGAGGCCCAGCGGTCGCCGG
Source organism: Ambystoma mexicanum (assembly GCF_040938575.1). Lineage (NCBI taxonomy): Eukaryota > Metazoa > Chordata > Amphibia > Caudata > Ambystomatidae > Ambystoma > Ambystoma mexicanum. The sequence continues at coordinate 1,461,933,099 of NC_090923.1, read as the reverse complement.
GTTCTTTATTTTGCCCGCCTCTGGAAGCGCAAGCAGTTCCACAGTCCGCTGATGGGCTGGCTCCTCCTCGATCTTTCCCCTCTGCGGCAGGTGCCGGAGGCCTTCGCCTTCCCTTCTCACCGGGGACCACGCGGCTGCTGGGGGAGGGGTGCTTCTGGGGTGTTGCGAGCCGTTCCATGGATATGGGGCACCACTGAGTCTCCACGTTGCATCAGGAGATAGCCCTCATGTTCCGCCACTTGATGATGTCTGGGCCAAATTATATCCCTATCTCCGCCATAACACCTCTGGTTTCCCGGCGCTGGATGACGAGCCATCTTGCCTGCACCCCTGGTGGCCGTTGCCTAATTCTAACGTACTTGTGGGTGCGGGAAGACCCTAGTTCCTTCCCAACAAGTTGAAAAATAAGTATTTTGACTGGCTTCCTGGTTTTTGTTTAAGTGTGTGAGAGATGCCCCACTCTGGTTGATAATGCGGGTCCTTTGATATACGGAGATGCATGCAGGAAATGTCAGACCAAAGTTTATTTTTCATACACACGAATACTGCGAGATGCAGCAGCGCAGTGTTCTGACTCTGACACAGTTCTAATAAATCACATTCGATCCGCCCACCTGCAAAAGTCATTTTAACCTTCTCACCACAAGGTTTGCGCACCATAGAAGTGATCCGCCATTACAGGATTACTGAAATACATCACGTTGCTCCAAGTTTGAGTGTGCTCTCCTCTAATCATCAATCTCGAGCTCTGACACGAGCATTGAGTAAACCAGTTTAAATTCCTATTTTTAAGAAAAAGAAATGGGGAGTGAGCACTGTTGAGCTACACTGAAGGTTGCCACCACCTTTTGGCTGTCCAGCAACTGAGTTAAAATTACTCTATCGATTGCTCTCACCCCCTATTTTTTGCAGGGTTTAACAAAGGCTCAGCAGTGGACTTCTTCTTGACAAACCCCTGGGAGCCGTAGATCCAAATGCAGATATGGTCAGGAGGTATCAGTGTTGTATCAGTGAAAGAGCTGAAGCGTCTGAAGGTGAGCCCACAGGTCTGTATTATCGCATGGTAGATGCAAAAATCAGATTTCCACCCCCCAAAAAGGAGCCGTATAAAGGATGCAGTGGGGGGGGTTAAGTGGTACACACCAGTGCTGTGAAGCTAGCCTGTGAGATATGGTAACTGCGTTGGTTAAGGGTGCCCCCGGCAGCCTGCATTGTGGTGGAGCAGAGAGGCTTGTTTCTTTTCGTGTGGAGGCACTTGGTGCAGACACCCCACAGAAGAGCCAAAGAGGGAGTAACCCCTAAGGAGACCACTCCCTGAGCGATCTGTAGAAGGTGTTTGGAGAGAGTCTGTCTCTCCGGGAACTGTAGTGCGTGCTCTACACTGCCGGTCCCGAGAGGAATGCAAGAAAATAACAGTTGGGTGGAGAAAAGAGCCAGGACTGTTTAACCCCTACATTGTGGATCCATAAAATGCAGCATGGGGAGTGAAGAGCCCCATGGGCGGATTGAATGCTTAAATCAGGGTTGAGGGAGAAAAGTGGTCAGTTGGTTTGGACTAGGTCAGTTAGTAATACACTGAAGATTGGAAAACTGGACATGGCTGGGACTTGCTGGACACTTTAGGAGAAAAGGAAACATTCCTGCAGTCAGACCCTGTGGGACAATGGGTTAAGGGCACGCTAGAAGGGAAAAGCACCGTCCTGCTGTCAGCATATGGCCCAAACAGGGAAGATTGTTTTTTCTTTAAGAGTATTTCCAGATGATTATCTCAATATCTAGAGAGCTGTCTAATGGTAGGAGGGGGATTGAAACAAGGTTGTGCAGCAGTCTCTGCACACATCAGGCTCCAAAAGTACACTATTAACAGTTGCACAGGGGCCCATCAAACACATGGGTATTGGTGAATTAATTGATAGATGCTTGGAGGTATGCCAACCCATATACTAAAGATTAAATCACAAGGCACAAGACGTTCACACAATTAGAACAACTTTTCAAATGTAGAAATGGGAGATTTTATACATGCAGGGGCCATATCGAACCATGTTCCAGTGCGGATGTGCATGCGGCACACAGATGGGGACAAAGGCATTCATTTCTGGAGGTTTAACCCGTCCTTATTTGATACAAACGAAGATGGGAGGCCTTGAACGTAAATGACACTGAGGAGGTTTCTCCATAGATGTTGTGAGATGCAGCAGAAGCCATGCTTGGAGGAATGGTGATTGAGAAGGAGTCAGAACAAAAAGGAAGAAAAATGTGTCTCTCCATCCTTGAAAAACACATGTCAGATTTGGAGGAAGTATTCAGAATACCTGACTAATGTGTATAGGGCGAAACTTAATAAAGCACATTATTTTCCATGTGCACAAGTGAATTACGAGGTAAGCCATTTTGTGAGCATGCGTAGTTAGTGAGCTACCATCTCCACAGAGTTTGGAAGGGAATTACCCCTTCCCAAGCACTGCAATTCTTTACAAATCGGTGTAAAAGTTGCATCTTAGAACACTTTTTCCAAACATATAGGTTTAAAAAAACAAATATTGTATATGAGGATTATAAGGAGAGCTAATCAACCAGTCCAAGACTTCAAGATATGCCATAGTACCTACCAAAAGTACTCCTGCACAGAGAAAATAACACGTATGCACAAAAAAGCTTTGTATGTTCAGGATAAACAATAGGTTTTGTTGTGGCTATTCATTTGTCGACACTGCTTAGAGACAATGCAGAAAATGTTGAATGCTATTGGAAAAAAACACTAATGTTCATTACAAAAAAGCACATATTGCTTACATTGATGTGGCTGTCAAAAATACAGACAGGATACCATTTTTGCTAATGGAATAATGGCAACTAAAAGTTATGTGTCAGAACACATGCCAATACGAATTCATGTGCCACTTTAATGAAGTAATTCAAGGGCCAGGGAAATATGTCTCATAATTCATGTAAGGACAAAAATTGCATGATAATAACTGCACCACAGAATATGATCAGAATTCCTGGGCCTCTACTTGCTATCCACATTACGTGATCCTGTGAGTTGTGACATTTGCTCAAAACCAGCTTTACAGCTAAGTAGCATATAAACCATACATTATTACTCCCTTAAAACAGGAAAATGTGCCCAATAAAAACAGGAAACCATGAACATATAGGAGCATACCCCCTGCTTCTAGCCACAAAGTTTCACTCATATTATTTCGAATCAATGACTAGCAGTGGTACTGGTAGGAACTGGAATAATACCAATGACCAATATCGAGAGGAATTTTAAGGGGAAAGAACATTTTTTCAATAAATACGAAATATCCCTGCTGGCAAAGCTAATTACTTTCGTACTCCTTGAAAAATAATTTGATTCCTTGTAAGGAGTAAAATCATATTGGAGCCCTCCTTGTAGCCCTTACATAGGAAGTGATATGACGGAGTACATAATACAGCTTATAGTTTTGCCCCCCGGTCCCCATTTCCCATTTCTCACCACAGCCTAGACAAAATTCTACAAGCTCATGTGGGACAAAGTTATTCAGCCGGGCCTCTGAACGGCGCCAAAAAATCCAAGATGGCGGTGTTAGAGAGAAATTATCTTATGAGGCTAATTTCTCAAACCTAGTGAGTCCCCCAGCAGCTTTGCTGGATGTTTGGGGTTTGTTTTCTTCTCCTGCTAAGAGTGAGACTCTTTTTCTCCCACTCTTGGGCATGGTTTGGGGTATGTCTTTGACTTATTGTGTGCTTATGGGCTATGGGGTATTTTACTCCACAGGGTATCATCTGTTTTAGTGTATGTGTTACACAGCACCCTCAGTGCAGTAACACAGGGGTGTCGTAGTGACCCCCAAACATAGACTCCATACCCTGGGACTGACTACTATCTCCCAGGGCATGTAAAGACACCATTGGCTTTACTAGTCCAAAATTGTGAACAGAACCAGTACAAACCATCATATTGTGGAAAGTACTGGAAGGGGTTAATTAGATTGCCCCTGGGTCTGTTTCCAAGAGGGCACTGTCCAGTCCCCCCTTGTTGAGATTCTGGCTGGTGGCAGTGGTTACCATGCAAAATATTCCACCAGAATATTTCCTAATGGATTTTCCCATTGATTTTAAACGCACCACTTTTTGGTGCAATGTTAAAGATACCGCGGGTTTATTTATTTAATATAAAATCACCAGTTGGGTCTTTTCGCCAGAACTCTTTTCTAAAATGGCGTTTGTGTCCGTCTCTGTAACTCCAACCAAGGTTGGGCCCTTTGTTCCACTTTTTGGTGGGCTTCTCCACAGAAGCCCTCCAACTGGTGCCACTCTGTCTGGGTTCCACAGGATGTTTGGGTGGAGGAATTGGCACCCTGGACTGCGTTGCCTTAGCAACTCAAGTCGCACTCTGTTCTGATTGGCCCAGTGGTGAGCCGCCCGGCACGTATGAGTGACAGCTAGGCTGTTGAATGGGGGGTTTTCTGCATAAAAGCAGCGCTTTTGGGACTGGAACTTCAGAAGTCGCCACAGGACCTAAGAAATCCAAAGGGGGGAGAAGCTGAGCCATCTGCAACGACGACACCACCAGTGGAGCCCTGCTGCAACGACCTCACCACTTTCCCGACGACAAGAGAAGATCTTCTGCTGAAAGAGTCTTCTTCCTCTGAGCTGGTGGGATCAACCAGTTCGCCTTCCAGGACGTCTCTTGGTCGAATCGCCAGTGCCAAGCACCCAGGCGGCCGGATAGCCAAGCTTCACCACTGTGACCGCGAATAACAGGAACGCACCTTTTTTACCGAACGAACTCCACGGCTGGTCTCTTCCCTGGGCAGTGCAAGGACTCCAAGTTTCCTCCTCGACGAGATCTTCTCTTCCCTTGGTGGAAACCATAAACTGCACCCGCTGCCAGGAACAACTGCCACCGCTGGAGCGTCCTCAACTTTAAAGGTACTGTGTTCCACCTGGCCTCCCTTTCTACGGTTTGCTAAAGGTGACACTTAAATCCTCGGCTTTCCAACTGGGTAGGCCCCCAGACCTTCTAAGTTTACCTTCTGAATCAACCCAACCTCTTTTGACCATTTTTACAAAGACTTGAATGCATTTCTAAACTGTGTGATCTTGAGCACATTTCACCTTGCTCCATTTAAAGTGGGTCTGGCCTATGAACTTTGGCTCTACAGTAGACTCTGCATTCACTAACTTGTTTTGGTCTTATAAAAGTGCTGGGAACTGTCTTATTTTCATGACCTGCCTTTTTCTCTCCCTTTAACTTAATTATTGGAGTGCCATCTAAGTTACGCGCTCGCATCTATTTTTACAAATAGTGGTGTTTTGACTTAGACTTGTCTAATAATTCCTAAGGGAGGTGTGTATAGTTTTCTGATTGTGTTTGAACTTGCTTTGATTTATAGAGCTAGTGTATTTCCTTAAGTGTGTGTTAAAGAATTGTATACTTTTGATACCAAGCTTTGGTCAGTGTTTGCTTGCTCTACTGTATTTTTAGCCCTATTGTGTATCCCCTGTATACTGCCCTACTCTTCTTGAGAGAAGTCTGACTGCTCAGCCACAGCTACCAGGTGAATCTGGGTGGTACAGACTGCTACCAATTGGGTTTACTGCTTACTCCTGTAGTCTTAATCTTTTTGCAGTGGTCCCCAAGGGAACTGCACAGAATTCTGCCTAAGAGGCGGCCGCACCTACCCCTGGAGATCAGAGGCAGCACTGACGGCTCCCACGGCATCTACCATCCTCCAGAGCCCCGAGGACGGTCCCCAGCAACAGCGGAGCTAACCACGGGACTCGAGACTGCAGAGGACACGCAGCATCACCCCCGACCTGTGGCCGAGTGGGTGGTCCCCCCGGAAACCCCTCCTGCAACTACACTGAAGCATTCGGCCCCGGCCGGCTGCACAGCGAGGTCTGCGTGCCCCTCAAGGCTGGGGGAGTCCCCCCCCCCACCCCACAAAGTGCACTCCGGGCCGACCTGCGGGGTGCGGCGCCTTTCCTACGTGGGATCAGAGCATCGGCTCCGGCTCCGTAGAGGACGGCGGCACAGTCAGTGCATAGTCAGGTAGGGGCTGCTGAGGGGCGAGGGAGGGGTGGGGACCCCTCTCACCCCTGACCCGGGCCCCTACCAGAGGAGCTTACAGTACATGCACCAAAGGCATGCAGAGAGGCAGCCCCTCACCACCCCCGCCCCCCTGGCGGCACCTGGAACTCTCTTCAGTCCGCTTTCGGCGCCGATCAGTGCCAGTGGGAGAGATTACAGCCAGCACTGAGCCCGCACTCTCGACTCCTGGGGAGCCTCGGCCCATACCCATATGCAGCGCCTCTCCTCTGGCCTGAGAAGCAGAGGAACCTCCTCACTCTCTCCCCCAATATGTTGGATGAAGTTGGGGTCTTGTGAGCTCATCAGAACCCACCCATTAAGCGCTGGGGGCCCACCTACACCCATCTCCAGGCCTACTGCCCCCCAACCTGCAGCCCCAAGTCCTGGAACTCACAGCTACCACTCAGCAGGGGCGGGCGGACCCGCTGGGCAGCGACACCGTCCGCTTGGCACCCCGGGCTGGTAATGGTGTACTCGGTCCCGGGTGCAGGTGGACTGTGCACCAGATCTGGTTGCCCTGCTTCGGCTCCAAGGAGGAGGCTCTGACCCCATATCATTCTCCGAAGCGGCACACCTCAGCTATCCACTTCCTGGGGCGCCCCGGCCCACCTCCCCACTCGGGCTCCTTTCCCTAACCTGATACCTGAGGGGATCCATTAGATTTAACGTCTCTCTGTGGCGGAGTGATTTACCTCCTCCCCCCACCAGACAGAGGGGACATATTCTCCACCCAAAATCCTCAGACCTGTCGGGACTGACCCTCTACGCTGGGGAGCCTCACGCTTGCAGACTCCAGGACCAACACCCCCAAGCCTTAACCAGCGCCCCTGTAGCTGAACGGAAAACCAGCCTCTCTAATACCTCCTCTGCACCATGATCCGGCACTATGTCCAAACAAACGAAAACGAGCAAAAACGCTGACATTGCCACCATGCTTACAGCATCAGACAGGGGGAAGAAACCTGACCTTGCCAAGCCTACCTCACAGGATTCCCAGTAGGGGGGGGGATACCCCAGCCACAAGGGGCAACCTATTGGCGTTCATGGCAGACATTAAAGCTGAATTTAGGTCCTGCATGTCTGAACTCACCACCAAACTGGAGCAAACCGACCACAGGGTAACTGAGGTTGAGCAAAGGATGGATGAGGTCGAGGACCACTCCCATGACCAGGCAACCACACTAGGGGACATTCAACAAGCAGTAAGAGCTCTCCAAGACAAATGTGAAATCCTCGAGTTCAAGCCGGACGACTTGGAGAACGGGGGGTCTGTCAAGATCTCTCGTTCCTGACTCTCCAGAGGAGAAAAACGCTCCGACCCCTGGACCTCTTCCTTCAGGGACGTCAAGTCTGGTACAGATGGCTTTTCCCAACGGCACTGCAATTTTCATTTAATGGCTCTCAGCGGAGAATTAGCCACCTGGAAGATCCCAGCAAGATCATGCACCCGTCTTCTCCCAAAGAGGCCACTTCACCGAACCTGGAGGCAACAGGAAGCCCTGAGTCAGCCCCTCCCCTACAACCCTTCGGTCCTCATGGTCAAGGGCATCTTGAAACAACAGGAGGAGGTAAACAGTTCTTAAGTCACACTATAGGATCCGTTGCTGCACTATCGGACTAGGCGCCCAACCACTTTTCTACTGCGAAGCGTCAGTTCCGGCCCTGCACAAGATCATTACTACCCATTACGGCGGGATTCACCCAAGGCCTTTGCCCATTCCAAAGTACGTTCCATCTTTGTTTCCTTGGAAACACATGTTATTCCTACTGTCTCAATTGGCCCTGTTAGCCAGGGGTTTGGCCGCACTCACAATATCGACCACCCCGCCAGTTAAAAAGTTGGCCTCCCGTTGGGGGCCGGTGTTAAAACCCCCAAGAGCAGGACAGCGCGCATCCAACCAACTCCTATGATGGCAACTAATGGGCGCTCTTTCAACTCCCCATACCCCCTCCCCGCCCCTGGATCAGGGGGTGACTGAGGCGTTAGCCCGTGAGCATCAGACATTACAGTGCCTCTCGCTAAACGTTAACGGGCTGAACGCCCCCTCCAAGCGCAAGTCGATCCTACAGAAACTACAGGATGAAGAAGCTGGGGTGGCGATGCTCTAAGAAACTCATCTGCTTCCGGCAGACTTTGGACACCTACGATCCCGTATATACCCACGGCAGTTCCTCGCCTCGGGAGACTCTAAGAAAGGGGGCACAGCGATCCTGTTTAGGAAATACCTAAATCCCCAGATATTGGACACAATAACCTGCCCAGAAGGCTGCTTCGTGGCAGTTAAATGCCTTTTACTGGGAGACCGCTATACCTTCGTATCAGCATACGCCCCCAATTCGGGGCAGACAAGCTTCTACGACTCATTGGGTACCTCCCTCTCGGGCTTCATAGAAGGCCAAACAATAATAGGAGGAGACTTCAATGGAGTACCAGACCCCACCAGAGATAAATCCCACCCCTCCGCTCCTGGTGATTTCACGCAAGCCCTTAGCCTCCTGCACCTCTTCAGAACCCTGGAAGTAGTGGACTCATGGCGGGTGTTCCACCTCACCGAGAAAGATTATTCCTTTTTATCCCATGTTCATCGAACTTTCTCAAGAATTGACCTCCTCCTAACTTCGCCCCAAACCCTCGCTTTCGCCAATGAGGTATCCATCGGCCCAAGGATTCTATCGAATCATGCTCCAATGATAATGGAGCTTCGAATCCAGGACCCCAAAGCCAACACCCCACGCAGATGGTCGCTCTACGACCCGATCCTCAATGACATGCTAATTGGAGACAAGATCGCAACCACGATTAAGAATTTCTTCGAGGCGAACCCGGTCATAGAGACCTCCCCTGCTAACAATTGGGACGCGATGAAAGAAGTGATTAGGGGAGCCCTGATAGCTCAAGGGGTGGCATTCCACCAGAACCAGAGACAAACTCGGCAAGCCCTGGAAGAGGAAGTGTAAACAGCCGAAGATGCTCAAAAGAAGAAAGGGTGGTCCCCCAGGACTCAACGAGCCATCCGCATAGCCAGAAAGAAGCTAGAGACCCACTACGTGGAGCATACCGCGCAACTATTTGACACGACCAGGCAATTCTATTATGCCAAGGACAACAAAGCTAACAAGCTACTGGTAGCTAAGCTGGCCAAAATGAGACGCACCAATACCATCACAGGGCTCCGAGACCCACAAGGGGTGACTCACTACACTGAGATAAAGAAACAACAACTGATGGTGGACCACCTGACCCACGTAATGACTGCATCCCCACGAGACCGGTCCAAACAAGAGGAATACCTGCGGGGGGCAGCCTTGCCATGCCTACCCGACCCAACGAGAGAGAGGCTGGAGGCACCAATTAGGGACGAGGAGGTCAAGGCAGCCATCAAAGCTCTTAATTTGCGGGCCCCGTGCCCCGATTGGTTCTCCTCGAGATTCTATAAAATATTCAAACCCCAGCTGACCCCCCCTCCCATCTGGTGACACTGTTCAATTCATTCAAGGAGACAGACTCGGGGACCCCTTCAATGCAGGAGTCCACAACTATCCTCCTTCCTAAACCAGGGAAGGACCCGAGGGACCCATCCTCGTATAGACCAATCGCCCTTCTAAACATAGACGCCAACCTCTACTCCAAGATCCTGGCCAACCAGCTGTTGCACATACTTCCAGATATAATCCACCCTGACCAAACAGGCTTCATTCTGAAAAGAGCCGCAGGAGACAATATTCGGAGAACCCTGAACCTGGTAGACATTACCCATTGAACCTCCAGGGCCTCACTCTGATAGCCCTAGACGCCACCAAAGCATTCGATAGGGTAGACTGGTCATTCATGGAGCGCACCCTAGAGGCCTTCGGTCCAGCGTTCCAGTCTATGGTGCTGGCCAACTACAAAGCCCCTAAAACCCTCCTGAGGATCAATGGTGCCCTCTCAACCCCGATCTTCATGACCTGCGGGACAAGACGGGGCTGCCCGCTGTCTCCCCTTCTCTTCGCGCTAACAATGGAACCCTTCACCCAGAGGATTAGGCGGAATAAGCTTATCGAGGGCCCGCAGGTTGGCTCATCCCAACACAAAATTGCATTATACGCCGACAATGTTTTGCTGACGCTCTCAGAAGCTAGCACCTCAGCGAGGCACGCCTTGGCGGAAATAAAGAACTACAGGGAGGTCACCGGCTTCACTGTCAACTTCTCCAAATCAGTGGCCCTGGGCATCGCCCTCCAACGGGAGGAATGGGAGGCACTAACTAGGCTGTGCCTGATCAGGTGGCAGGAAAAGTCCATCCCCTATCTGGGAGTTCACATTGCGGCAAACCCAAAAGACACATATCAGGCAAACTTCCCCAAACTATTCCGAAAACTGGAAGGGGACCTGAAGCGCTGGACCACACAGGAAATCTCACTAATGGGACGAATCACGTCCGCCAAAATGAACTCGCTCCCGAGATTCCTCTATGCCTGCTCCTCCTTCTCAGTAGCCATCCCAGCACCAGCCCTTCAGGAGCTACAAAGGAAAATGCTAACTTTCATATGGAGGTGCAAGAAGGCCAGAATCCCCCACAAGACTCTGATTGGCAGCGCCAGACTGGGGGAACTAGGGGCCCCCGATCTCCGGGAATAAAGGGCGGCAGCGCAGCTGGCACACATCCACGCTTGGCAGATAAGTACAGACCGCCCCAGATGGGTGGAATTGGAGCAAGCTCAACTTCCACTCCCCCTGCGAATCCTCCAACATATCCAGCCCCCCCCCCCCCCCCTTAGAGAGTGCTGGAGGAACCTCTTGCGGACGACCAAACACACGCTAAGCTCCTGGGACTGGGCTCTGAAACAAAAGGGAATCCCAAGAGGTCAAAGCCCCCTCTCACCAATCTTTCATAACCCAAACTTCTCGCCGGGGACAAACCCCCGTAACTTCCAGAACTGGATAGACTGGGTCCTTGAAACCTTGGAACATCTATACTTCGGGAACAAACCCTGCAGCTTCGAACAGTGCAAGGAGGTGTTTCAACTCCAGGAAAGAGATAGATTCACTTACTGCCAGCTCTGCCACTGGTGCTCGCACCCCCAGACCCTCCAGGTGGCCACACGCCCCCTCACTTCCCTTGAGCTAATGCTTAAGGACCTACCATCTAGAGGCAGAACCTCAACCCTATACAGACGCTTCCAGGGGGACTTCCTAATGGCAAAAACTCGAGGCATGGCCCAATGGGAGGCTGACCTGGGTCACTTGATCGACGATTAAACCTGGGTGGACATCTGGACGCGCACCCACACCTCAGCCACCTGTGTCACCAACAAGGAATGCTCATACCAGCTCATGCTGCGATGGTACTACGCCCCCCCCCCCGCTTAGGCTACACCACATGAACCCACAAGTGGACTGCTCCTGCTGGAGGGGATGCGCCCAGCCTGGCTCCTTCTTTCACATGTGGTGGACCTGCCCCAAGATCCAGCCATTCTGGGTCTGGTGCCTGTCAACTATCGAACAGATTACTGGGAGCGCACTCCCACTGGAACCCAAAACCGTCCTACTGGGGGTCCCGACCTCTGGGGTCTACCCCCGCTCCGGAAACAGAGTGAAACTATTAACGCGATGCCTCCTGGCAGGCAAAACTATGCTGGCCCGCTTCTGGAAGTCCCCGGACGGCCCCTGCATGGCTCACTGGTGGGGAAAATTATGGGACATCCTCATCGCGGTAACCGTGGCGAGGGCGGGAGTCCTGCACCGCTTCCAGAACATCTGGGCCCCAGTGCTGGACTATGACCAGCGATTCCCCGCCTTGACATTCAAACCGATCAACACCCGATGGGCTCTGAAGGATCAGGAGACCACTTGAGAGGCAGGGGCAGCGGGCTGAGCTGCAGAACGAGAGAACTGGGGGAGGGAGACAGAGGACTGGAGAGGGGAAGTGGGGGTGGGGGGGGGGGGGAGTATGAACTCAAGGGAACTATTAAAAACAAGCAATGTTGTTGTGCAATGCTATTTGTAACCTGTCCTGTCTTGGTTTAAAATAAACATGTTTTAAAAAAAAAAAGAAGAGCTGTCTTGCAGGCGTTCCTTCTTTCTCCGGTCTCTTCGTTGTTTCCTGAAGAGATACAGCCTCCCTCGGAGTGAAGCCACTCTGGCGCCTTAATGGATAAGGTAGACAGAGGATTCCGTTCCGAGAGTGCCTCACAGAGGAAAAAGCCCAAACGTTGGAAAAAACCTCTCGTAATCCGCAGAGCGCGGTATCCTTGCGCTGGTGAATCCCAGAGGAAAGACTGCACAGGGGCCGGATGACCGGTGGAATACTGAGATGCGAAGAGTCCAATACTCCTGAAGATATGGTCTAAGTTTTTCAAGCAGGGTGGTAGAAATGGATAGCTTTCTTAGTTAGGGAATCAGTCTTTCTAGAAGGGAGAACAGGACACAACTGATGGCAATCCAAGGCGGAGGATACTGAATGCCGTGGATCAAACAGAAGGCAGGTAAGCCAGGGAGAAGAAGAGGAAAATGAAAGCAAGCGCTGAAAGAAAAGGGGAAGCGCATGCGAGGAAAATATACAGGTAGAAAAGGAAGGTAGAGGCGGAACCGGAGTAAGTATAGGAGGCAGAGCAAGAACCGCAAGAGAGCGTGGCAGCGAGAGAGGACAGGGAAGAACCTGTGCAAAACAGACGGAGAGAAAGGCACAAAAATAAGTACAGGGCAAGACCCGTCTATGAAAGGAAATGACAAGGGTAAACAAAAAAGAAGACTAAACGATCAGAAGCACGAAAAGAAAGCAAGAGTACTAGCACGTAAACACAGAAGCGAAAGCAGTAGGGTTGCAACGCACAGTGCCAAGCAAGGGGCGTGGTTAAAAAGGAAAGAACACAGAGACAGACAGAAAGACTAGAACGCGTAACCAGTAAATGGAAAGAAAACAGATGGCACATCTTAATGGCGCTGCAGCTGCCATGTATTCCATAGCCTCCAGGATGGCAGGCACGTGAGGCGCGTGAGGTGCATGACAGTATTCTACTTTAACGGTTTTAGGGTTTTTAAGATCACGCTTGCATAGTAGGGCAATGTAAATAGGCTAGACCAGAATATCAAAACTATTTAGTATAATTCAGCTTCATTTTGAGAGAAAGCAAATACATGGTACCTGCTGTGGCTTGTGCATTATTAAATCTTTTTGAATAGGTGGGAATTGTCTGTGTGCGCTGCTAAACTTCTTCTGAGCGGAACCCAGAAGGAAGCTGGGCAAGCGCACATCCACACAGCTTAGAGGGAACATTGTCCTTACCAACATTGTCATGGCCAAAGCCCTATTTCTTCATAAGAAAGCAGATGTTGCCTTCTATTATTAAGGGAATAAACCCGGGAAGCTATTGGTGCACTTAATAAAACAAAAACAAATGTCTTAAGTTATTCTGTGTAAAGATGGTCAAGGGGACCTAACCGGAGTCTAGAAAATAATTAATGGGACATAGAGAAATGTCTGAGAGTATCTACACCTCGCCAGGTAAATCCACTGTAGGACAATAGAATGTAAAAATGTATTCTGTCCCACTCCTATAGTTATTGGCAGACATAGATAGGGAGATAGTCCAACCTATTACGGAAGTAGTAACGCTAGTGACTGACGGCCTGAAAAATAATGAAGATCCTGGTCCGGCTGGGTTTGGTTCTGAATTTTATAACTTAATGAGGGAGTCAATGGCACCACATTTAGCACATCTTTTAATAGTGTCTTTGAACAAGGGTAGATCTCAAACTCTTTGAAGCATATGCAACAGTAATTGTGATCCCTAAACCCAGAAAACACCATACAGAATGTGGCAGATATCAGCCCGCATTGTTAAATGCAGATCTAAAAATAGTCACAAGGATTTTAGAATACAGATTTCAAAAAGTCTTGGGAGGATAGGTCAGGGGCAACACGCTCGTCTTGAAAGCAAGACGATGCAGAGCAACACAGGTACGATCCCCGTCTCCGTGCTTAGAAACCTCTGGGTATTGAGCGTGTTTTGTAAATAACCAATTAGATTTACAAAATATATTGGAGAAATCATGCATCCGGACCAGCTCAGCTTTATAGTTGCAGGTACCGCGAAGGACTATATGCGTAGATTTGAACACATTATTGCAACTTCGCACACAAAAGCAGACAAACCCACCCTGATTTCTGTAGACGCTGATAAAGCATTTGACAGTGAGGAATCGCCTCTTTGTAATGCACACTTAACAAAATTGGGTTTCCACAACAACTTTATACGCTGTATCCGAAGGCTTTAAAGTCGCCCAATGGCTTCAATTATCACTGGGCGCAAAACATCAGTGCCCTTTACCCCCCTATTAGCCCTGTTTGTTGGCCGAGAGCCCCTAGGTTGCAAGATTACAGAAGACCGGATATTGTGCGAAAACATGGGTGGTCTGACTTTTGAGAAACTGGAGTAACATTATAAGTAGATTAGCGGACCCAGAGAAAGATTTATTGAAAATTATAACAATTACATCACTTTGGTTCCGTGTGATATCTCTGCAAAAATGTCACCAAAAAATGGCTGTGGTTTGCTGGGCATTATCATATTGAACATGCAGAGGACACCCCCAGAACCCCCGCTCCCCTTGACTGCATATATATGGTTTATTTATTTGTTTCCTTGTTAGGCACTTGTACAATAAGAATATACTGTTTCAAAACGCCCACAGGTCAGGGAGCCAGGCAGGATACATTACAACAGCCCCAGTTTGTGGGTGAGCCATGGAGGATGTGCTAGGAATATTGAGTGCTACATGGCCAGAGCCGCGGGAGGTGTAAGTGCGAGTCTCCAGAGCAGAGGGTGTGCAGATGCAAAGTGCTGTGGATAGACAGGAGCTGGGAGTAATCGCTGAGGGAGGTCAAGACCCCGAAGATGCATAAGGGTGGGAGAGTATTTAGTGAGATAGAGTTGAAGAAAGTGTGGTCCCCGGACCAAACGACCTTGTGGATGATTCAGAGGGATTTTAATTTAATCCGTGCAGCAACTGGGAGCAAGTAAAGACTTTTTAGAGAAGGAGAGATGCGGTCCCTGGGCTTAAGGCCAAGGATATGTCTTGCTGCTCTATTCTGGTTAAGCTGGGGTTGGAGAGTAGAGGAAGGAAGATTCTGGAGAAGGCTATTGTAGTCAAGTCTAGAGAGAACTAGGGCTCGAGTCACATTGAGCCTCTGTGGGAAAGTGAGAAAAGTTAGAATTCCTGTGAGAAGGAAGAGCTTGTAGTTGAACTTCTTGGCAATATCCTGGGTGTGAGGGAGGAAGGAGAGCGAGGAGTCGAAGATGACTCCAAGGTTTCTGGCTTCAGTTGTAGGAGCAGGGGAGAAAGGAGGAAGGCTAGAGTGAAGGGAAGAAAAAGGGAGCAGAGGTCGCAGTGGGAAGGCTCTGTTTTACAGGCGTTGAGGCAGAGTTCATTGGAGGCGCACCAGGACAGGATGGCAGAAAGAAATCCGGGATGATGGAGGGTGCAAGAGGGTTAGCAGGGAGTCTGAAGAAGAGCTGTGTGTCGTCTGCGGAACACTGAATGTTGGAGGAGAAGGGGGAGATGAGGCGTGCAAGGAGATGTTAAAGAGCCAGGAGGAGAGAATAGTACCCTGCGGGACGCCACAGGTGGAGAGGAGAATGGGCCTCGGATGATTTGGTAAAAGTGGATAGTGAGGAAAGAGGACAGCAAGCCCAGTGCCTGCTCCCAGATACCAAGTTTATCCTGGAGCCTTTGTACGAGGATGGAATGGTTAACTGTGTCAAATGCAATGGAGAGATCAAGAAGGATAAGGACCGCTGGGGGGTTGGAGTCAAGAGAGGCAAGCAGTTCTTCACAGATGTTCAGAAGAGCAGTTTCTGTGCCTCTGGATGCTCGGAATCCAGATTGATGGTCATGGAGGCCACCAACAAGTTGAGTGTGAGTGTTGAGTTGGGGCAAGGCCAGCTTCTTCAGAAGCTTCCCAAGAAAGGAGGTGATGGAAACAGGGCAATAGCTGGCAGGGCAGGTAGGGTCAGAAGAAGGTTTTTCAGGAGTGGGTGCACAGGTGAGTGGGAAATATCCTGTGATAAAAGAATGATTGCAGAACTCGGCGAGAGCAGGGTCAAGAGAGTCAATGTTATCATTGATGGTCCTGGATGACCAAGGGGAGACCTGTTTAGAAGAGACCTTCATGGAGCAGACAACTCTGGTAACTTCCACTGGAGTGACAGGTGAGAAAGGAGGAAAGGAGGAAGGAGGGGTGTGGAGGGGGTGTGGGAAATTAGATGTGGGGGAGTGTAGAAAGGGATGTCAGAATGCCCTGTGTTTTGGTGGCAAATTGTAAGGCCACTGCATTGCAGAAGGCCTGTGAAGGAGTAGGAGAGGAGGAGACTGCGGATGGGTTGGCTAGTTCCCTGCAGATTTGGAAAAGTTCTGCCGAGTTATTGGATGCGCCAGAGACTTGTGCCTGAATGTGTGCTCTTTTCTTTACACGGATGGCAAGTCTGTATTGCCTTTGACAAACTGGTCTGCCGCCTGTTCCAGAGGATGAGCCTGAGGTTAGCCACTTCCGTTCTGCTGCCCTGCAATTTCATTTCAGGGCTGCAAGTTCAGAGTCGTAGTCACTTGTCATCGGACGGGTGTCAGTGAACGAGGTTGGTGCAACTTCTTGGGGGTTGGTAAGGGGACCAATGGGACCCAGGTGAGGGGAGAGGAGAGAGTGGTTGGACCAGGATAGAGGGGTGACTAATGCAGGGAGAGAGGGAAAGAGTGAGGGAGAGAGGGATCGATCCGAGTGTATGAGGGCATCCTGAGTGTGTCCAGCTGTGTGGGTTGGCCCAGAAGGGAGAATGGAGAGAGAAAGCGAGAAGCAGAGATCAGTGAATAGAGTGGCCGAGGAGCCAGCAGAGTCCAATTGAATGTTGAAGTCAACCAGGAGGAGAAGGTAAGAAGTGTAAGCAAATAAAGAAGAGCAGAAGTCAGCCCATTTAGAGAGGAATAGGGAGATGGTGCCTGGAGGACGGTAGATGGTAGAAATGGTCAGGGTGGAGGTGGGAGAGTTGGCCAACTTGCAAACCATGCTTTCAAAAGAGGAATAGTTCTGGGTAGGTAAGATGGAGGCAGGCACCCACTCAGGGAAAATTAAGCCAACCCCCCCCGCCACTGCAGTGAGGTCGAGGCTTAGAGATGATCTTGAATCCAAGAGGGAGGAGGGAGTCCAAGGCAGTCACTGAGCTGGCATTAAACCAAGTCTTGGTAAGCGCGAGAATGTCGAGGTCAATGTCTTCAAGGAGGAGACAGATGTCAAAGGAGTGTTTGTTGGCTGAGCGGGTGTTCAGTCTCACCAGGTGGAGGTGGTCAATGCTTTTGGAGGTTTTCTGAGGTGGATTACAGGGGCATGGTACACCATTCAGAGGAGGGGGGAAGAGAGTAGAAGGGGGAGATGCAGGCGAGGTAAGAAAGTTAATGAGAAAAGGCAGGATGTGGTCAAAGTGTAGGAGGTTGGGTTGTGGCCCTGTTACCATATATAAAGTCGCCACAGCCTTTTCCCTGCGGCCATATGTATGGTGACAAAACATTTTTGCACTCAATTTTGAAATGTTTTATCAGCAAAAATTCTGCAGAAAAACACCGGTCGTAAAAACGGGTGTCGATGAAATGCCATAGAACCCATGAGAAGGGGGTTGTGCATTTATCACACTGCTAATTATCAGGCAATGGAAGTTGATTACACAGGGTTTGTATAAAACCTGAAAGGAACTCCTGCTACAGATTGCAGGATGCGCATCATACCTCCACAGTAGGTAGCACGTTTTGAAGAAAGATTTATTGATATATGGCAAGCAGTCACACTGTTTGTGTGATGTTGTGTTGGGTAGGTGGAAGGGGTTGGGGAATGGGAGTATTTTTCTTTGTGTTCAACTGGCAAATCTATATAAATAAAAATGTAAATGTTCATTTGTTCAAAATCTTATATCTCCGAAAGTTCTTCACTGATTGCTTTGAAATTTTGACACAACATTGCATTCAAATAGGAGTGTGTTTTTATATGCCTACTATACATAGATGTCACACCGGTGACAGGTAAAAACATGCTTTTTCTGAAAAACAGCGCCATCTGTTGGACATAAAAGCAACACACGCTATACTAAACATTTACTGCAAAACAGCGCCATCTGTTGGACATAAAAGCAACACACGCTATACTAAATATTTTATGCGGGCCGAGGAAGCAGCAGAGCGACGTGCAGCCAGACTTCAGGATGCACGGTTGCGAGCACGGCAATTGCATTGTGCAGCTTCACATCTGCTTCGTTCTCAACAGAATGAACGCGACAGGCTGAGAGTGGCTGAAAGACGTCAACGAGAAACAGCAGATCAGCGTCAAACACGACTCTGTGCTCAGCAATCACGCAATTACAATCGCCTTGCATTCCAGTACAACCCAGCTGATGATTATAGTTTGAGCTGGCATGTTCTCATCGGCACCATGACTGAAGTGTGTCCTTATTGCAAGGCTGACTGAGCCACAGCTAGTTGATGATAAATGAAGTGGAAAAAAGGAGCTATGGAAATGCCAGAGAGCTACAGGCAATTTCACTTATGGACGTAACCAGTAAGAGTTGTTTCTGCCAGGATTCTGAAGCAGTTTATGGTAGTGGATATCCTCAGATAACATCCTTCCAAGCTTACTGTGATGCTGGAAATGCCTTTTGGAGGGACAGGGCCTCCTAGTCCTTGTCCTCCCACTTCTCTGTATGTTTTCTGTATGTTTTTCCCCCACTGAGGTCCAACCTGGACCTCTGGCAGTGCAGCTCTCCATTTTCCTTTTGGTGAACAACACCCATGCAATACGATGATGGCACCCATGAGTGGGGGTACACCATTGTACACCTTATCTGTGTTTTTGGGCACCCGTGAGTTGCCCACAGTGCAGGGTGTGGGCTGGTGGCAGCTACATGCTGACCTGACAGTGGCTCTGAGTGTCCTCCATTTTTGGGAGACCTAGGCCCTGCTATAGGAATCAATGGATTCTTGGAAAGGAAAGATGGGCACTGTAGCCTCTTGGTTTCTATTGCCTTTACACCTTATTTCCCAAAGTCCTGGGAAGCCCTGACTCTGCCCCTTTCTATCAGACTGACTGTTATGTGGAACGACCATATATAGCTCTGGGGCTGCCTCCTGTCAGACTGACTGGAGCCTTCCCAGGGACTGTGTTGTTGCTGTTACACCCTGTTGTTGTGACACCCTTGGGTTGGGACCTGTATGACTGGAGTATGAAGTCAACTCACATTCTGTGTTGTGGGTGTTTGGTTTTGGTTGCATGACAGAATGCATGGGCCAGCCTCAACTGAAACTGGAGTTAATGCAGTGTAGTGTTCTGAAAGGCTGGGTGCTTACTCCAATCCATGTTCTGTGTTATGAGTGTCTGGTTTGGATAAATGCCCTGAATGCCTGCAAGTCTGGTTGGCTTCCTTCCTGCATGAAAGCACTTGTGAATGATTGGCTGACTGAGCCTGGCTCAGCCTGAGTGAATGGGGAACAAATGTGTCTAACTAGGGAACTCTCACTCACCAATTTGTGCTGAAACTGAAGCTTGAAGCTTGTATCCTGGGTCCAGTCAGAGGAAGGAGTCTGCAGCTGCATTTCTTCAAGGAATCCTAAGACTGCTGAGCTGACCCAAGGTCCGATTTAAAAGACGACCTGGTTAGGCGACCTCTTCTCAAGCTACAACAAACTATTGTGCGCATGCTTCTGTTCATCAGAAGTACCCTGGAAGCCAGTCCTGTGTGCCTGCTGTCCGGAGAAGGGGTCTTCCTGACTCCAAAAGAGGAGTGCTTGGACATCTTGACCTGAAGATTTCCAGTGAATGCCAGGGCCCGGAGGACTGTTTGCGACCCCTGGAAGCCAGATTTTTACGTATCGACCAGAAGAGGGGGTACCCTGGCTTGATGACCGAGCTGCCAAAGTTCCACCTGATCACAGAATCTTTCAAGGGACATCCCTGACATGGCGTTTGACCACTTATTCCTGCCTTAGACGATCCCTGTTCGCTGTGTGTAGAGGAAGGTCCACCGGTGGGTTTCCCACCTCCAAAAACCGAAGAAGACGTCTCGAAGGTTTAGCCTTGGTGAGGGTCCATAGTCCAGTGGTTGAGTCCAGGTCGCCAGAAGCCATCAAGAGGTCCTTTTACTGACCAAAAGTCAGTAAAAGGCGAAATCCTGAAACCCAACACCTTTTCTCCATCTGTGCCCGTTGTCACTGAAAGGCATCCAAGGTCTTCAAGAGTTTCATCCTCTTCAGCCAGGTCTTTTTGGAGTCCACACTAAGTTTCACCATCAAGGGACATGCACTGCCAGAGTAAGGACCTGCCAACGGAGACCACCATGAAGACTGAAAGTGCTGCCTTTCCAACACTGTCTGCTTCCTCCTTTTGCAACCCCGAGGCTCTTTTTTTGCAAAGGGGGTACATCCTCAAGGGGTCCTGTTGAATGAAGCCAAGAAACTCCACCACTTCGCTGGCCAAGGCACCAAAGGTACTGTGACGTGAAAGAGCATCTTCCAGCCTCAGGAATCATCCAGGGGTCACAGATTCATCTTGAATCCTGTTCTCCTTTGGTATCTAAGGTACTTTGGGTGCAGTGGAACCTCTAGACGAAAAGCAGAACATTATTGAACATTTATGGACAGGGTGTACCTTAGCTTGTCTGTTACAGCCCAAACTTTTCCTTTACATGTTGCACAGGTCGGGGGATCCTCACACAGTATCACTATTTTAAATCTAAAGGATGTATACTGCCTATGCTCTGAAACTAACCTGCCTTAATTCCTTGATCTTTGAAGTTACACCTTGCTTATGAGTGCTATGGTTTGTAAAATCTATCAGCAGTTGGTGCATTATTAATAAATCAAAGTATTGTGTGGTACCACATAGAGTATATATATATTTGCCATTATTAGAATAGAATTGCCAAAGTACAAAGTGTTTTATATATTTTACTGAACCTTATTTTATATAAAGAAACTGTGTTATCACCTAACATAGTGTGTGGACATTCCTTTGTGGGTGCTTGGCAACTCACTGTACTTAGGAACCAGCCTGCATCACCTGCTGAGAGCCTAAGCATTGGTTTCTCGTCCATAGCTACCATATAGAGAACCTTGGCTGTGGTGCTCTGTGACTCTACCCCAACCATATATAGGGCAGGAGTCCAGACCAACCCCCTCCAGTCTTCACACTTAGACTGACTTTCTAAAAACACATTTTGGCACCCTGTTAGACCAGTTGTATTATCACACAAAAGGCAGGTTTTGATGCCTTTTAATTCACCGAACTCCAAATATATTGGGGAGATGAAACACTGCATTAACTTTCAAAGTCCCTTGTACTTCTCTATAAGATTGTACAGAGTCAAATAAATGGAAAAGGGGTTCTTTTACAATCATATCACTCTATACCATCTGATGAAAAAGTCTATGGTTCTTAGAAACATGCATTTGCATTAAACCTCTACATAATATTTCCAGTTAGTCCAATAAAAAGTATCAACACCTGCAAACAGACTTTAGAAAGGGGCTGGCTACCTGTTTGTATAGATTTATTCTTAACAGCCTGAAGCGAGCTGCCCTGTCTACCTGTCTAATATGAACAGGCCTTTTTATATGACCTGCTTTGATTATATAGCCACACTTAACGCAATTGGTCAGTACCGGTTCAGGCATACACCGGGTTTACCAATTTTACTCATTCAGTTACACACAGAGAAGGCCGTCTGCGTTAGTTACAATGCAGAGGATGCCTGTTCCAAAGAAATTCCTACTAAGCGAGGATTAAGACAGGGGTACTTATGCGTTCATGTCTTTTTACCCACTGTATGTTAGAAGTTGAAATTGCTATGGATAACAAGGGAAATGTTCCCCATAGCTTCGGAATAGCATTTATTCTTTGGCTCCCATATGCAGGTGGTTTAATTATTTTAGTCAAAACTCCAATAGGCTTGCGGAGAAATGTAAACACTATTTGTGTTTAATCATTTGCTAATCGTGTTGTAATAAGACTGGACAAAAACCCCTGTTGTGAGATTTGCATGCTCAAGATCTCTGACGGCTAAGTTTACTTAGTACTTGCATAAAGACCCCTTTACAGGAGATCAAGAAATGATGTACCTCACCTTTAGAATTACTAATAGGAAGTCTGAGGTGAGATTGGGAGAGGATAATTTTAATAAATTACGACCTGCATTAATAAATCAAGACTGAAAAAACTTGATCATGAATATGGAGGCTTTTCCTGATAGCTCTTATCATGGTGTGTAAAATTAAAGTAATGCCCATGGCAGTGTATGTAGATGATGCCTCTCCTATTTTAGGGTTGGCTTATCAAAAAGTTATGTGCAAATTATTCAAACGGAATTTGCATTGAAGTATTTCAGTGCATGTGCCATGGGTGTCTAGTCAAATGGTCGACACAATTTGGTCGACAGGACAAATTATCTAATTTTTTTTATTTATATATATATATATATTTTAGGTTTTCGTTTAGGGAAAAAAAGGGGGTTTTAGTAAAAAAAAGGTATTATGAAAAAACAAAAAAAAAATTCGACCATTTGACGTGTCGACCTTTTGGTGTCGACCATTTGTCCTGTCGACCATTTAGATTCGACGAAATGACCTACAACCTGTGCCATGCTGTGGAAATTAATGTTGTATGTTAAGTTGAGGTTTGTGCAAGAAAATACTACATATTAGGACTTACTTAGGTTGTGATTATTTTAACTGATATTGTAGTTGGTTTTGAGGATTTTGAGTGTTATAGTTTTTAAAGAGGATGATATCAGCTGTCTTTCTTTAAAAAAAAGACTACCGAATAAAATGTGTCCGTGAGAATCGAGAAATTATTAATCCCATATAAGTAAATAAGTAAATTCAGTCATAAGACTCAATATGTCAAATACTTTCCTAAATATTAAACTATATTTTGAACTATCCCAGACTTTGAGGTGGAGAGCTACAACTATAAACTAGTGACAGAGGAGGACATAAGGAAGGTCACAGAAGAGTTGCTGGACGGAGAAGGACCAAAATTGGCTGGCGACGAAAAAGGCCCAGAAGATAGACAATGGCGCATCAAAGGCCTGAATAGATGTAAAGTCCCAGGTTCCAGAAAATACAGAAAGCTTGGATCGCCCCAGGTGGGCCCATCCTGAGCCATGTGTATGGGGGAGGAGTAAGACGTAGTGTTAATGTTTATGTGAAGGGAGGAAGTCTTATGGAATACATGCATGTAGATGGTACAGAAAACAGGGAGGGGGCTTGAAATGGAGGGAATGAGTGAGCTTGTCCGTGAGTGGGAGAGGAAGGACCACTGGTAATTCAATCTTGTCTGGGGAAATGGTTCCGGACGGGGTTGGATGGCGAGGGGGGGCAGGGGTCAAGGGAGGGGGAGAGGGGCCGATGTTCAAGTAGTTAATGTTCTAAATCAATGGTGTGATGTTGAGACCCAGTTCAAAGGGTCCCTAGGATGGATTTGTCTCAGGAAGGAGAAAGGGGAATAGATGGTTCCTGTGGAAAAAAGGAGATGTCTGGCCATGGTGATATGCAGATAGGCTCCCTTAACACCTGGGGCCTTAACTCGCCCTCCAAAAGATCTATGGTGTTGCATGAGTTCCAGAGGTCCAAGCTAGATTGGTTGTGTCTACAAGAAACACATTGGAAAAAGGGAGGGGAACCCTGACTATGGTCCCGGGAGGTGGGGGAAGTGGTTATGGCCTCTGATGTCAAAAAGAGGTGGGGGGTAGCTATCTTGGTCTCGACCAGACTGAGCTTCATGATGGAAGCAGTATTGGCTGACCCCAACTGGAGATATGTGTTTGCGAAGGGTCTTGTGCACGGGGCTCAGTTTACGATTGGTTCAATATACGCCCCGAATGTGCAGCAATGCGAGTTCAGCAAGAAAGTCCGAGATAAACTAATCCATCAACTGTTGATGGGAGGAGATTTTAACATGGTGTTTGACCCTCAGAGGGATCGCAAGGGGGTGGGGGGGAACGAATGATTCATTTTGACTGGATTTACTCAGAGCACTTCAAAGGGGTTAATGAGGTACTAGGTTTGTATGACTCCCTTTGCCCGGTGCCAACAGGGGATGTGCCTTTCACTTTCTACTCAACTGTCCACGACTCTCTCTCGCTTATAGACTTGATCCTGGTAGACAAGGGCCTGAGTGATCAGGTATTGCAATGCCAAGTAACCCTGATCCCGTGGTCGGATCACAACATGGTTGCAATTGCAGTCGACACGGGGTAACTGAAAACTCCTCAGGGAATTTGGAGATGCAATGACTTCCTGCTTAAAGATAAAGCAGTGTAACAGCAGCTGCTTAGGGGGATCAAGGAATAATTCCTATTTAATGATACGGGGGAGGTGGGGATCAAATCTGTCTGGGACGGTTTCAAGGCAACCATACGAGGGACCCTGATCAGAATAGGCTCTGAGAAGAAGAGCGAAAGGCAGGAGAAGGAGGTTAAGATCCGCAGGAAGATGGAGGAGATACAGCCCGGAGATACCCCGGGGCAATATAGGTCACTTGCCAAGGCGAAAGAGTTCCAAAAATATAAGGCACAATTAAACACAATATTGACGCAGGAAATGGAAAAAACCTCCTGTTCCTGAAACAGAAGTGCCATGAGAAGGGAGACCGAGCAGATAAGATCTTGGCGTGGAAACTGAGGGAAGAGAAAAAGAGGATGACCATCGGGGCTATAAGGATGGAAGATGATAGACTTCTGCATGATGTCCAGAGTATAGGGAGCACGTTTGTAGAATACTATAGGAACCTATATTCATCTGAATGGGCTGAGGAGGAGACCCAAATAGATGAGTACTTGAAAATGCTACCAATGCCAGGGCTCCCAAAAGAGATAGCGGATAATCTAGAAAATCCTATAACGGGTGAGGAAGTCATGAAGGCAATTGCGGGAATGAAAGCGGGATCTCCCCCGGGGCGGATGAATTCAAGATAACATTTGATAAATTGTTCAGATCCCTGCTGGCTCCACGCCTAGCAAAGGTTTCCGATGCGTGTTTGGAGGGCGAACCTCTCCCCCCCGACCCCCACGATGATGGCGACAGTTATTGTCGCAATCCTAAAGGAAGGGAAGCATCATACCAGGTGCTCCTCCTATAGGCCCATCTCCCTCCTCAATTGAGACGTAAAGATACTGGCAAAAGTTCTGGGACCCGCATTGGAGGGGAGTATGCCACTACTTGTGCAGGGGGACCAGGTGGGATTTATCAAGGGGAGGCAAGGGTCAGACAAGATTAGGAAGACTATCAACCTGATCCATGGGGCACAAGTGGGAGGCCTGGACGCATGCCTTGTGGCGTTGGATTCAGAAAAGGCCTTTGATAGGGTTGAGTGGCCCTTCGTGATGAAGGTACTGGGGAAGATGGGGATGGGAACACATTTCCTGAAGTGGGTAGCAGAACTATACAACAGACCCAGGGCTAAGGTGCGGATAAACGGGGGATTACGGTGACCTTTGAACTAACGAGAGCCACCAGGCAGGGATGTCCGCTCTCCCTGCTATTTGTATGCTCTTGCAATGGAGCCGCTAGCAATAGCAAAATGGATTAATAAGCAGATCAGGGGTATTGTGGTGGGGGGACTTGAGTGCAAAATCTCACTGTTTGCAGGCGATCTATTGGTCTACCTCACAAATGTTCAGGTCTTCCTCCTAGCATTAATGTCCCAGATAGCCGAGTATGTTCTCCTTTTGGGGCTCAAAATTAATGTGGAGAAATCAGCCATCTTATCGTTACTGGTACAGAGCCCACTCTTAGATTCAAAAATGAATTAACTGGGTAGAAAGGTCAACCAGAAAAGAATTAGGTACCTGGGCATATGGGTGACAATGGACTTGGGTGAAATGGTGACAGTGAACTACAATCCCTTCCGCACGCAGCTAATCGCCGACTTGAAGAGATGGGTCCCCTTGATACTAACGTGGTATGGAAGGATGAGCTCTATAAAGATGAATGTCCTCCCCAGGCTGTTGTATCTGTTTACAGCCATTCTGAGTAATCTCCTAGACAAGTTTTTTCGAGAAGTCACAGGAGAGCTCTGTAGGTTTATATGGGGAAGTAAGACCCCAAGAGTAAAAATTGCAACACTTACCCTTCCAAGGGACGGGGGGAAGGTTTGTTCCCGGATAGCCGCAGGTACTATCAGGCAGCACAAATCCGAGGGATGCTAGATCATATGACTGAGGATTTGAGGACGTACTGGACTTATTTAGAATACCTGGTAGCAAAGGTTAGAGGCTATTTCTGGGCCCTTCCAAGATCAATTCCGGAAACCTTGCGATCCCAACCGACTCTGGGAGTCTTCTGGTCAGTTTGGCGGGATTTGATTGAAACACATGGGTACACATCATGGACCTCACTGATGTCCTCAATATGGGGGCCTCCGTTTGAGTTGGGGCACCAGGGATTCATACATTCACAGAGGTGGTCGGATGCAGGTCTGGAAAGGGTGGGACAACGTTTTGAGGGTGGGAACTTCCAGGAATGGGGCAAGGTGCAAGACACTCTGGAAGGTGGCTCTATCACAATTTGTGATTACCTCCGCTTTGTGTATTCTGACAGATCCTAAGTGGGGGGAAGAGAGGTCTAGAGAATTAACGCCAGTGGAAAAGGTCCTGGACCAGACAGTATTGTGACAGGGAATATTGTCCAAATTATATAAAGCAATTAATGGTACCTGCTTACAGGGGAGGCAAACTTTCCAGAGGTATTGGGGGGTGAGCACATGGGTGAGGAGATCCCCGAGGAGGAATGGTCACAAATATATAGAGTGGTCTTCCAGGGAGGGCTGTTCACCTCCACCATAAAACACAACTTCAAACTGTTAACAGTTTGGCATAGAGACCCAGTGACATTGTCTAAAATGTTTCAAGGAGTGTTCCCACTTTTCCCCATAAGGTCCGGTAGTTGGGAAACCCTGGCACACATGTGGTGGTGGTGGCCCAAGGTGCAAGTTTTTTGGAAAGCAGTGCTCTACTTGGGCCCCCGCAAAAAGACAGGGAAGAACAGAGGCTCCTGAAGATGTGGGAAGCCATGTTAAGAGCGGGGAGACTGGCTATAGCCCAGTGGTGGAAAAAATAAACGCTCCCCACGAAAAAGGTATGGGAAGAGAAAGTACAAAACATGATGGTTATGGAAAAGCTTACGGCGGTGGTAAATGATAGAATGGAGGAATATCATGCCAAGTGGTCAGCCCTACTGCTTAAATGGGTGCTGGAGGAAAGCAGCCAAGTAGGCTAATCCAATGGATGCATTAAGTGCAATGGGGAAGAGATGATGAGGAGGGTTTGGGGGTAGGGCCCTGGAGGGGAGCCGATAAGGACGATGTACAGACATTAGAGTGACCCTCGGATCTGAGACATTATCAGAGGTTACTAGCACCATTGAACAAACAGTTGTGTGTAATGAGGGGTTGGGGGCTGTTATGGGTAAAATGGGTTGCACTCGAAATTGTGTGTTACAGTGACAATGTCTGGTTCTCTTTAAAAATGCTAATAAAATTAAGTTTTTAAAAAAAGAAATATAAATGGGCCGTGAGTTGAGCCATTTGAGTCATGTCTAGTTTGGGTCATGTAAAATGCCTCTAACGCTTTGTGAAACCTCCCACCTTCAAGCCAAATGTCAGATACTTCTGATGTAATCTCTTACATTATTTTAGCTCTGCGCATTCTCCATGGATGAACAGCTTGGTGAGGAGATGTTTCCTGGCATCACCTACTTCCATGGCACTCATTTAAAAATGGCCTTTTTGTAACCCAGTACCTTTCTTCACAGTAACAAAACCACCTTACGCTCTATTCCTATGAGCTTTCCAGAATCAATGCCAAATCAAATATCAATACTCCTCAATCTTAATCTTTCACCTATACACCTCCCTGGAACTCAGGGTCAAGTACTCGCTGCACTTTTTAACAAAACAAAGCTGGCTTTCCATCCACTTCAATGCAATTACATCAGAATGTATAGTCTTTCGCAATGCACTTGTCATGAGTCAATAATAGCCAGCCAGATCCCGGATGAGCTCCCAATTTGTAACGGTTTGAGAAGCCACCTTCAACATGGGGCGTTCCTTCCCTCCCCAATCAAGGTGTCACATAAACTGTATAATGAATTCTTTGTTCAGCCCTATTTCAGATGGATATCATGCCACTTGGACCCCCCCCCCCCCCCCCCTGTGCCACCAATGAGCCAAGAACCAGGCTGGTGAACAGAAGATATATTTATATTTATTTGAATTAAAGGTGATGGAGATCACACTAAAACTACACATGCCACCTTCTGTATAGCTTACAATTAAACTTTTTTCCATAAATAAATCACACAAGTTGGTTTGTAGTGAACAAATCACAATTGATTCGGATTTCAATTTAAGGAATAATCGGTACTAGTCATTGAACAAAATCAATTTACATATGCAGTGCTGTGCAATTTCAATTTTCCTGCGTGCTTAAAATGCTAGCAGTTTGGTTTATAGATTTGTCCAAATGCATATGGCAATTATTATTTCACCCAAAATGTTGCTTTGAAATAAACACATGGTGACTTTTATAGCAGGACATACATCACATGTTCAGTGTTGGATACATGAGGTCTCACTTTTGCAAAGCACTTCTCCCTCAGCTCCAAAAACCCAAGCATCAATTACATGTTATGTTATGCAAATTTATAAGGCGCACGTACACCCAAGGGCACCATGGCGCTGAGAGAGGCGGGAGATAACATGGGACTAAAAAAGTAGGGTTTTGAGAAATCGTCGAAAAGAAAGATGGTCAGTGGTGGCATGTAGTGTAAACGGGAGTCTGTTCCAGGAACTTGCGGCCACCACAGAGAACGTGCGTCCCCCCATTCTAGCCAGCCTGATCCGGGGGACCGATAGCAGAAGAGCCGACTGAGATCGGAGGGTACGTGGAGGAACGTAAAATGCAGCACCCTTCTATACAAAGGCCAGGTCTAGGGAGTAGCGACAGTTTAGAAGTTTGTTTTTCAGGACCCCGCCTCCCCCCCCGCACTTAAAGGCCTGTTTTGTGTAAGTTTGACGGAAAAATAGGGATCATTTGGAATTTAGAATGTTCAGACGCCCCCTTCACTAATAGACCTGTGTTGCGGGATGAAGACAGTTTAGGGATTTTTTAGTTTAGGGACAAGGGCACCCCTCTTCCTAAAAGAAGTCGGGGTGAACAGCAAAAATGGGATTACCTAATTTCATTACAGTCTATAGTTTTCAATCGCATACTGGGAATGAGCTTTGTTAATTTCGAATGTTAACAGAAATCACCCCATGGTGTTTGCTAAAGGGCAATTAAATTAATATTCAGTCAAATATGCTACGGATCTATACCGTTTGCTGCCCCCCCTCCACTAATGGAAAATAACCCATCAATGAAAGGGAATATTCAATGGATCCTCATGCTGATATTTTGTTGAACAATGTGCTTTTAAAATTCTCTGGGCTTGGCACTCAGGGACTGAGCAGAGCTTCACTTGTAGGGAAAAAATAGGATTCTAGCCAGTCCTTCAGTCAATTGGATCCCACCAGCTACAGTGAAGAATCACAGCCTCTGCTTTCTAGTCTTTCCAGCAATAGAAATACAGCACTCTTCCAATATTGCCCCCAGATGAAATTTCAGTAGATTTCCTTTGGTGATTTTTGGCAGCTGACCCTTCTTTCATGGTGCAAGACCTTTTTGCCCCTTAAATCCCTCCCAACATCAGGAGGTGCTAACTTATGATCTTTCACTCAGGATTGGACATTCATTCTCTCCAACCCCCATGACCAGCCCCTGTCTAAGGATTGGTTCAGGAGTCTAGAACAGAAACATAGCAAGCCCCATTTGAAATTCATATTTTTTTCTATGTCCATTTTAGACAGAAAGTAGCTACATGGCAAAACATAATTTACTAATAACTGCCATGATATATATATTTTAACATTCCTCTCCTTCTGACGAATCAGTGAAGCTTACTTTCATTTCGGCACCTTATTGAATGAGTGTGACATAATTATTTGCCCTTTTCACTAAAAGTATGATGGATATGAACATGCAATTTAATCTCCAGATACCTAATTTTATGACCTATCAGCGCACCAATTATTAAATTCAGAACATTTTCGGGGAAGCCAGAAACATGTTTATTTCCAAAGATCGCATGTGGATCAAATTTACATCAGAAGAACCGGCTCATTACTAGCTTTCTGAGGACATATGAATGCACACTGTGCGTCCTTCGGTTCGAGACTTATGCTGGAAAATGACGTGGCCAATGTAAATTTATAGGTCTTTCATTAGTATATATGAGCTTTAGTTTAATTTCTTCAAAAACAGGCCAACTGAGCCCTGCTGGTTTCTATTTCGTTGAGGCAACGTGCCCCAGAGTCTATTAGGTAGCAATGTTGACACTATTCAATAAATCCTCTGGCCTTTTGTACTTTGAAAGTTAATGGGGGCTACTGGTCATAAATAGTTGGGATGCATAAGCTACACAGAGATCTCCCATTGCAGATAAGGAGCCAGGCCGGCCCTGTGATGTCATGAGGCCATACTGACATCTGGCATTTGGTCCTGTTCTCTGAAGTTGACCACCATTTTGATCTTAAAACCTTACATTTTCTTGTATTTGTCAGAGTTCAGCTTCCCTTAATTGCAGCCCCTGTTTACACAACTCCATAAATTCCATTCACACACTGGCTAGGCCATTTGCCCAGCAAATAAATGAGACAACCGGTCTGGCAATGGGGGCAGTTTGTTTTTGAACACCATTAAGGGCAGGCCACACTGAACAGAATGCTCTACTTTGCTTGTCACAATATCTTTCTTTAAGCATAACGCCTTTCTTATGTGTTCATTTGGCAGCTGAACACTTTTCTCCATGTGTCCCTTTACAGTTTTCAAAATAACATTTCAGTTTCAGTCCCTTGATTTGCACACAGCAATTTGTATTAATGTTTCAAACTTTAATGAAGGGTTTCTGTATTGCAAGGTGGCTCTTAAGTTGCTATGGCTTTCACTCTCACATGCAAGGCCCAGTTTACCCTATTTTTCCAGTATACACAGTTTTTCAGTGTGTCAGTTTCAGGGAAAATGCTGTATTTCAGTCCGATCTTTCCTTTTTGTAATGAAAGGTCTTTAGATTTTTGTTCTAATGCTTGGCCATTCACATAGCTCTTCCTGGTGTTTTACTTGCTGCAATCCACACAGTCTGCCTTAATAGGCCCATTTTCAGTGTGAAGGTTTTTGAAGGCTGGCAGGTAATTTTTACAGTGAGCCTTTCAATTCTGTTTGTTTGGGCCTTTGATTAAATCCCACAGGGTGCATGGTTTAAAATAAAATGTGTGGCACTATAGCACAATGTTTAGTATAGTTCAATAGGCCGCCTTTCGAATAGTATACTGAGACCCTGTTAGCATGAAGAAATCCCAAAATGGGCAACGATTGCTATATTGTTAGTCTGTGAATGAATGAACAGGGGTTATACAGGCATGATGTGTACAGGAATACAATAGGGGAGATCTAGGCTGTAGACAACAGAACATCAAACAGAACTGTTGTACCAGGCTAGACAGCATTTCAGAGAGTGCAAGAGTTGTGGCATAAATGACGAAAGAGGGGAGGGACAGACAAAATGACTTGCAGGTGGCGAAGGACAGGCAGAGGAAGGAAAGAGGGGTACCAGAGACTCGAGCAGCCTAAAAAGATTGAATTTGCCAGGGCACACAATACAGTAAGGTGCAATGCTGTTTGACACACCTAGGCCAGAAGCACTCACAATCAGTATAATTGGAAGAATACAAGTTGGTGAGAGCACACCTGAGTGAAAAGATCCTTGTAAGACAGTGAAGAGCACCTTTAGGGGTGAGGCAGAAGGTCAAAGCAGGAAAGAGTCAGATAGCAGACAGGAAGGGAGTCATAGCCCACGGTTAGTGAACCAGATGTGCTTACTGGGGCATGTGGGCGGTATGTTGATCAAGCTCCTGGGTGCAGGATGCGGAAGGGACGTTCATGTGATGAGAAGAGACTGATAGTGGTGGCAGCATGGGGAGGGTGCCTTCTGGCACCAGACAGGGCAAGACAGGGGCCTTTTTGCCAGGGGGGCTGGCACTCGGCTGCCGGGTCCCGATTGGCCATGAAAATGGGAAAGCTGACCAATCGGAAGCCGTGCAGGGCAGTGTTCACAGTTACTCCGGTGTTTGCGGTGAAACAAAGGCCACCATGTTGGATGGTGCACGGGTCTATGCACCACATGCCGGAATGGAGGCTTAGGCATGCCATCAGGCATGTAAGTTGGAGGTGGGGCGCATCTGCAGTAAAAGTGAAGCCCATCGGGGCAAGTGGAAGTAAAAAGCAGTGCACTTTGCTGCGCTCTATAAAATGAAGCAAATCAAGTCCACAAGCTCAAAGGAGCTTACCTTAACGACTCAGTAATGGAAAGCAGTCCCCTGTTGCCTAGAGGTGGTGGGAAGCCTGCCCCTCTGCTACTGCAGTAACTTGCAGTACTGCCATAGCAGGGTAAGTGTCTTGCGTGGCAGCAACCGGGTATGGTACCATGGGCAGCTCGCTAGTTCTGATGCCATGTGTGCGTACACATGCATGTGTGCAACTGTCAGTATGATGCAGGCTTTGCTTCTGCAGGTAGGGGCATTGAGTGAGCACAAGCAGGGCTTTTGTGAGAAGGACACTTGTGCTATTTCTTCTGGTGATTGGGGGGATGGACTAATCCGAAGGCACATGCCGGGCTCCCAACTAACTCGGGTTTAACAGTCTGCCACATGACTGTGATTGGTGCTGCAGTCTTGCCATTAGTGGGGTAGAGGGGCACAGAGAGGACAACGACAGAACAGTCTCAACCCCCGAAATGCCACCAAATTGACAAGGCCATGGAAAAGACAACTGCCAAGAACTATAGAAGATGATCTTTCTAAGGTCTCTCACTGGCGTTCAGTTGAATACAGATTGTGTATGAAATTGTCTGTCACTTTACTATATGACGAAGCCACCTATTCTCTATTTGCTGTGGATAGACGTTAACATTTTTATACTTTCAACCTATAGAATCGGAGGACATTTAAAATGATGATATATTGGAAGAAGCAGTTACACATTTGGTGTTTCATTTCAATACACATCTACAGTGTTATGTAATTTTTATTGGTGTCAACCTTACTGCTGCAGTTCATGTTATACACGTCATCCTCAGCGAGCCAGTGGACGTGGCAGCAGTGAGCCGCAATCTGCCACCCTGAAGTAGCACTCTCATAGGCCTGTCTCTTACTAACAAACTAATCACTGGGTCTGCACAGGATCTTTCTCTAACCACATTCTCTGTAATTGATTTATCTGCTCGGGACTAACTACAGTTTAATTGGCTTTTGTCTACAGGCTACGTTCTCCAGGGCCAGGCCTCCCATCTGGGCGTGCCTGTGGGAATTCTCTCAGCCCGCGTTGCTGCTGCTCAAATTGGCCAGATCTGCCAGTCCCCAGTTGACTGCATCCCTAGTGCCTTACTGAATCCTGACCAGAGAGTAAGTGACATATTTGGGCACAGTGTGATCCAGAAGTATAAACACGGTATCTGGGTGGAAACTAAGGGCGGAGAAAAGGAAGGTTGTGAGCTTGTCATTCATTGTATGTGGCTATTTTCCAATGCGCCCAGCAGATGGTGAAATACATTTAAGACTGTTTTGTTTGTGAAGCTGCAGCAGCCTCTTTGCGCATTCCCGCCACTGTTTTTCATTGTACCTTGGCATTAGACCATTCAGAAGTTTGTGTTTATTTGGTGCAGGTCTGCCAAGCGTTGCATCACTGTGAAGACCTCACATTAGTAAAGCAATACTGCACATACTTTAAAGAGTGGATCCTTCAGCGCCCTTATTTGGCAGGTGAACCAACTGAAATGAATACAATGAGGGCGCTGCAATGACTACTTTTTAAAGGGGTTTAGAATGAGAAGGTTTAACACAATCCATACCTTTGGATTGTTCGTGTTCTGGGTGATGGTTTGTTGTAGTCTGCAACCTTTGGCTCTCCAGATGTTTCAAACTACAATTCCCATGATTTCTGGCTATTGACTATGCTGGTTAGGGATGATGGGAGTTGTAGTCCAACACAGCTGGAGAGCCAAAGGTTGCAGACACCTGTGGGCTATTCTTGAAGTTTTCTCCTCAATGAAGGCAGAGCATTAAGTTATGTCTGCAATACCCATGTGATCTTCCAATAATGATTGCCTTTCACATCTCAACCAGTACTGCTTACCTGGGTTGCCTCTTCTTTTTTTTTATTCAGTTTTTTGTGTTTTGTCCACGTGTCTGTGCTCACTTGTCAATTCCTCCTCGATGTACCTTTCCCCCTCATCTTCACTAATCCAATGGGCATCTCTGCTCAAACCCTACACTGTTCTCATTTATGTTCATTTAGCCTACCTTCCACAAATGTTTACATTTCCGTCCCCTCTGACATATATTCTACATGCTCCACTCACCCTACATAAATGTAAAACTCTTGCAAATCTTTGCCATTTTCAATATTGTATTGCGCCATTACTTCACCCGTAGTTACTTTGCTCTATCGCAATTGTACACCGATTTGGATTTGACAAACTGCATACCCAATTCAAACAGATGGACTCATCAGTTTTACATTTACATAACTGGAAAGCCTGCTTTAAACTACAGCACTGTGTAGAAGCATTGAATTAGGAGAATTGGTGGTAAAACTGAAGGAAGATTCTGGCTCCCAACCATTTGATGCATAGTCCATCTGTGATTCAGAAGCTTTTCACTTCATTTACATAGACATGCCTAAACAAAAGAAAATGAGACCTCTGGCTCTGTTGCATAACGTTATCCCCAAATGTAGAAGATTGCTCAAACTACTGTTCGGTTCCTGACAGCAGAGAAGCTAATCCAAATTTGTGTTTACTTCTCATTGTAATCTTGAAAACAGAGGTAGCGTGGTTATGACATTTAGAAAAACCTTTTCCTAAGTTTGTTATGACTTATGATTGGTTAACCTGGCCCCAACACATGCTACTGCGGACCATATTGATCTCTGGTGTGATGTGTTTGAGAATCGTTTAATGGACGGGTCATTGCCTATGTTCTGGTGAACTCAATATAGGACAGTTTTTTCTTTTCAAGTGTCCATCGGTAACACGGTCCTTTGCAAAAGGTATTAAAATAAACACCGCTTGTACACTAGCCGATGGTTTGGAGAGAAGTTACAGATTGTGGGATCAACAGAAGACTTCAAACCATTGACTGATATACTTCTGGTCTATTATATAAAGCGCAAGGGCAGGAGTAAAACCTGAGGAGGGATATTCTAGAGCAGGTTTTTTTCTCAGAGCAACAGTGCTAAATGTTCGAGAGAAACATAAGCAATTGAGAGGAGGGGATGTTTTTGCCCTAGTCTAAAAGAGTGCCATGGTCGGAAGTCCAAGTTTGATCATCTACTACAGTTTCTATACAATGTTCTATCACCCCACATAGCTTACCCAAAGTCGCTCACAATTTCTGCTCCTGATTCTTCTTTCGTCTTGCTGAAGGCAGGAGCGTAGGAGACACTCAAAATCCGGGCAGGGGAGTGTGGGGGACAGTGGATACCTTGGGGACTTTGCTACAGACGCAATCCAAACTGCCATATGGCTAAGTGCTCAAGCGTTAAAACCCCCTATAAACACGTATTGTTAGATTTCTTTTAAGAAAGAACACCAAACAATGGCAGTTTTAAAAACACAGATAAACTTCAAATAAGTTGTAGATTCTCATCTATGGCCCAAAATGTAAAGATGTGTGTAGTTTTGTTCAAAACAGAAATAAAGTATCTGCACACTGCTAAAACAAATGTTCAAACATTTGAAATCTAACAAGGGAATTTAAGGAGAAACAGTTCTTTAAATCTCTTTGAATATCTCAACGTAGTTGTAGTGAGGGGTATTTGATATTGTTATATTGTTCAACTGATGTGATGGACTTGAAGAATGTTTTATGCAAAAAAAGGTAAACATCACTATTTGGATGAGGTTCCTCCAAATGAGGAAATAAAGTTCAGAGATATGTTTCTGCACAGCTGGACTCCTGTAACGTTGGGGACAGGAACGAGAAGCTTACGGTTGTCTCAAAAAATCAATTTTAGATTCAACAATCAAATAATCCAGATGCATATTTTGTTTATATACCTTTGGAGCTATTGCTACACAAACTACTTTGGAGCCGTATATCACTGACCATACATTTGTGGTGAAAGCCACACTACCGGTGTCTTATAGCACCAAGGTGGCATTGTTGGAAGGAACCCACATGGTTGATTTCTGTTGCATGGGGTTCCACCGCTGGGGGAAGTTGAGCACCAGGGCCTAACAGGACACTACTGATGGAAGATCACTGAAAATGCTGGCAGTAACCCATGACGAGTGAGAAGAGATCAAGGCAGACCCATCCTCACACCATTCAGATGTATATACCATTGCTGTTGCCACCAACAGTCACAGGCAGCATTAAGATTGTGGTGTGTGCTGATCTGCTTATTGATAAAACATCTCACCTATCCATAAACAATAACCTGAACTACAAAATAGGGTGTGTTTCGCAATATATATTTTGTTTTCATACATATGTACTATATAACACACACTGGTTCATTTACAAGGGTATAAAGAAACAAGTCAGAAATACAATTATATAAAATACATTCAGTATGACAAATGGGATAAACATGAAATTCCATCTAGACTGATCAGCCCCATCCCCATGACTGCCTTCTCCTTGACCATCTCTCTTTGGAAGAATAGCCACATAGTAAACAGGGCCAATTATTTCATAGTCAGTGAGGAACATGAACATTTGTTAAGTTTTTTGTGGCATTCAGTATGCATGGAAAATTCGTTTGCTTATTTCTCCCAGATCCATGTTATCTTTATGTATATTGCACACAGCAACATGAGTCAGTCTTTTCTGAGACATTGTTGAATGTAGCAAGGTTTTCAGTTGTTACAAAGCACTGAAGTTTCTATCAGCCCCACAGGACGAAGCTAGAACCGTTAAGAGGATTTGCAGTGGCTTCACCTTTGCAAAGAAAGCTCTTTCAATGGGAAGGATCCTTCCAAAAAATGCCTACTAGTTTTGAAACTGAAGAATAATTGTTGATGCTGGCTAAGGTTGTTAATTGTCCATAGAGAAGGAAATATTTGATTTCTGGGTATTTAACATACATTTCAGAGCCTCTCACTGGTTGGTGGAAGAGTTCAATTGAAGAGAACTGAAGGTGGGGTGGGGTGTGGTGTAGAGTCAAATAAGGGAGTAGACAGGAGGAGAGTTGTTAACACATTAGAGTGAGAGTGGTGGTAAAAGAAGAGGATCTGGGTGGAGGAGCATTTGAGAGAGGGAGAGGAGTCGTATATACTAGGGTCGGGAAGATAGCTCAGGAGCAATGCGCTGTTTTGTAAGGAAGACAACGTGAGCAGCACAAGTTCAAAACCCGGTCCCATGCTTAGAGGCTGGACTCTGACATGAGGCGCGACATAAGAACCACATTTTTTATAATGAGCACAATAAAGGTTGTCGGATCCAGTTACTCATTTGCCTATTATCGTTCCCGCTGTAACACTTTAGACACCACTTAGAACAAGTATTGATAACGCCAACAGTTTTGGCTCATCATTAAGCATTTTATAGTCATTGTCGTCATAACCTTAGGCACTAATGCTAATTACCAGCTATTTCCATCATGAGCCCAGAGAGTAGCACAATTTGTCAGGTATTGTAATGGGCGTGCTCTGGTAATCACACCATTCACCCTATCTTACTGCCCTATACCAGGTAATGACATCAACAGCCCTGGCACTCGCCATTTCAAGGTTTTCTCATCAAAATTCAAGGCATGCATACCATTACCAGGTACTGCCTTCAATAAACCACGTTCTTGAACCACTACCATTCAATACCGAGGTACCCACACCATTGTCAAGGCTATGCACAATTAGTATAACAGTGCCAATCTCCATGATTCCCATTAGGAGGTAGTGCCAAGTTCCCTGAAGACATGATAGCACAGCAGGACAAGATTCCATTACACCCAACTTCGACAACAATGGCAATGAAAAAATTAAAAACATTAACTCTCAATCTATTTTATGAATGGAAATTACACTCCACCTAGTCAGCCTTGGTAGCTTATAAAGTTGCTGTTAAAAAGTATAGACTGCGAGAATTGAGGCAAAAAATAATTTCTTTAATACCAGGAATCCGAACACTCACTCGGATAACATGGGACTTTTTAAGATTCTCAAGGAACAAGAGTCTACGAATCGCATTGATCCAGTACTGATGGCAAAGGATGCTGCCTAGTGTGAAGGGATTCAGAATGCCATGCAGGGCAAGCTAAAGAATATTAGGGCTGATATTGCCTTGAAAAAAGGCAACCTACTTGGAGCAGAAGGGGGAAACCCTGGAAGGGCCTTTAGTAGGTGCCCCTCCATTCTGTAATTTAGTTTCACTGCCATCTTCACAGTAGAATCGGCTTCTTTCATTGAACACCTGAGGGCTATTAAATGCAAAGATGACCCCTGTGCGGCCAT
This sequence comes from Ambystoma mexicanum, assembly GCF_040938575.1. Taxonomy (NCBI): domain Eukaryota; kingdom Metazoa; phylum Chordata; class Amphibia; order Caudata; family Ambystomatidae; genus Ambystoma; species Ambystoma mexicanum. The sequence continues at coordinate 1,461,894,397 of NC_090923.1, read as the reverse complement.
TATTATAAAAACGTGCCCACCTGCATTGCTTGCAGCTATCTGCAAGTTTGTTAATCTTTCTTTTGTAGAGGGGGTTGTTCCCCAGGACCTGAAAAGTGCATGGGTTATGCCTATCCTCAAAAAGCCAGGACTACCAGCTGATGTCCCAAGAAATTTCAGGCCGATCATAAATACCCCATTCATTTAAAAAAATGGGGGACCAGGTGGCATATAGGCAAATTGCTGAGCATTTGAAAAAAAAAATCCCTATTCTGAATGACCATCAATCGGGTTTTAGGGGAGGGTTTGGAACAGAGACAGCTTTGCTGGAATTAAAATCTAGGCTTCTGGATCGTATGGATAAAAGCGAAGCTTCCATGCTGATGTTGTTGGATTTGTCGGCAGCCTTCGACCTGGTGGACCATCATGGTCACCAGGTTGAGGGAGGTTGCAAATTTCTCACCAATAGCAGCCCAATGGATTCAATCCTTTCTCTGCAACCGGGAAAGCAGAGTATGCTTTAAAGAAGCAGAAGCCATGCCCAAAGATTTAAGTTTTGGGGTACCACAGGGGCCTGTGTACCTCGCCGTGTTGATACAATATCTTCACAGCTCCTCTATTCGCCATGTTAGCACATGAGGGGGTGATATTTACAAACTATGCTGATGATACGCAGTGTGTCACCCCCCTCTCCGGAAATCATGACATAGATGAGACACAGCTTAACAAAATGTATGCCTTGATCGAGACCTGGATTGTCCACAATCGACTTGTGTTGAATAAGGAAAAAACTGAGCTGTTGATTGTAGGCTGGCCATAGTTGATACAGAAATTGGGACTAGCACATGAATGTTTTCATATAGGAGCCGCTAAAATAATCCCTCTTAAGAAAGTTAAGACGCTGGGGGTCACCTTTGACCAGCATATCAGCATGAAGTCTCATGTGGGGAGTTTGGTCTTGGCTTGTGCCTACTGTATCAAACTGCTGGCCCACCTTAGACCCCTGTGGGAGCTAAAATTGACTAGTGCTGCAGTCTGCTCGTGGGTATCAATACATCTATTTGCAATAGGCTGCAGGTACCCAGAATGGAGCAGTAAGAGTGGTTATGGGGCTCGCTCAGAGAGACCATGTATCAGCGGCAAGACCAGCTCTTCACTGGCTCCCGGTTGAGTCAAGAATCCGTTTTTGACTATTGCTAATAACCCAGAAATGTAGGCAGGGAAAAATGCCTGCTTACCTACAGGTTCTCTTATCTAACAAAACACATGGAAGATCGCTTAGTTCCAGCAATCAGGATCTCCTAGTTGTAGGACCACAAAGGCTTCAACAAGCCTTTTAGGTTGCTGCTCCTAGGGCTTGGAATGACCTTCCTCTGGAGTTAAGGGGCATTGATTCAACTGATGTATTCAAGAAAAGACATTTCTGTTTGCTTAAGGTGTTCTGCCTCTGTTTTACTACTCCTCTCTAGTCTGCCCATGCTTGACTAGCTTTTTTGTGTCTCGTTGCGCCCTTAAGCCTACGGGTCCATGGCCTGCGCATTATCAATTTATAAAAGTTAAGTAAAGCATCCATTATACCCCCTTTGCACAGAAAGGCCAGATACCAATATGCCAAGTTATCAAAAGCCATGGCGGATTTAAATTTACCAAGTCAGCACAGTGAATCCAAATTCTATTATTTTCATTTATCACAATAATGACCATTATGACCACCAGCACAGTAAACCCAGATCTCAGTATGTCAGTTAGCCCTCAATTACATATTCTATAGGTGTGTGTTGGTGCAGTGGGATGAATATGTGTTGTACAGGGGCAGAGTGCGCTGCAGGGAGATGTGTGGAGTGCACAGCTGGAACTGTGCGTGTGCACAGTGCAGTTCTGAGGGTGGTGTGTGCACAGAGCCTGGGTGGGGTTTTTGTGCAATATTCAGCATTGTGTGTGTGTTTGTGTTTATGTAGTGCTGGTGTGGTGGTATGTGCATGCTGGTTAGTCTTGAGGCCATGTTAAATCAGTGCTGTGTGTGCAATCAATGCTGGGGCAGTGTGTGTGTGCAGTGTTGGGGCAGTGTGTGCACATTGCTGGGTTTAGTGTGTCTTTGTACACTACAATGAAGTGCTGGTGGCAATTTGTGTGGTGGATGAGGTTGATTTGTGTGTACAGTACAATACTGTGGCCAGTGTGTGCAGAGCAATTTTGGGGCTGTAAGACTGCATGACGTTTGTGGATGGTGTGATTGAAGGGCAGGAGGAAGTGTTTGAAAAGCAGGATTGGGGCGGTGTACATTCTTTCATTGTGTGGATGATGCAAATGAAGAGCAGTGTTGGGCTGTGGGGATGTGTGCAGTGCAATGCATGGTGAGTGTGTAGAGCAGTGTGGGTGTCCAGTGGGGTAGTGTGTATGAACTGTGCTTGGCAGTGGAGCGTGCAGTGCAGTGGAGGGCTGTGTATGCACAATGCTAGCTGGTGCAGGTGTGCCATGGACTAGGGTGCATGTGCAGTGTGGGGCGATGTGGGTGTGCACATCAGTGGGTTTGTGTATACACAATGCTGGGGAGTTTTGTGTGTGTATTTGGCTACGGTATTCTGTTAGTTGGTGCTAGTGTTTGCAAATGTGCAATGCTATGATCTTGCTGGTCAGTTCTGGCATGTTTATTGGCAAAGCACACTTGGGTAAATGTTTTACCTGCTTCATGCTTTATAATCAAAGCAGGTCCATAATGGTGAACGCATCTCAGAATAATTTCCTTTCTATGTTCCTAGTAAATCGAAAAACACCTTTCTCACACTTTTTAAAGAAGTTTTACTTTGCCAACTTTTAGCTAAAATAAAAAATAAAAGTATGTATATTTAAAAAAATACATTGTTTTTAGCACTTCCTGACACAATCATGCAGCTTCTTAGCACTCTTGTAATCAACCTATTTTTCTAAGGCCCACTCGGTGGCACTCATTTGATCTTTCAGTAGGATGGAAGTCTGAGTTGGCTCTGATGGAATGGGATGCAGCTGGTGCATCAAACCGCTAAGTGATTTTACCACCTACATCATGTCAATGTAGTAAATGTCCAGCAAAATTGCACAAGCACACATTTACTAAGCGTATTTACATGCGTTTATGATACAAAGCTGGGTGCTGTAGAATTTGGGTCAGTCTGACAAGGTGGCTCTGGGGCAGGAGCACGGCCAGCTGAAGATTTATCAATGCTGGTGGGGATTTACAGCATGATTTTTGGGAGCCCTCTTTGTCTTGCACCACTGGTGGTTTTTACCAGTTGTAACTGGGGTGTTTAAGTTATAGTAAAGTTAAAAGAATGCCGTGAGGTGGTTAATAACTGCATATTATCAAGGGAAAAGCAGCCAGCAAGGTGCTGAAACACCAATGTTCCCTGAAAAGCTATTAATTGCTCTTTGTCAGCAGGATGCTAATGATGGGAAATTTTGAATAAAAAGGCAATGAGGTGCTAAGAACATTCTTCGAGACTGCCAGAAGGAGGTGGCAGTCTGTAATGTGCCCGCTGTGCACATTTAATGTTCCAAATGAAAGGGTTTTGTTTCCGTTTCCAAAGCTCGATGGCACATTTCAACTGAAAAAATGTAAATGTTCGGATGCCATCCCGGCTCTGGGGCGAGTGGTGAGGTCAGCTGGCTGCAGTTCTCCTCGAGGGGTAAGCAAGTGGGACCATTAGGAAATGGGACCAAGAAGTAGCGTTTCCAGGGCTGGGGACTGAAAAGCTCCTGTAGGTCCATGTTGGGAAACTGCAGCTCAGCCAAGACTCCACTTGTTCAGGTGGTGAATGATGTTTTACTCAAGCATTTTTCTTTTATCTGTTCATTCATTCTGTAGCTGGGCTGTGATTTGTAGACAGTTTTGCAACAGATTTTTGGTCAGGCCCTCAGCATAAACTGCTAATAAAGCACCTGTGATGTTGCCGGGAGCCCTGCCTTCCCGACTCCGGGGTGGAGGCCCCGGTGTGGTGCATTGGTGGGCATGGAGGAATGAGACACAGACACGGCAGTATAGTGGTTCGCTCCCGACTGTCCCGTTTTGGCGGGGCGTCAGTCTTTTTATTATCTTCCCGCGTTCTGATGTAGTAACGTCAGAACGCCCTAGGGACCTTTTCTCTACATACTACATCCCTCCCCAACTTGCACGATAGTTTTCACAGGCCTGTACAGTGCTATAGTGTGTGATTACATTACATCAGTCACAGGGTGCCTTGTTGGCTTACAGTTTGTTGGTAGATGCCCTGGATGTTGGGGGGTTTCTCCCGCAGTTCGTAGCGTGACCCATTGCGCCGTGGCTGATGTGTCTGGGTTGCAGCTGGCTCTTGTTGCGTCTGCTGGCAGTCGCTCACTTCGCCTGGTGGGCTGGTGGTGGCCATGTGTCTCTCTCCTCCCGCACTGCTTGACTTCTCCTGGCGATCAGGTTGGGGTACGTCTGATGCCTCAGCTGAGGGGGGCATCTGCTTCCACATTGCTAGTGGCACCCTCCGGAAGTGGGAGGTATTTCTTGTCACTGACTCTTGTCCTAGCTGGGCTGTCACCATCCCGTGTTCCTTGTGGGTGACTGCCCACAGCGTTGGTTCATATTGGAGGGCCATTTTGCTTTGTGGTGCCCGGTTTCTGACTAGCACTCTGTCACCGGGGTTCAGGTTTCTGTTAACGACCCGTCGGGCGTGGCTTTCTCTGTTTTTTTGGACTTTGATTCTTGATTTGTTCTCTGTCTGGCTTTGGGATGGACCGGCTGTTGGGGATGGGCAGTCCTACTTATATCGGGAGCCCGAATATTAGGGTGGCCGGACAGACGTGGGGCGTCTGCCGGTATGTTCATAGGAACCGGTTTACCTCAGGACCCCATGACGTCTGTTGCTCCTTCGCAATGCAAATTACTTTGTTGAGCTATGCCATGAAGCTTTCTGCATATCCATTCACATGGGGCCAGTATGGGGTGATGTTGGATGTTATTTTCACAGAGGTTGCAGAGTTCTTGCCCTTTAAACTACGGGCCGTTGTTGCTTTTTACTTTGTTGGCTATTCCGTGTTTTGCAATTTTTTTTCCAGGGCAGTGATGACAGAGGTCGCATCTGTGGACCAGACTTGCTCCACCTCGGGGTACCTGCTGAACTCATTGATGGTGACGAGTAGGTATGCTTTGTTGGCTACCGAGCAGAACTCTATACTTCTGTTGGCAGCGGGGAGGGTTCGCGCTTGGCTCTGGAGGGCTTTGCCTCTGATTGACTTGACAGGCAACACTTGCGCTTATTAGGGCTGTGACTTTTGTTTGGTTGTTGGGTAGCCACACCATGGACTTGAAGAATGCTTGAGTTTTGGTGATGCCCTTCATGCGCTATGCACAGTGCTTGCTCTTCTAATGTTAAGGGTAGGACAATCCAATGTCCTTTCAGTATGATCCTCTCCGGTGAGATTGAGAGTTCATGTTGTATCCCTATTGGATGTTGCAATAGTTCCAGCGCTGCTGGGGTTCGAATTGTTGCTGCTGCCGCCAACAGGTTCCTCTTTTCTCCAGACAAGACTGATTCCTTGACTTGCTGGAGGCAAGGGTCTTGATCTGTTTCCCTGATGATTTCTTACAGCTTCATCCTTTTCGGCCTGGGGCATGCGATTGCGTGACAAATGTGTTCATCTGTTTCGTGCGTGCTGTCTTGTTCTTCTGGTGTGGCTGGACAGGGGGTGTCTGGACAGGTAGTCTACCGGGTTGTTGCTTCCCGAGCGGTACACTACTTCGATGTCAAATGGTTGGAGTTGGAGCATTCAGCGCTCAAGCCTGGCTGGCGGGTGTGGGACTGACCCCTGCCCAGCTCTGTCTTGTGTGCTGTGTTGAATACTGCCATGGTGGTGTTGGTTGGAAGGGTCTAGGCGTGAGTTATGTTTCTCTGTGGACATGCCATAAACCAGGATGTCTTACGTTGGTTGTGCCCGGCAGGTCCTGCATAACTTTGCAAATTTCGTTTTGAAAAACATCTGCTGGAGATGATATGCCAAAATTAAGCTGACGGTACCTCCTGAGTCCTCGCTGTGATGAAAATGTTATGTATCAGGACTCCTTTGCTAATCATATTTGGTGATAGCCATATTGGAGGTCTAATTTGCTAAACACATTTGCGCCAGTCAGGTCCACTATTAGCTCATCGATCGTCGGGGTGATGTGATGCTCACGCCCAATTCGACACTCTCATGTGAATGCATATTCTGATTGTTTGGATGCTTTGCCTGTTTTGTGACTACCATGCACAATACCCACGGTGTCGGGCCAGATGTTTCTTTCTATGATGCAGAGGTCTTCCAGCTTGTTGAGTTCCTCCTCAACGGCAGCCATGACATTGAAAGGGATCCTCCGATGCCGGACAGCTTTGGGCTCAATGGTTGGGTTGATAAGAAGTGTCACTGTCCGTTTATTTTAAGCAGCCAATGCCTTTGAATAGGTTCGGGTATTTGGCAATGATTCTGTCGACTTCCGGCTGCTGGAGTTGGAGGGCGAACTGCATAATCTTCAATTTTTCAGCTGTTGTGCAGCTCAGTAGGGTCTCTAAGCTGGCATCCACTACATTGAACCGGTCCGACAGGCCTCCCCATTGTATACAATGTCGGCCTCGAATGACCCTTTCACTGTAAGGGGTGTTTCACTCCTGTATGCATACAGGTGAACAGTTTAGCGCTGGATTGTTGGTTTGGTGCACATTGTTTGCAGTGTGTGGAGAGGCATCACATTCACTGTTGCTCCAGTGTTGATGACTACCTTGGTTGGGGTATTGTTCATGAGTACTGTGCAGGTTGGCTGGGATTTACGTGACTTCCTTCTTGACCTGTGTGACTCCACTGCGGAAATGAGATGCTCCCCTTTGCTTCGATGTTTGCAGCGCGAGGCGTGTCGTTCTCGGGATGACTCATCCTCTGAGTCTCCACTCCCTTTGCTATCGCTGCTGCTTGCTCCTCGCTCAACTGTCCCCGGTTTGCCTTTATGGCTTGTTTATCGCCCTCCACTCATCCTGGGGTGTTCACGTGAGTGGGACTCTGAGGGCTACCGCTGCTGGGCGGACCTGAGGCAGACCGAGGTAAAATGGTTTCGCTTCCCACATTTTCAACACCTGGCTCCAAAGGCTGGGCAGAGCTCATCGCTGTGCCACGCGCCTCCACACCATTTGCATGACTGTGCTGGTTGGGGTGGTAGAATGGGGTTCCATCTGGGTGCTCGTCCTTCGGTCTCTACCATGACAATGGCAGCAGAATTCTGTTTTGCATCAATGGCTGCTTCCATCACGACTGCTTGGCAGTCGGTTCACTCCCTCTGGCGCCCTATCTCTAGAATGTGGTCTAGGGGAATGTTATGTGCAGATAGGATGTCCCTTCGGAGCTTATCGGATGATATTCCATGGATGACTTATTGTCTCAAAGAAAACTCCTCATTGGGGAATTTGCATCCTATAGCGAGTTCAGATTCCTGAGTGGAAATCGTCAATATATTCCGATGGCTGCTGTCTTGCTAGGCTGAGTTGAAACCGTTCGTAGTCAGGGATGGGGGGTATGAGCTGGGGGCAGACCTTCCCATTGAGTGCGGCCCTTGCCACCTGGTGATTCTCCAGGCCTCTGTTTGGGAGCATGTTGAAAAAGCTGCAGCGCAAGCGTGCCTAGGTACACCATTAGTAGGGTTCGCTTTTCTTTGTCTCCTGTGACTTTCTTGGACTTGATGTGGAGCTCAAATTGCCGCAACCAGAGCTCTGACCGAATGGCTGCTCTTTCTGAGTACGGGTCAAAGGGCTTCATGAGTTATGCCAGGAACTCCTGTCTCGTCGTGGGCTTGCTGTGTTGGGGCTCTCTTACGGGGTCCTACTGCGGCTGTCGGGTGGGTTTTGTTGTTCATCCGCCTTTGTTTCTTGCACAGGGTGACTGACGGCCTCTCCATATGTGTTTCTCCTGTTGCTCGTAGTATTGAGCGCTTGCATGTGCATTTGGAGCCTGCTCACTCTCTCTGCTCCTTCTTGCAGCGTGTGCATGGTGGCCAGCTGGGAGGGGGGGGGGTTGCACCAGCCAAGCGTGTGGCGGCAGTGGCTCCACGGCATTGGGCACTTGTGTCCTCCTGGTTTGTGATGCTGGCTGCCTCGCTTGGCTGTGTTCTTGCGCTTTGCACAACTGTTTTTCATGTTTCACCCACCAGAGGGCGCTGCTCTTGCCTTCTTGTGGGGTGCGGCAGGGTGATGGGCTGTGCCCACGTGGCTGCCGGCACAACGTCCTCTGCATTGCGGTTTCTGCGGAAGCTACAGTTCAACTGCTCGCTCTCGGTAAAAGGGGGATTGAACGTGGTGCTGAGCAGATGGGTTCAGAGATCATCCTCGGCGCCAGTGTGATGTTACCATGAGCCCCGCCTTCCCTACTCCAGGATGGAGGGCCTGGCGTGGTGCATTGGAGGGTATGGAGGAATGACACACAGACACAGCAGTATAGTGGTTCGCTCCGACTGTCCTGTTTTGGCGGGGCGTCAGTATTTTTATTATCTTTCCTGTGTTCTGACTTGGTAACGTCAGAACGCCGTAGGGACCTTTTCTCTACATACCTCAGCACCCTCTTTCTTAAAGTGTAACGTTTTTGTATCATGCTGGTACAAAAGCACAGCTCTCCTCTTCAACCCATCACATGCAAAAAATAACCAATGTGTGTTACTGGAGAGCATTCTCACCTTGCTAAATCGAAATAAAGCGATTTAACGGTAAATGGGGCAGGCCGCTCTGAAATTATTTGGCACGCCAAAGATGCCCCCACCTGTGCTTCTGTCAGACCAGTGGATGTGGTATGGGCGATGAGGGGTTGAATGGCTTTTATTTGCTTTCAATACATTGCAAAAGTATAGCCCTTCTATTTGAATATTAATATCTTTTAAACTCTGAATATTAATACAATTTAAACTCTGAATCATACAAAAAAAATATTACTTGGTGAAAAGATTTCAATGTTAAGCACATAAGGTCACGATCTTTGAAAAGATGCTCTGAAGAATGCCTTGATTTCTCAGATTTGCACTCCAACTTCTGACAGGATGGTAGGAGAGGGTACGGCAGCATCCAGCTATGCACCCCTTCACCCTCTACTCCACAGGACAGTGTCCTTAAAGGGCAATTAAAAGGAAGGAAAGCCCAGTTTACATTTCTAGCACTTGAGGAAAAGAAAAGAAAGGCGGGTTTTTAAACAGAAGGC